>NC_083114.1:55787407-56122168 GCF_949774975.1 Lagenorhynchus albirostris
TCAGGTAGAAAGTCTCCTTAAGTCTTGACCATACCTTACTTATTACAATGTGAGGCTGTTTATGCAAGATTTGTCCTCACTGAAAGTTACAAGGATACTCAGTTATTGACAAGCAGAACGAAGACTTAGTTTATTCTCATTTGCAAAGAGCAACTGAAGAAGCAAATCTTTCCTCAGCTGGGAAATGATATTTAGGAGAGCAAACTTGGGGGGAAAAGGAAAAGGGATAGGCACAAAATTGAGAAAAATTCAAGGGGATCATGTTGATTTGACAGTTGATCCAAAGAGCAGGGAAGGAGGGGGTCATGACAGTCTTCATCAGACACTTTGGTTTCTGTGAGACTGTGCTCGGAAACATGGTGTACTCAAACGTCTTTGAGAGCCAATAGGTCTGAAACTATGCCAGATTGCTTGGGCGTTACACAAACGGATACAACCAAGTGTCTGTCCGGAAGAAACTCACAGCTAACAGCCTGGAGTAGGTTGTAAGGTCCCTTGGGGTAGCTTGAGGGTACGTACCTGCTGTGGGCTACATTTGTCTCCCCAGATTCATATACTGAAGTCCTAACCTCCTGTATCTCAGAATATAACTGTGTTTGGCGATAGGGTCTTTAAAGAGGTAATTAAATAAAAATGACGTCACTACAGTGGACCCTATTCCAATATGACTGGTGTCCTTTTAAGGAAATTTGGACACAGACACACAGGAAAAAGACCATGTGAAGACACAGGGAGAAGACGGCCATCAACAAGCCAAGGAGAGAGGCCTCCAGAGAAACCAACCCTGCCAACATCTGGTCTCAGACTTCCAACCTCCAGAATTGTGAGAAGATAAATTCTTCACAAATTTCTGTTGTTAAGTCACCTGGTCTGTGGTACTTTGTGATGGCAGCCCTAGCAAATGAAACAGCACCCCAGATATAGGGCAGTGTAAATGTAATGATCATATTGGAGGCACAAGTCACATGCTGAGTTAAGAGGAAGGAAAGGGTATGTCCTTGTTTGAAAATCAGGAAGGGCTTCATAGAGGAAAAAACATCTGAACTTGAAAGATACATAAGATTTGAAATGAGAACACTTTGAGAGTAGGCATTCTAAGCAAAAGAAACAGGATGAGGACAGTTAATACAATTCTGTAGGGTGTTGGGAGCAACTGAAGATAATCCACATTAGCTGGATGTGTTTATCAAAGGGGAAAACCAAAAAAAGGGAAGAGGAAGATGATACTGAAAAGGTAGATTAGGTTGTGTTTGACCTTGGACTCTAGGCCAAGGAACATGGGATTGATGTGCAGTGGATGTCCACAGGTTTATTTTCAATTAATTACTTAATTTAACAAACATTTTTTAAACATCTGCTTTGTGCCAGGCGCTATCCTAAATAAGCTTGGGATATTTTAATAAGCAAAACAGACATCTCAGCCCTTGTGAAACAGAGAGAGGCAATAGATCATAAGCATAATAAATGATATAGTTATGATGCCAATTTAATACATCAATCAAAATTATATTAAGCATAATAGCCTTCATAGTAGGTTGGAAGAAATAAATTCTATAGAAAAATATGTGGCGGGTCCTGGAGTACTGGGCATGCGGCGGGTGGAGGGGGTACGTTGTAATTTGAATAGAATAGTCAGAGCACTTCTCACTGGGAAGAGGGCATTTGAATGAATCTTGAAGGAGAGAGGAAATTGGCAGTGATGATCTGGGGCTGAGGAGCATTCCAGGTGGAGGGAACAGTCAGTGCAAAGGTGGGAGCATATCTGTTGCATAGGGAGCAGGGTGTGTATGTGGGGGGGACTTCACAACCTCCACTGACAACTGTAAAAGGATGGTGATACTGTTACCAGAACGATGGCAACAGTTATGATATTAATACCTACACTGCATTGATTTTTACTTTTTTTTTTTTTTTTTTTTTTTTTGCGATACTCGGGCCTCTCACTGTTGCGGCCCCTACCGCTGCGGAGCACAGGGTCCGGACGCGCAGGTTCAGCGGCCATGGCTCACGGGCCCAGCCGCTCCGCGGCGTGGGGGATCCTCCCGGACCGGGGCACGAACCCGCATCCCCTGCATCAGCAGGCGGACGCTCAACCACTGCGCCACCAGGGAAGCCCTAATTTTTACTTTTAAGTACTTTTAAGTGGATGATCTCAACATTTTGCCCTTAAAACAACCCTATGAAGCTCGGAGGAGCACATAGGATTAATCCAATTTTATAGGCCATGAAACCAAGTCCCAAGATTTTATGTGATTTGCCCAAGGTCAAAACACAAGGCCTGGAAGTCTCTACACCCAAGGTAGAACAGCACCTCTCTGTTGGTCTGTGGGGCCTCTGCAGCAGTGTTACAATGAAGTTCTCAGACAAAGAGTGGAGGGACTCCTATAAAAAGTAGTCCTGGGACGTCAGGACTTCAGGAAATGCCACCCGCCACCCCGTTCCACGTGCTGCGTGAGGTTTACGAAACCACTGACTCTCCCCTTAAAAGCCTCAAGCTCCAGTGCTGGTACCCTAGTGAGAACAGTCGCTCGTCATACAAAACAACCTGGTTTCCCAGTGTTGATAGGAGGTGGGAGGGATGAGTGTGATTCTCTGATCTTTGAAGCTTGGTGTTTTCTTGGACTTGGAACAAAAAATTATTTGGGAGACCGAAGCTGGTGAACCTTGTCCTTAATTTGAGTAAGGAACTTGGTCTTATCTTATCATTCTCCCGGAGTCCCTAAGGAGAAAACTTCGAGAATGTATAACGACAAACAGAAAACCATCTGAAAACACCGAGTGACACACCAGCAGACACACGTTCCCTTGGGGTAAAGGGTACTCTGGTTTTTATGGTGGGAAAGTCCCCACCCAGCTAAACCACCTTCAGTAGCAGAGTTCTCTTGAAACTGGGAAACAGTATGCCGTCTGCATTGGCCTTCCAGAGACTAGTCAGCATAAGCTTCGTTTCTACAGCTAAAATCAGTAAAACTTGATCTCACTCAAGATCAGTTTTGAATTGGACTTGAAAGTGAATCCCAGAACATACACAGTCTTTTCTTGTGGTCCTGCATCCCTAAAGCTGTATCTATTGACCTTTTACCATAATTAATTATCGCTTACAAGGACTCTTTGGATAAGAGAAATAATTCTACTTCACTGTTTTCTCTAACTCCTTTAACAAAGTTGGCTAGTGACGAAGACAAGAAAAAAAATGCATTTTATACTAACAACTTGGTGAGAAAAGATCTTTTATTGTCTCTTTTTCTGTTGTTTTTTCCATGCCTTACCTGGCTATTGGAACCCAGAGCATTGCCAAGTGTCTATAGTGCATTTTTCTCGTGTGGGGTGTGTAAAAGGAGAAACAAAGTAAATTCCTCCAACTTCTTTTTTTTTTTTTTCTTATCTTCTTCACAAAGACAGGCCGAAATCCCTTAGTTCCGCTTTAGTCATCTGCCTCATGACAAGTCTGTGGATTCCCTAAATACCTGTGTCAAATCAGATTAACATTTTAATTCCACTTTGGAAGATTGAGCCGGAATGCCCCTGGTGAGCTCTGAGTACCTTCTCACTCCACTCTGAAGACAGCTCCGATGACCCTAATTCAAGGATCCGTGGCTGGATTAGAGAAAAGATGGAAAACGGTTGCTGTAAACGTGTCAACCGCCTGGAACACTGCTGGCAACGGTGTCCTGAAGTTGGTAATGGGTGTTTGTGAGGAATGACGTGCTTGCACTTGGCTGAAATACATCCTCAGGAGCCACCTTGTCTGTGCTGCAGTTGAGTTGCATCCAGAGAATGGACTTCTTGGCCAGCTTTCTTCTGTAGGCTTCCTTCAACAGACCAGACCAGGGATGGCATTTGAACAGTCCAGGCCACACTTCTCCTTCGTATTAAAGTAACATGGTCATGGTTGAGCTTCACCAGCAGGCTGTTGACTTTGTTGACAATTTATTCTCTCTCTCTCCCTACCTCCTGTCTCCCATTCAGCCTCCAAATTCTCAGGGTTCCTTGTTCAGCCACCCACCCTCCTCCTTAACCTGCTCTCAGGATGTCTGGGAGAGTGGCCCAAGGATAGAGAGTGGGATGCAAAGAAGGGGTGATATCAGGGTGGACAAGGGGTCACAGACTAAACAGGAAGAGTTATGTGGGCTACAAGAAATAACTGTGTACTCAGCAGAACTCCTCCAAGCTTTCTGAAAGCATCTGAATGTCTGTTGAATTGCAAGTTACGTGATGGAAACAGGAATACTCTGAGGGAGTTTTCAAGTGTGCAGGCTAAGGCTGCCAGATTTAGTGAATAAAAATAAAGGGTCTCCTGTTAATTCTGAATTTCAGATAAGCAGCAACAACAACACAATTTTTTTTAGTGTAAGTATGTCCCATGCGATTTTAGGGACTTATATATTTTTTTCTAGTATATGTTCCTTCTAACATGTGGGACATACTTATATTTTAAACAATGGTTTATTTGAAATTTAACTGGACACCTTGTGTTTTAACTGGTAACCTCGATCCAGACCCTGTACTAAAAGAAAAAAAAAAATTCCTTGCTTGAGTTCTATTACCAATGGACTTGAAGATATATATATGTGTGTGTGTATATATATGTATATATATTAACTACATATACACATACATGTATAGTATATATATATACACTATACATGTATGTGTGTATATACATATATATATATATTTAATTTCAAAAGTCACTCCAAATTTTTAGTTGTTCTTTAAGATGCTTTCTTTTGTCCCTCTTCAGGAATCCTCAGCTCCTTGTGATTTCTCCAGTAGTGGCTCATTTTACGCATCTACTCCATTTCGCAGATGGTTTGCTCTCCTAAGGTCCCTTCCCCTCATCAGCCTGGCTACTGTACAGTCAAGGTTGAGCCAGCCTGAATGCCACTTCTTCACTCCCTCGTGAACTCAGCCAGTTCTCTCAGAGGTCACTTTGTCACCAGCAATGACCACTCAAACAGATGAAGGTTGATTACGTAGGGTAGGGAGTGTGGCAGACTGTAGTGTTCATGCCCTGAATGTTGTCAGATTCAGAGACATGTTTGTTTGTTTGTTTTTGCGGTACTCGGGCCTCTCACTGTCGTGGCCTCTCCCGTTGCGGAGCACAGGCTCCGGACGCGCAGGCTCAGCGGCCATGGCTCACGGGCCCAGCCGCTCCGCGGCATGCGGGATCTTCCCGGACCGGGGCAGGAACCCGTGTCCCCTGCATCGGCAGGCGGACTCAACCACTGCGCCACCAGGGAAGCCCCTGAGAGACATGTATTTTTATAAAGTGTTCCAGCTGGACGTCTGGTTCTAAGACTTTCAATCCCCACCCAGGCATCCTTGCCCTTCCCTTTGTGTCCCCATGCATTCCGATGTTTACTTTTATCTCAGCACTTAGCAGACTTGATCATAATTCTGACCTGGTCTATAACAGTTTACTGTAAAGTGCTGACTGTAGGAATCTCGCCTAAGTCATCTTTGCATCTTAGGAGCGTAGGATGTGCTTGGCTGGTATCTAATGGGGGCTCAGTGGATGTTTGCTGAATGTCCGATGGCTGGATGTGTAGATCATGGAATGAACTCCAGACCCTACCATGCCTTGTGCTGATTCCCATGAGTGCTCCAAGTCTGGGACTGGGGATGGTACCAAGGAACGAAATGTAGTCTCCACACTTAATATATCCCAAACTCCATATATGCTTGTGTGTGGACTGACGTGGAGGCTTCCTTACCCTGAACCAAGAGAGGAATAAGAAATTCTTCCACGACTTCCCTGGTGGCACAGTGGTTAAGAATCCGTCTGCCAATGCAGGGGACACGGGTTCGAGCCCTGGCCCGGGAAGATCCCACATGCCGCAGAGCAGCTAAGCGCTGGCGCCTAGAGCCCATGCTCCACAACAAGAGAAGCCACCGCAATGAGAAGCCTGCGCACCGCAACGAAGAGTAGACACCGCTTGCCGCAACTAGAGAGAGCCTGCGTGCAGAAACGAAGACCCAACGTGGCCATAAATAAGTAAATAAATAAATTTATTTTTAAAAAATGAAAGAAATTCCTCCAGTTGTAATATTTCCTTCTCTTGGGGATAAAGGACTGTGTGAGGGTGACTACAGTCATGGAGGTTTTGGTTCCTTCTCCTCCCCACAGGTACCTACCTGTAGGTGAGTGTAAATCGAGCCTGTACTGGCGTTGGCTCTCCGTGGAAACACCTCAGAATAACTCATCCCACTTCGTATCAACTGCTGCTGTTTAGACTCCTCCCAGTGGCCCGCGTCAAAAGAAAATGCCCTTCACCCTATTTTGTCTAACGCTGATTTTGTTTTCTTTTTATGCAACTGCTGTAAGCGGCTGGAGCCATTATCCATAAAAGTGTAAATGTGTTTAAACAGTTCTCATTTAAATTCATGGAAGCATTTCACATGCAGTTGTGCAGTCTTCCACCCGGTTTCGTTTCTACCTCCCTCTCCACGGTGGTAGCTTGGCCACCTTTTGCTGCTAATAGGGACCAAGGCGTGGGTTCAGTCCTTGTTCGGGCTGTTTGGATTTCATGGGGAGATTTTGTGATCTGGAGGCACAGAGCAAAGCCTGAATCCTGGTCAGTCCTCCTGGAAACACAGCAGAGGGAGACTGACTCAGTGCACCGGCTCTGCTGGAAAGCAGCCGAAAAGAGAACTTGGAATCCCGGTGCTGGTCGTGGTGGGACGGACAAGGCACACGGGAAAGAATGGCCCACTTTCTTGACCCACCTGGTTGGGCCCCTTGTGTTCCCCAGCAAACAGGTCAGAAAATACGCTCTCCTCAGGCTCACCCCCAAGGCTGCTCCCGGGAACGTCCTTAGGCTTGGTCCCCAATCCCTTATGCTGGGTCTACCTTTCGTTAGCAACTTACTTTTAATTTAATGACTTGATGTTTTGACTCCTTCCTTGTTCCTTAGTCTAGGGTAGGGTACACCAGTCCTTCATTCATTCACTCAGTAATTTATTCCACTATTTCTTTAGTGTCTCCTATGCCTCAACAAACTACACCTCAGCAAATGAAACAGACACAGCTGATATAGTCAGGCACCTTGCATTTAGAGGGAAGACACACACAAGTGTATGAGCCCATGCCAATTTGCTCATGAAGTGGGGATCGATGCCATAAAGCAACATAAATCAGAGTAAGGAGGGCATCGAGGAAGGACAGAGTGCTGTTTGGGGAGGAATATAGTACCTGGGAAAAGTGACAAAGTGAGTTCTGTCTCAGCTTCCACAAATGTGTGACCATAGCAGAGTTAGGTAACCAGCCCTGTGCCTTTGTTACCACATCTATAAAATGGGCTGATAATGACGCTGCCTCATTGGCTGCCTGTGAGACTTAATGAGTAAATGTATGTCAAGAAGGTAGAATGGAGCCCGGCTCTGTTTGTTGTTCTGGTTCCCTTTGTTCTGATCCCACACCTTTGTCTGCCTATGGCTGTGGAGTCCCAGCCCCACTTCCCACATAATCCCAACGTATCCGGAAATGATGGGTTCTTTCTTGAAGTGAAAATTATTCTAGATGCCTAGTGAGATAGACGTCATTTCTAAGATGTCACCCCACACTGATGGTAGGGGAACACAGGATTTAACTTTCACGCTTTTCTTTCACAGATAATTTGGGAAGTAATGGGAGCTATTTAAATTGTTCTGTTAAGTAGTTTTTGTGCATATGATGCTATTAAACTAAACCATGTAAAACTGTTGACATTTATTGTTGACCTATAAACTCAGCAATTTCACATTGGTTGAACTTATTAAACAAGCAGGTATTATGTTGGATTTCTTTTTTTTTTTTCCAACTTAGCAGCTCACAGCATCAATTTGATTTCTTCTTTTTTAATAAATAAGTATCCACTGACCCTTCTTAGTGCTCCAGGCTCACAAGTGAAGTTAGGTTCAGCTGTGCTTCTGAAACCACTTTTTAAAAATTCTCTAAGTTTACATGATGCATTTTTCTCAATATAGTTATTTTTTATCTTTAAATTATACTTAACTTTCATCAAGCAGTTATTAATTTATTTCCAAGTACAGGCTGGCCTGCCAGAAATAAAAAAATGACTAATATCACTGACCATAGGAAGAAATGCTAGTATAATGTTTTTCTGTCTAATAAAGAACACACACACTCACACATATGTATACGGAGAGAGGGGGAAAGGGAGGGGGGAGGGGGGAGAGAGAGGAATTTGGTTTTGTTACGCATCTTTAAGTTCCATTCACGACCTTATTATCCTAATATTCTTCTTTTATTTATTATAACCTTTAAAAATTCTTTATAATAATGGAAAGTTATGCTAGTCTGAAATCAGTAATTTAAACAAGATGACCAAGAAATTGTGAAAGATGGTTTCCACATATACTTATGTACATCTAGCTAGATTAATTAATATTTCTTTGTTAAATGACATTTCACTCATCGTGTTTGTGTGTGAGAGAGACAAAAACTTCAGCAAAAGTCTGAAAATTTCTATCCCAGCTCTGGTCTACATTTGGTTTCTCTTGTTCTGGGTCTCTCGGGATCTCTTTCCTTTTGTCACTGTTTCTCTGGCTTCCCTGCCCTCCTCCAAATTCCTGACCAGAAATCGCAAAAGGTTAGAGACTTGTGGATGGGCAGTTGATGTGTGAGCATCTCTCAGTCAGAGTGGCAGGAAGTGTGACCAAACAATTTATTAACCATGTGTTTTCCATCTCAGGGGTTAGATGGGTTACCTGCCAGCCCCTAATTAGTGGTGTGAAACATCTTTGTTACCTCGGGCTAGTGAGCTGAAATTAAGAGGGACTCGAGAAACAGCATAGCCTGGGGAGAGCAGACAACTATAGTGGAGTGTTCCTCTGAAGGGCACGCACATATTTCTGTATCTGGAAACAGTCAGTGCATCTCACTGAAACAGAGCCAGATCTGAGACTAAAATGCCCAAAACTCTACTATTTCAACCAAGTCTGCATCCTTAAAGCCAAATAATTAAAAAAAATTAATCTTTACATTAGGGAAAACTGAGAACTTCGTTGCTTTAGCAAAGAATTTTTCTCCTGTTGGGCATTTTAGATCTTTATTAAAAAGAAGTTACGTAAATTCTTAGGAATACCTCTCCTTCAATACTTTATTTTTTATTTATTTAAAAAAGATTTCTGTTGGAGTATCGTTGATTTACAATGTTGTGTTACTTTCAGGTGTACAGCAAAGTCAATCAGTTATACATATACGTATATGCACTCTTTTTTTAGATTATTTTCCCATATAGGTTATTACAGAGTATTGAGTAGAGTTCCCGGTGCTATACAGTAAGCATCCTTCAATATTTTAAATAACATTGATTTAAAAAAAAATAACTCATTCATCAGGTATTTATTGAGTTCTTATTGTGGGCAAAGTGCCGGGTCAGGCATTGAAAAGGTGCTTCCCTTCTAGATGGTGTCGTCATTCGGTTTTCTTTTTGTTGGTGTTTGGTTGGTTTAAATCTCTAAATCTAGATCTCATTTTCAACAATAAATGTGTGCTCCATGAAAATTATGTGTAAATTGAATTTTTTATAATTTGAGTCCATTTAGAGTAATAATTAGTAATCTCCCCAATATGCTTTATGTGTCCATGTTTATTGAATTAATGGTCTACAAGCTGAATAGTTAAAGGTCTCTTTTGAGTAGGGTTTATCAACCTCAGCACTACTGATACTTTGGATTGAATAATTCTTGGTTATGGGGGATGTCCTGTGCATTATAGAATGTTTAGCAGCATTCCTAGCCTCTTCTGCCCTCTAGATGCTAGTAGCAACCTCCTGCCCCAGATGTGACAACCAAAAATGTCTCCAAACACTGCAGAGTGTTCCCTGGAGGGCAAAATCACCCCTGCATGAGAACCGCAACTATAGAATAAAATGTATGAATTAAAAAAAAAAAAAAGAGTAGGTAGGGGAAATATTCTCTTATGGTCTCAATTAGAAAAAATGACTTTCAATTAACAAAATAGCTCTTCATTGTATTTAAATAAGTATATATACATATTTCCTCAGTAACCAAGTTTAATGATAATGAAAGTGATCTTTCCTGTGATTAGATAGCATCAGCTTTCAATTTCAAAGATTTTTAGTAGTTGTTTTAACAAATTACACAGCAATCAGTCTGGAATGTTTGGCCAATAAAAATAAAAAGTCTCTACATGTGTCATCCATTTTATCACTCATGTAGTCACAGACCAACTCTAAGAAAGAATTAGTTTTTTAGTTCCTTAGCCTGCAACGTTCTAAGCTGCTTGGAAGGTGCACTTACAGTGGACTGGGAACTGGCGGCAAGAACACTGTGCATAATTTCATTCCCTCCCATGCCTTCCAGCATTTGACCTTTCACTACAAGGACTTCCTGGTCCCTAACTCATAGGAAAATAAAATTCCTTCCTAGGATTTATTGGGAATTCACTTGATGAGTCAGAAAACCCATCAGCGTATACTTTTATGACTATAGAAAACCTGGAAGAAGACGTCTGTATAGCTAACCAAAACCTAGTAATTGCCTGGATTTTAAATAGTCTTTAATTACTGGAGAACTACCACAAAATTCTCTCCCAAACGAAGACTCCATTATTATAAGACACCTGGTAATGAAGGTTTTATTATGTTTACTATAGTCAGTCAAAAGTGAAGTTCACTCAGTAGTAACCAGCCTGATGGAGCTAATGGCAGAAGACCAGTTAATAAAACCAACACATTCCAATTGTTTGATATAAGAGCTTGTTGGGAGTGTGACTTTTTTTTAAGGCCATTTAATTACATACCCTAATGTCTTCACTCAGCCATTCTCTAAAATATATTTTCCCAATTTCAGCATATACCCCTTCTTCACTCTCAATTAGCTCTTGCATCGGGCCTTGGCTTCCAAACTCCATAAGTAATAGTAACTTAATTTTCCAAGCCATAAATCAGGTAGGCTTATGCTCCATAGCTCATGTTCCATTTGTTTTTAATCAGGGGCAGCCTGGTACTCAGAGGTCGGAAGCTTTAATTCAGAGAGCTCCCATGACTTTTGGAAGGAGAAACCTTTGGCTTTCTAGAATTCCCTTTGTGAGTGTTTAAGTATCCTTTTGGCAAAAGTTGGAATATATATAGCATCTCATATAGAATCCTTCTTTAATTTACTGACCTACGCACACTCCCTTCTACTGTGGCTCTAAGATTAAAAGAAACATTTAACAACATTCCTACACGTATGTAGTCTGATTTTTAATGTCCTTTCGAAAGAAATGTAGTTGCAGGGGAAAGGGACTCGAGGAAGGGAGTTAGGAGGTATTACATTTCTAGAAATCATTTTAATGAAATAGTTCTAATAAGTAGTATCATTGGGATAGTTTAGGTTCAATATCATCTTGTGAAAGAAGAAGAAATTAGCATCTTTTAAAGTTTATAAACATTCAGAGTTCCTAGCACACCATTTTATAACTGAAAAGTATCTTAGAGATATTTTCTATAACCTCCTTATTTCATCTGTGAGGAAAGAGGAAAGTGATGCCCAGAGAAGTTTTAAACCCAGACAATAGTCACAAGCCTATTAGTGCAGAGCTAGAACCAGGACTCAGTTATTTTATGTCCTTTTACATTAATCTAAAATAAAGTCTAATAAATATTTAGTCATTTAGATGGCTTATCCACCTAACATAAAACATCCAGATATTTAGGAGTTTCTTAATTCTTTCCCAACATCTACTGTTTCATTTAGATATATTGCATTAAAATTTTAGAACATCAAGTATACAGAGAAACATCCTAAAATCTATCAGAGTAGGAAAAAATACAGATTAATTACAATAGGTGGAGAATCGTATTGGCACAAGAGTTCTCATCAACACTGGATGTAAGAATACAGTGAGCATTTTAAATGCTGGAGGAAAATTTCTTTCCACCTATAATCTTATACCTAGTACTGTTATTCCAGAATGAGTACAAAAAGAAGATTATTTTCTACATAGGGATAAGAAGACAGGTACACTTCTGTAAACATTCTGAAAGAATTACAAGAAGGTATACACCAGCAATAAGCAACATGCATCCAAAGGAAGTAATGAGATAGAAGAACTTAAGACGAGCAACAATATTTGGAAAACTTAACGCTGTTTAATAAACGTTTATTGTAAAAAAAAAAAAAGAAATATCTGAAACTAAATGTTCAGGATATATCAGTGAGGACTTTAGTCGGGGTGATATGGGAGATTAGAAGAGTAGAAAGAAAGAAAATCGCTCAGTGTGTCTAGTGTTAGGGTATATACAAGTAGCTATGTTTGTAAACCAATATGTAGGGTAACTCAGTAGAATTATTAACATGTAAAATGTGCATTTCCAGTGACTTAGCAGTTCTTCTTGAGTGTTACCCTTAAGAAAAACATATGTGTGCAAGGAAGCATATCTGTTCGAGAATTTCAGAACAGCAGTTGCTCCTAATGATGGAAAAAAAAAAATTAGAATCCACCTAAACATCTTTCAGCCAGAGAGGACAGCTAAAATATCTGGGATATATCTGGTCTATGGAATCCAAAGTAATAATTAGAAAAGCAGGGCTTCCCTGGTGGCACAGTGGTTGAGAATCTGCCTGCCAACGCAGGGGACACGGGTTCGAGCCCTGGTCTGGGAAGATCCCACATGCCGCGGAGCAGCTAGGCCCGTGAGCCACAACTACTGAGCCTGCTCGTCTAGAGCCTGTGCTCCGCAACAAGAGAAGCCGCAATAGTGAGAGGTCCGCGCACCGCGATGAAGAGCGGCCCCCGCTTGCCCCAGCTAGAGAAAGCCCTCGCACAGAAACGAAGACCCAACACAGCCAAAAATAAATAAATAAATAAATTTAAAAAAAATTTAAAAAAAGAAAACAAAAACAGACAAATAAATACAGGAAGGCCTGACTTGAAAAGATCTTTAGGACATATTTTCCAGTAAAAAAAAAAAAAAAAATTACCGTTGCATGTGGCATGTATATACTCAAAGAGTATTGGATTTTATATGTATCTATATGAATTGTGTCATCCTACATATGTATGTACGTGCACAGAATTGTGTGTGGATTAGTCACTGTTTTACATTAGCCATGCTACATGTGCTCTCCATTAGTGACACTGAATGTCATTTGTTCATTTATTCATTTTTTTCAGATATTTATCAAATATTTGTTAAACACCTTTTACGTGTCATGTTTTACACTAAGACCTAAAAATGTGGTCTGTGCTCTCCTTGAGCATATTTTCTATCATGGGAGCCAAACTATCACCTTAAGATGTCAGTAGTTTACAACAGAAGTAGCTCTGTCTGAAGGGCTTTGGAAAACCTTACAGAGCAGATGACCAAATGGGTTGGCCTTTGAAGGATTAGCACTTTGCTAATACAAGAAATGGAAGAACACTCCAGAAGGAGCAATGGAACATGCAGTGGAATATTGGCATGGACATAACAATATGGGTGGGGAAATGTAAATATTTTGCATGTTAGGCTATAGAGAAGAGAGTGCCATTAAAGACAAGAGACATCGGGCTTCCCTGGTGGTGCAGTGGTTGAGAGTCCGCCTGCCGATGCAGGGGACACGGGTTCATGTCCTGGTCCGGGAAGATCCCACATGCCGCGGAGCGGCTGGGCCCGTGAGCCATGGCCGCTGAGCCTGCACGTCAGGAGCCTGTGCGTCAGGAGCCTGTGCTCCGCAACGGGAGAGGCCACAAAAAAGACAAGAAACATAATTAGATGTTTGTTTTCAGAAAGATAGCTAGGCAACAGCAAGGACTTACTGTATAGCACAGGGAACTCTGCTCAATATTCTGTAATAACCTAAATGGGAAAAGAATTTGAAAAAGAATAGATACATGTATATGCATAACTGAATCACTTTGCTGTACACCTGAAACTATCATGACATTGTTAATCAACTGTACTCCAATATAAAATAAAAATTAAAAAAAATAGCTGGATAATTTGGAAGACAAAGATATTAGGGGAAAGTAGAACACTGAGAAAGATTTTACAAGAATCCAAGTGAAAGATAATGAAAGGGTCATGGAATTGGAGAAAAAGAAAGGGATGTGATGCATACTTCAGAATTTTCAGGATGAACTTGAAAAAATGTTGCCATCTAATTAGCGAGCAGTTTTCAAGCTACTTCTCAATTTTGTTTTTTATTTCTACTCAGTCATTTTCTCTTTTGTCCCTGTTTTCCCTGGAAGCTGTGGTGTCCAATTGATTTAAAGAAATGATGGGTAGTGGGTGGCCCAGAAGCTTCTTCTTGGTGATTGATGGTTTTAGTGACCTTCGTCTGAAAGAGGCAGTTGTAGATACTGGCAGGAAGGGAGGATAATGCTCCTCTGGGTAAGTGTCAGCTCCAGGAGGACTCCCTTCCAGATGTCCCAGCGGGCCCAATGGTCTCTAATCCCAGCTCTAACAGCATCCAGAGAATAGACTCCCACACACAGATGCCTTCAGCCACAGGATGGGGACTCCTGTAATTGGTTACGTTTGGAATCCAAGGTCTCACCACAAGTTGGCAGAGGCTGGTCACACACAGAGAAAGACGTGTCTGTGGGCATGACCCTCTCCAAAGCCATGGTCTCGGGGGTGGTGGCAACGCAGGGTGGAGGGACCATGTGAGAGCTCTGGAGTCACCAGGAGGGCCTGAGGTTTGGTTTATATTAACACCCTTGGCTTTGGCTACTTTGGCAACTTTGCTAAACCTCAGAAGGGTGAATTAAAGGCTGGAAACGTTACAAGAAAAGACCTCCCGGGGAACAGCCTGGACCTGTGGACCTTGACCTTTATGTTCTCAGTCTCCTCTGAGCCATCCCCATTTCTGATCTGCATTGTGCCACAAGGAGAGGAAAAGCATAAAAATAAATCTATCTTTATTAATGCATAGAGAAGCAGCTACGTTTCTTATGATGCCTTAATAAATTAAAAAACCACGTATAAAAGGAAGGTCAGTTTTTGGTGGCATGTGCATTTTGGTTTTTTTTTTTATCCCAGTAACCTTATTCCCCTCTGTCATCCTCTGCAGGGGAAGAGGGGGCAGCTCTCACCCAAAAGGCAGAGCCATATGTGTGAGTCTGTCTCTCCGTGGACATGTGCGCTGTGCGCGTGGGTGTGTGTTTGTATATTATCCCCTCACTCTGGATGACTGCAGGGCTGAACTGAAGAGCAGGAGACACAGCTCCCAGGACAGGAATCTTTCTCCCTTAGGACTCACATACTCTCCACTTCCTTGAGCCCCTGCGATCACACGGGCAAACACACCACCTACTTCACTTGTTCTTTGCTTTTTCCTCTTCCTGTCTCTTGCTTTCTTTGACTTTCCTCTTTTTCCTTTTTCATGTTTTTTCCCATGTCTCAGGGAAGAGTAGGATTGATTGACTATTTCATTGGTTTCCGTATTTACCACTGTGTGGCTTTTAAAGACTATGTGAGGGATGGAGTGAGTGAGTGTGTGTGTGTGTGTGTGTGTGTGTGTGTGTGTGTGTGTGTGTGTGTGAGAGAGAGAGAGACAGAGACAGAGACAGAGACAGAGACAGACGGAGGGAGAGAACATAAAAGTGTGAGCACTTGTGAGAGTGATGTTAGGTGGCCAACAAAATATACTATTAGAAATAAAGCATATAGTACAGGGAACTCTACTCAATATTCTGTAATAACCTGTGTGGGAAAAGAATCTGAAAAAGAATGGATATATGTATATGTATAACTGAATCACTTTGCTGTACACCTGAAACTATCACAACATTGTAAATCAACTATACCCCAATATAAAATAAAAACTTAAAAAAAAAAAAGAATAAATGTAGACAGATTTAATAGTCCTGAAAGACCTAAAAGCATGCTTTGTTCACCAGCTTGGAATACTCCATTTGACATTATAAATGAATGTACTGACACAAGGGTATTAAGTTTAAATGCAATTATAAGTAAAATTAAATAATTAAAAAAAGAAAGAAAACAAAATACCAATGGACCTGACTGTGGACAGTTCTGCCTCCTGAGGGCACTCGTCTAATCCATATGTGGAGATGGCATTTCCTGTTCTTCTTCTCTACTTGCAGAGACTGGTGGGGAAGCTTCATGTGCCTAAGAATTCGATTATGGAGAAAGTGAAACCCATTTTGTTTCCGAGAACACCCTCGATGAGTTTGGGGATGGGCTAAGGTGGGCCAGAGCCTCTGAAGGAGGGGGTGGGGGGCTGCGCTATTTTGCATGAGAAACAAATCAACAGGAACAGTAGGAAACTGAGGCTAGCCTTGAAAGAAAGAAGGAAGGGCAAAGCAGGGCAGCGGCTGCAGCTCGGGACAAAGAGATAGCCGGTGAGAAACTTCCTGATGTGGCATCAGCCAATGGAATTTTCACGCAGGGACAGGCTTGGTTGGTCACTGTGATATCTTGCAGTGAAACGATCTCGTTTCATTGTTTAACTTCCAACCTGTTTAACTTCCAACTTCCTTATGTGTTGATCACACAGAACTGGCTTTAGGATGATGATACTTGGGGAAGGGCAAGGCCTGGGGGATGTGTTTTCAAGGCTGACACTGGGCAGAGAAAAGAGAACCCTCTTGTGAGACAGAAATGAAACAAAGGACAGTTCAGCAACAGCAGGAACTTGGAGAAAGCATGCGTGCCTTTAGAAGGCCCACTGATGGTAGGAGAGAGGCCCTTGTCTGTCTCATAGATGGGGGTGGAGGTAATTGATGTCGATATTTGCTGAAAGGTGTCCTCACAAAGTTGAAGGACAGGGCAGATCTTGGAGTGTAAGGCGTAAGTTACACACACACACACACACACACACACACACACACTCACTCACTCACTCACCAGCCTACCTGATATTGCTGGAGAGACTTGTTAACTGTTGTCAAATGAAGTAATTCCTGCTGGTACAATCAGAAATGCTGGTCTACACTGAGTTGCAGACTTGAGAGGCAGCTCAATAGAACATGAAAGGCCACTAACAGAGGCTGCACCCTATGACTTCAGATGCCGGCTTGTATTTAACCGCACTGAATGCCTCCCCTGTCCCTGGCATCTTAGGATGGTATGTTTCATTATTTATTATTATTTTTTTAATTTATTTTATTTTTGGCTGCATTGGGTCTTCATTGCTGCACACGGGCTTTTTCTCTAGTTGTGGTGAGTGGGAGCTACTCTTTGTTGCGGGTGCCTGGGCTTCTCATTGCGGTGGCTTCTCTTGTTGCGGAGCATGGGCTCTAGGCACGCAGGCTTTAGTTGTTGTGGCACGCAGGCTCAGTAGTTGTGGCTCGCAGTCTCTAGAGCACAGGCTCAGTAGTTGTGGAGCACGGGCTTAGTTGCTCCGCGGCGTGTGGTATCTTCCCGGACCAGGGCTCGAACCCATGTCCCCTGCACTGGCAGGAGGATTCTTAACCACTGCACCACCAGGGAAGCCCGATGATGGTATGTTTCTTTCAGTTCAGTTCCCATGGCAGTTCTCGCTGCTTTGGAGTGCAAGTCTTGATGTGTGCCTCGGTGCCCCCAAAGTAAATTTAATAAGAATATCCCTCAAATGCTCTCCAAACTTTGTCAAATTACTCTCACCATTTTGGGAGCTTGCCAAACAAGAGCCGAGAGGTTAAATTGTTTATTTCGATTTCCTTATATAACTTTCTTCAATAATAGGGAAAAAGGTGAATGAGAGTTTGGTAAAGATAAGCCACTCTCAGATCCCTCTGTCCACTTTCAAGTTCCTCACTTGCCACAGCCCTGGATCTCACAGGAGGGTGAAGTTTTGTGTTTGCTGTATTGACCTGACGTGACGAGTAACCCATTTATCTTTGTCTTCACTCTGTCCCACACTGTTCGCTCACCTCTTCCTAGAAAGTACTCATATTTCTACTACCCTTTGAAATGGAAAAGTGAAGAGAAAACAACAAAATTTTCTTGTTTATCATGACCCGATAAGAGATGGGGTGAACTGAGCTCTCTACAGGGTCCTGAATGGATGAAAAGGACCCAAAACATATGGAAAATATGGAGAACAGGGTATAAGTCATAAAAATAAAAATAAAATAAATTGTGAATGCCAGTTTCTGGTAATGATTTGTTTTCACAGTAACTGAGAACTCCCTTAAACCTGTGATTAATCACACACTTATGGTGAGGGTAAGCTGGAAGAATTAGGGGGCTTGGGTTATTAGTGCAGCTGCTTTCCATTGATGAGAGCTGAGTTCAAATCTCAACCCACGTTGCAAATGAAAATGTCATTTTGAAAGTTAATTAGCTCCATGCAATAAATACTGGCTACTTGATTGATGTACCTAAAAAATCACTACCTGGAAAAAAAAATTATATATATGGCCCGTTAGCAGAGTCAAGCCGTCAAAAAGTCAGACATTACTTAAACAATTTGCTTTTCTTAATAGTCCAACCACCTGCAAGTAAATAGAATTTATTAAAAGAAGGTGGAGTTTCTAAGAGTCAGAGCATGTGAAAGAAAGTCTGAATGTATCAAGGACTGTAGAATTTTAGAACTAGGAAAAATAATCTTTAAAAGCCATCTAATCTAATCCTTGTTTTTTTGTGTTTTTTTGTTTTTTTTTTTTTTAATAGAAGAGGGAATCGAAACTTGGGAGGTGAAGGGACTTGCTTAAGCCACGCAGTTAACTATTGCGGGGAGGGAGCAGGGGTGATTCCAGGTGTCCTGTTCATTACATAAGTTCTCTGAATTATTCTCAGGGACCCTTAGCTCGGTTCTCCCCTCACTGCTGTGACACTTAGCCTCTCCCCATGGCTGGTCCACAGGGTCTTGTCTTTAATGTATTCTGTGCTTCAGAAGATTCCATTTTCTTCTGCTAAGGCAACTCAAAACTTAGTTTATCCACACTTTTTTTTCTTTTTAAATGATAATGCTTCTATCAGTGTAGTCATCCCTGCTCTTGCAGATGGAGGAAGGTCAGCAGTCCACACGACCGTGATCCCTTTACACTAGATGTCCTAAAATTGAATCCAGAGTGAATTTGACCAAAAGTAGAGAAGTGTGAGGTATTACGTTTAGTAAGAGAGCAGTTCTGCCTAAACCAATATTCTGCGAAAAGTATTGTCTGAGCCAGTGAGATGCAAGTAAGTCATCTTACTAGGTTAGCCATCTTCAGTAACCTAGAAGTCCTAGGTTACTTTGTTAACATGTTTATAACTTAAGTTGCTCTTGATCTTGAAATAATGTCTTTTATGGGGCATTTCATTTGGTGGCAGCATGAGTTTACTAAGCCTGTTAAAGGCAGTTCTCGTGAGAGCTCAAGGAGAAAGGAAGAGGGCTATAGAGGCAGCCTTTATTGTCTTAGAGAGTACATATGTCATCACGAACCGAACGATGGCAGAGATTTGGATATTAAAGGGCTTTCTGGTGAGATCTGAAATTGAAATGAGGAACTTGCTGTTGGAAACTGGAGAAAAGACATGATGACAGGGACTTGCCATGGGTTCCCCAGTGCTGACCACAGCAGCTCAGCAATACTTGTCATATAAATTAATAATGACATTAAGTGAATGAATGGCTTCTAAAATCAACAGGCTGTTTCTTTGGTATATTGATATATTGATTCAGAAGAGAGAAAACTAGGTGAATAAAATACAGATTACCAATGATACTCTTCTCCCCCAGTTGTTATTGTCAGTGTATATAGAGCAACTATTAATTCTGTATATTTATTTAAAATTCTATTTTCTTAAAATCTGTTATTTCTTTTTTTGATGTGAGTCATTTTTGTTTGTTTATTTGCGGTACGTGGGCCTCTCACTGTTGTGGCCTCTCCCGTTGCGGAGCACAGGCTCCGGACGCGCAGGCTCAGCGGCCATGGCTCACGGGCCTAGCCGCTCCGCGGCACGTGGGATCTTCCTGGACCGGGGCACGAACCTGTGTCCCCTGCATCGGCAGGCGGACTCTCAACCACTGCGCCACCAGGGAAGCCCCTCCATGATAATTTTTAAGATTCTTCTTAAAAAGTGATTTCAGATCCAATGAATACTGATTGAGAACTAATTATATTCCAGGTTCTGTGCTAGATATTTTCACTCATAATGTCTAATATAAGTTACTGGACTGTTAAATTTCTGTGTGAAGTGTTTGCTTTAACTGGGAAGAGGTTTTCTCTTCCAGGGAAAAGTCACCTCCCCCAGTTTCTGCATGCTGGAAACTAGGTGTGACAGTGAGATGTGTTTTTATATCTTGAGGGGTCGCTACCAACAACAGCAACTTTGAGAAATGCACTGAGTCATTTCAAGAGCAGTTGGGTCAGTTGGCCAATCTCAGAATTTTGTGCCTTGAAAAGAAATAAGGCTATGCTTAAAAGAAACTAGGCTGATGATTCAACTGGAAATTCAAAATAAACTCATAGTACTTGAAACTGTATATTTCTACACTATAAATACTTTCTAATATCAGACAAATTGTCTAGATAACTTGTCTCCCTTATTCAAATTCCTGATCAAGACATATTTCCTGAGCAATTTCTTTCTACTCAGTTTACCCCCTAGCGTTAAGTATCATTAGGCCCACTAGTTTAGTCATAGTTCCCCTGAGAACGGGAAAGCGCATAGCTTTAGCCCATGGGTGTCAGGCAGATACTGGATGGCCACCAGCCCAGTTGTCCGAGAAAGTGTTCCCATGCTGAAAGTCTGGGTTGGGCCTGACAGGCCTCCCTGGTTTCATCTAGGAGTCTATGATAAACAGTTATGATGGGGACCTCCCTGGCGGTCCAGTGGCTAAGACTCCACGCTTCCACTGCAGGGGGCATGGGTTCGATCCTTGTAAGATCCCGCATACTGCGTGGCATGGCCAAATATAAAAATAAATTTTAAAAAAATAAATGAAAAATTTAAAAAGCAATGTATGATTTATTGTAGAAGAGCCTCAGAGCGGCAAAAATGACGTGCACTTCAAAACCAAGAAATGTTAGAAAAGAAGATGCCATTAATACGGTAATCAGAGTCCTTTGGCATTCTGTGCTGGTGGTTAAGATTCTTTAGTGTTACTGTGTCTGTGCTTATGAGTCTAACAGATCATGATACTGCCTCTCCTTCTACTGAGAAGCACCAGTAGTACTTTAGTCTTCCTCAGACACAGATCTGCTGTGTTTCTCACCTTAATTCCCTTCTGATAGGCCAGTGTTCTCTGTGCACCAAAGCTTTTCTGTTCTCTCTTAGAATTCAAATCACTCTTGATTGGAGAAGAGTATTAATGTAGATAGCCATTGTTGAGTTATACAGCTGTTTTTTTCCACTAAAGCTTTTTTAATCTTTCTGTCTTTTTTTTTTTTAAAGTTTGTTTTTCAGTGGATCAGTGGTGGGAATATTTGCATTTAAATATTTAAAAAGTAATTTGACCTTAGCAGAGCAGATCGGTGTTACCTAAAGTTACCACTAATGTTTGATATACAGTTTGATGTTTTGATACATTTCTATATTCATGTAAACATCGCCCAAATCAATGTATATAGAGAACATTTTCATCTGCCTCAGAAAGATTGCTTTGACCTTTTGCAGCCAATCCTGATCCAAGCAAATATTGATCTGATCTCTGTATTATAAATTAGTTAATCTAGAATTTCCTGTAAACAGACTAACATAGTATCTACTCTTTTGTATCTTTTTCTTTCACTTAGCATAAAGATTTTGAGATACATCCTTGCTGTTCTTTGTGACAGTACTTTGCTCATTTTATATTGCTGAGTTTATTTCATTGTATGAATATATAAAAATTTATTTATCTATTTACCCACAGAAGGACATTTAAATTGCTTCCAGTTTGGGGCTATTATGAAGAGAGCTGCTATGAACATTCACACGTAAATCCTTTTGTGGATTATCCTTTTGTTTTCACTTCTCGGGTAAATATCTAGGAGTGGAATTCTTGGATCACAGAGTAGATGTATTGCAGGAAACTTTCGGTCTGTTTTATAAAGTGCTTGCACACTGCCACCACAATGTGTGACAGTTTTAGTTGCTCCAAATCTTTACAACCCTTGCTATTACCATTCTTTTTAATTTTAGCCATTCTAGGGGGTATGTGGTGTCAACAATGAAGTGCTCCTTTATGGTTTGAATTTGCAACTCCATGGTGTCTAATAAGCACATACTTACTCTAATAGATATGTGTGTATCAGTCATGCATACATCTTCTTTTGTGAAGTGGCTGCTCAGATAATTTGCCAATTTTCAATTGGCTCGTGTCCTTTTTTTTTGTTTTTTTTTTGGCTGTACCGCATGGCTTGCGGGATCTTAGTTCCCCAACCAGGGATCAAACCCTCGCCCTTGGCAATAAAAGCACCGAGTCCTAACCACTGGACTGCCAGGGAATTCCCGTGTCTTATTATTGAGTTGTAAGTGTCCTTTATATATTTTGGATACAACTTTTTGGTCAGATATCTGTAATGAAATTATTTTCTCCCAGAGAGCTTATCTCTGTTCATGGTTCCTGGTTTAGCCTTGTGGATCTCCCTTCAGCCACAAGTGGCCAAAGACCCAAGTGGACCGCATGCAGATTTCTGGGACTCTTTCTGTGTAGATCCCTCCTCCCTGCTGTACTCAGCTACACAGATTCCAGCCACCTCAGCCTCTCTAAAGCCTCATCTCCAGTCTCTTCAGATCAAGGAGGCCCCTGTGTTCCTGCTCCCCCACCCCAACCCCGCTCCCTGAACCGTGACTCAGCAACTGCCTCCAGGCAGAAAGCCATGACAAGTCTCACCTTCTTTGCTTCTCTTCTTGTAGGGATCACAGTCCTGTACCATCTGTTGCCCAGTGTCTGAAGACTGCTGTTTCACATATTTTGTCCAGTTTTCTAATTGTTTACTGTAGGAGGGCTAGTCTGGTACTAGTTAATCCTTCCTTTATGACCTCAGGCAGAAACTTTTAGCAATTACTTGGAAACAAACAAGAACAAGAACAACAGTAACAAAATAGAAAAGTAACAGATTAAGGGATATCTGAAAGTATAATTAAATGCAGCGCTAGTATACTCTAAAGATATTTGGCCAAAGAATGACTGAAAGTTTTATACTTTATTTTTCTCACATTAGAAGGAATTATTCCTACTCTACTGAAAGAGTTACTAGTTCATCATTGAACAACGTATTTTGGTTTCATGGCTACTTACAAATATTAAAAAAAAAAATCCAAAAATCGAACAAATGTAAGCCCTATAACCAAATTGATCTCGTCACTGTTGCTCCCACTGGAATGCCATTATTCCCTGGTTGAGCATGGTGCATCCTTTTCCCTCAAGTATCTTTCTATCTTTTCCACTTTCCCTGCAGACCTACCTATGCTGAATTCAGAAGTTGCAGAATCAATAAGGACCAGATGTTTCATCATGAGAAACAACTTTTTCTTTTTTACTTGATTATAAGACAATAACTATGCGAAGTGATTTACCTTATTTAATACTCATAAAACCCCTGAGATATAAGTATAATTTTGTGACCTGAACAACTTATTTAATCATTTTAAGTCTTAGCTTCCCCATCAGTAAAATGAGATAGCAAACAGGTAAGCAAGGGTGAGCGCCTAGGCCATCAGATTTCAGAATGCACTTTGCTTGCTGGTAGTTTTAGAAGAATTCTCTTGAACTTCTGGCTAAACATTGTTTGAACGTGGTGTGAATAAGTGCAATACAACACAGCTGTGTTTCTTTTAAAACCCTACTCAGATGGCAGTAAAATAATTTCAAAGAAAGTATGAGGTTAAAAAGGTGGGAAAAGAAAACACCGTGGACTAGAAATTTCTTCAGCAGTTAGGTGATGAGACTTGAATGACTAGTTTGGTAAATGACTCAAGAGATGGTAGGGCATTGAAAACCATGTGCCTGTGGGTGAAGATATTAATTAAAAATAAGCTGGTTTATGCTAACGAGGCATAGTAAATTTCAGGTACGCAGCACCAAGGAAGGCATCAGGAGTGCTGGCGTGAAGGATGAGGTGTAAGAAACAAAAATATGGCTCCCCACCTTCTATCACTGTATTCCTACCCCTCCCCCCACAGGAGGCAAGGGGTTACTTTCTGGAGAAGACCAGGCAGAACCGGGAGCCAAGGGTAATGTTATGCCGTGTATGGAAAACATAGGACTAAGGACATTTTGGGAACTCTGTTGTGGTGACTAGTTCTCAGCCGGTACATCCTGGCAGCGGATTTAGTCTCAGAAAACTGTTGAGATCCAAAGATATTCTGAGGAAAAGAAATGATCCAATACCATATGATATCACTTATATGTGGAATCTAAAATCTGACACAAATGAACCTATCTACAAAACAGAAAGAGACTCAGAGACACAGAGGACAGACTTGTGGTTGCCAAGGGGGGAGGGGAGAGGGGGAGGGATGGGGAGGGGAGAGGGGGAGGGATGGGGAGGGGAGAGGGGGAGGGATGGGGAGGGGAGAGGGGGAGGGATGGATCGGGAGTTTGCGATTAGCAGATGCAAACTATTATATATAGGATGGATAAACAACAAGGTCCTACTGTATAGCACAGGGAACTATATTCATTATCCTGTGATACACCATAACAGAAAAGAATATGAAAAAGGATATACATATGTATAACTGAATCACTTTGCTGTAGAGCAGAAACTAACACAACACTGTAAATCAACCAGGAAAAAAAAAAAGAAAGAAATTATCCAAGAGATGTTACAAGAAAAATGTTCTGAGACACAGTTTTTGGAAATAGTCTGATCCATTGGGGTCATGCTTTTAAGCTTTATTAGGCAAGACCAGAGCAGCATTTAGTTCAGGGCCGACTTCACCCTTTTTACTCAACCTGGTGACTTGTGAACTCTGAGGATTTCCTTCTGGTTGGTGGGAACAGGAACTATTCCTGGCCCTAGGCGAGCTCTAGAGATTGTTCCCTTTCTGTGTCCCTTAAGTGTTTCTTTCCTCAGCCTCAGGTAGTTTTCTCACATGTATGTACTGCACACCTTCCATCTCTGAAGCTCTCTGCTGTGTACATCTCTGTCCTCTTGAAGACTGTGTCCTGCAAACTCTAGCTGCCTTGACCTTCCCAGACAACCCATTTCTCTCTCCTCAAGTCAAGGAGATTGCTAAGCTCCACATGGGTTCCCCGAATTCTCTCCTGGCAGTGAGCTAGCTAAGTGGTAGGGCTCACCTTGTTGATTCTTTTCTCTCAGGGTTCACTGTCCTTCATTGGCTGACGTCCAATGTCTTCAAGACCACCGTCTCATGTATTTTCTTCCCAATTTTAAAAATATCTTTCGGGTGAGAGGGTAAATACTTTTTTACTCCCATCTTGGCCAGAGATAGAACTCACGCATGTACAACTGTGATGAAATTAAAATTGCATTAAAAAATCATGGCCTCAGCCATTGTTAACAAATCTAATCTTCTCATGTGTAGCTGAAGCTATGATGACAAAGCCTTCATGGTTTTCGAGAGAAACAACTCGAGTCTCTCCCAGTGATTTTAGTTAGAGGACAGTCTCCTCTTTCCTGTTTACAGGTTGCTATTTTTGAGGGAATTGTCATTCTCCTTTGAGTTGATCATACAATGTTGAGGATACAGGAGACAGGTGTATTCCTCAAGTGAATGCCGTACCTGGGATGCTTTTTAGGCAAGGCATTTCACCTCTCTGATCCCTAGTTTCTTCTTCTGTGCAGTCAAGTTGATACTATGTATTTGTTCTGTCACTGTGAGGATTAACTAAGACATTTATAAGAAAACTAGCACAGAGCCTGATTCACAATTACTCTCAGAAAATACTAGTTAATTTATTCTTAAGCACATCAATAAAGGCAGTCTAGTGATGGGCCTATTATTATCTCTTTCCTGGTCTTGTAGTCAAAACCTGCTGGCTGTTTTCGCTGACATGCCTTAAGTAATTTCTCAGTCACTAGAGCTGGCTCCTGAAGCATATTCTGTTTCAGTGCTCTGTCTCCTACTAGCAACCAAGGCACATAACTTGGCACACAGGAGGGTAGGCCTGCAGTGAGTCTCAGACCCAGGCCAGGGGTGAGGAAGTGTACAGCTTCCTGCGTCTCTCCAGCCGAGGGCCAGCAGTTGGAGACACGCATCCACGGCCAAAGATCAGCTGCTTTAGCAGCTAATTAATGAGAGGGGGCCGTGCATGACATGTGCAGAGTTCCTGAGTGAGCACCTCCGCAGTGTGAAGCTGAATAGCATCCTGATGCCGTCTGTCCCATCGTTTATGTGCACTTCTCTTGGCCTGGCCCTAGCACACTGCAGAAATCTACAGCTGCAGAAACCGAAATCTCATATAAAATTGAAGGATTTATTCTGAAGTATTGAAAGGTTTATAGTTGAAAAAGTTAAAATTGGCCGAATCGGCATTTGGAGGACTCTCTCCTGTATGCCTCACCCCTCTTGGGCTCTCCAGTTCTGTTCCCCGAATTCCTGTCTCCACAGGGAGACGAGGAAGCCAGGGGAAAATAGTGACATGGATGGAATTGTCCAGACTTTACCTACTCGTGGCCTTTGTGGCTTCATATTTCAACCTAAGTCGCCCTTGAAAGCTGTCATTATGATGCCGAGACCCACACACAAGAAAAAAACAGTAAGTTCATTCTCCTCTGGTGCCCGATTGCATTTTGGACTCCAGAAAATTCTGTGAGTTTTCACAACATGTTTTTGAGCGCAGTGTTAGGTTTTCAACGCCTACTTCCCTACATCCTTGATGCTTTGCTGGAAATCAGTTGGAAGGTGGATTATGTCTTCTCCCATAGAATAAACATCTGAATTATCCATAACTCCTGTATTTAAGCCAGTGTCAGCGTCTCCTCATCGGGATTCACTAGATCATCTCTAGTGACTTCCTAAATTTCCAGCTTATGGTCTGATTCAGTTATTGAACTAAGAGGGATAGCTCTTCAAATCTTAGAATGCTTGCAGATAGACTCTCTCAATTAAAAATAATAATAATGAAAATAAATGCTTATGTGAAATGCCATTAAGACAAACGGTTGAGAGGTAGTGTGGCATATTGGTAAGACTAGTAAGTGGAAAACAGAAGTCTTCAGATCTGGTAGTGGTCCGTTGAATTTTCCTACCATCTTGGGGATGGGGTGGGGAGGGAAATACGTGCCTTAATCATTCCGTCTGTAACGATTGAAATATCCAGTCTGTTTATGAATGACACATACTTTATATATCTTCCAGGGACTTTGTGGGAAATGAGTGAGGTAATATATATAGCCTTGAAAGCTGTAAAGACTTAAAAAATACCAGGCATAATGAGTAACTGGAATATCAGTTCAATTGATTGGCTGTTATAGCTCTTCTCAATTTCTGTGTGCCTCCCCACAAATCGTTAGCTGTCCCATCCTCCTTTTCTCCAGCCCTCTCCAATCCAGGAGACAAGAAAGTGTTCTTATATGAAGGCAATTGGAGTTCCATCAGCTGGTACCGTCAGGTCTCTGCATCTGCAGGTTTGGGACCCGTAATGGGGGGCCAACAGTACTAACCCCTTTTATGTAATGGACTTGAGCATCCCTGGACTTTCGTATCTACGCTGGGAGGTGGCGGGGATGGGTTCTGGGACCCATCCCTGCCCATACTGAGGGACGATGACGCTCTCTTTCTTATATGTTCCTGCTGCCATCACAGCGCTCTCGGGGTCCCACAGTCAGAAATAATGCCATCGTGTTGGATCAGCCGTGACCTCAGAGTGCAGTGGTAGCAGGACGGATGTAACAAGTGGAAAAGGCCATTAATCTACAAACGAAAAGTCTAAAACTGGACGCTGGTGGCCCCTTAGTCTGGTGGTCTCTTCTGGGAATGGGCTCACTTTTTAGTTGAAATACAACTCTTTGGGCTTCTCTGCAGAGTAAGCAGCAGTTCAACTGTGTAGTTGCTGAGAAGTCAGGGGATCGCTGGTAACTGTTTTGTAATAAGCACGTGCATCTGAACTCTCTGCAAAGGCTTGGTGTTTTGTGAAATCGCCTTTATCCTGTGAGAAGAGAAAACTTTACCTCTCTCTGCTCAGTGCCAGTTCCAACAGCTGTAACTATTTCATGTTTAATTTGCTCCTTGCCGCCTTCTCTCTGCTTAATCCATTAAGACAACTTTGAATGTTCCCGGCTCATGTATTTATAAAGGGGGAAAAAAAGTGAAGGGAAAAGACTTTGAATAATGGTATCTAAATTGTAGCCAAATGTACTCAGAACTCTCCTAGGTTAAACTGCAAATAATTTTCTTTCGAACATCACACTCTCTCTAACTTAACTCAACAAATTGGACTGAGGGGTTTCATTGCTCTCGGAAACATGATTCATTCTCGTTTTCTCTCCGTCTGTTCCTCTTTCTCTCTCTCGTCCCTGTTGCGTTCTTTCTAGAAATGTTGCTCTGGTTCTGTTTTAGCTGCATTTCATTATCTCTAGGTTTGCTTCCTGGAGCTCCCATGAATAATTCGCCTGTCTGTTGAGAGAGCCATTTTGGAGACCAACCCCATCCTCATGGTGCTGGGAGATGGGAGGACTGACGGCTGCTTTAAATCAATCAGTTGACACTAATCTAATGTCTAATTAGCTCTGGGTGGGCGTGTGCTTTGATTATAGGAAGTGCCTCAGGCAGTGGCTGGGTTTGAAGGGCTGCTGCACACATATCAATCATCCTTTGACAAGGAGATCTAGAAGGAAAAAAACAAAATGAGGAAGGGGGGTGGGCACATTTCTCTCCATCATGTTGATTATCTGTTTCCAGTGGTCCAAACCAATGCTTTGAAGCTTCTCCGTTTGCTCTTAGCAATGAGCCCCTGACCACAGAGAGAGACAAACTTTCTAAAAGCAGCTAAAACTGCCAGTTACGTCAAATAATTACTTCCTATGTCACAAAATACCTAATCATATCTAATAACAGTTATGTGCTTTTTTTAATCTAAAGTAAATGCAGAAGCTCTATTTTTCAATATTCAGCTGAACACCCCCCCCAAATAATTCATTATTATAGAATTCTTTCTGTTTACAGTTTAGATGAAATGATTGATGACTGCACAAAAAAGGCAAAATCTTTAGTTAAAATAAGAAATTGTTTTTACTGAAAATGGCATGCCTGTAATTACTTTCTGATTGTCTTATTTTCTTTCTCTCTGTCCTTTAATGAACTCTTTTGGGGGTGGGGATGGTTTAGAAATTTTCCCAGAAGTGGCTTTGGTATATTTAAATGCTGCTGCTACTGTTAGTATTCCTAGCAGAAGGATGGGAAGCTGGTCTCCTTCTCATTCTTTCTTCCGTGTGACCCAAAGGCTCAGAGGATGATGATTAGATCAGAATTAGCGAGGCAGTTTGGGTGCCTTCCAGTTTTTAAACAAAGAAAAACAAATCTAACTGGGGAAGTTAATTTCACTCTCATTCTTATTGATCATGAGAGTGAAAGAGGTATTTTAAAATATCTTTTTAATTTCAGATCTATCTGATTTGCTTTTCTGGGCGCTTCATTTTTCTAATAATTCCGAGCTGTTGAATCGGTTGGATACAAGGAAGTGGAGTGATAGTAAAAGTAATACTAAAGAGATTCATATGCAAAGCCTGGTACAGAACACAACCTGGGGCTTTGCAGACAAACTGTTAGGTTTAAATCCTGGCCATGCTACTCACCAGCTGTGTGACTGTGGGCAAATGGAAATCACGATAGTGCCTACTTCACAGGGTGATTCTGAAAATCAAATCATATGATACATGTGGTGTGTTTAGCACATGGTAAGCACTCAGTAAAGTTAACTGGTAGTGTTGGTGTGGATAAGTGAGTGTTTTTCCAACAACCGTGGCTGAGTTTAGAAATCCACAAAAGGTGCGTCTTTTTTTGGAAGCAGAGACTTGAAAAGGAAGTTCTCCTAAAATTTAAATGTGAGGGTCAAGCATGATACTTATACTGCTGTCTCACATACAGGCACTGTAGGCTTACAGGAGCATTGCCTGCTTGGATTGACATAAAATATTTGTTAAGATTACAGACCTACTTTGAGTTAAGGCATCTCTAGAGAATTTTCATAAGGCTAACCTTTCTTATCATGATATGGGAAGAAATTCTGGTTTGACAACTTTATTAGAAAATTTACATTGGAATGTTCATTGGAATACTCCTATCTTTGCTAACTTCAAGAAAAAGCCCCCTTTCTCTTTCTCTCTGTCTAACACAAGACAGAGTAAGGGAAACAGTGACATCTGTATTGTAAAAGGCACTAGCTCACTTTTTTACCCTCTAGAATTTAATGCTTTCAAATTTTGTCAAAAATTTGAAATAAACATGAAATAAAATGACTCAATTATAAACTTTCTTTTATATTGTCTCATTTTTATCAGTGATTACCTTTTAGAAAGGTAAATATGAACACATACATTTTAATATAAACTTATTCTTGTAAACTTTATTTTGTTTTTCAAAAATGCAGAATATAAGAATATCATGAAAGTAATTCTGATTTCTTTCCTCAGAGCATCTTGTTTGGTAAGCATATTCTGAACCAGCTGATTAAAAGTCAGATAATAGAGTTGTCAGAAGCGTAAACTCAGGTTATGTATTTCCAGGTTCCTCACTGAAAGACTACTGAGGCTTCATTACTCTGAACAAATTTTGAAAAGAGCATTTAAAGGTAATAAAAACAAATTGTTATGTGCAGAGACATTTTATTTCATTACTTTCAATTACTTATCATAACTTAAAGTAGGATGATAAGAGATTGCCAATAAAGGTTCTGTCCTCTTATCTATTTCAAGTAATAGAAGAATAGATAGCAATGATGTATAATTAGCATACTGTGTGAACATTTTAATATTTGAAGGTTTTTACAGACTCACAGACATAGAGAACAGACTTGTGGTTGCCAAAGGGGAGGGGGGGTGGGGGAAGGATGGATTGGGAGTTTGGGGTTAGCAGATGCAAACTATTATATACAGGATGGATAAACAACAAGGCCCTACACAGGGAAGTGTATTCAATATCCTGTGAGAAACCATAATGGAAAATAATATGAAAAAGAATATATATACATATAACTGAATCACTTTGCTGTGTAGCAGAAATTAACACGGCATTGTAAACCAGCTATACTTCGATAAAATTAAAAAAATATATATTTGAAGGTTTTTAGACTCCTGATTTTACACATTTAATTGGTTTAGTAAATCTGTTTATGATTCTTTCAATATAATAAAATAAGATATGAAAAAATAAAGAATCAAATGGATTTGCGTCACACTTAAAATCTGAATTGTCTCAGCCAGGAGAGTGCTATTCTGTTTTAAGTGTTGCTTACATAACTAATCAAAATTAAAAACAATGCCCATAAATAGCCAAAAGGAAAACAACCCTTGCCTTCCAAAAGCCCACATCACCTTTTGTTTTGATAAACTCGGGTATGAAAATCCTGGCTAAAATCAAGACTAGGCTACAGGAAGCAATATAGAGGCAGCACTATGAAATTGTCCTTCTCTGCAGGTTCACACAATGCACTGGGGGTGACAAACAGTTCTCCACCACTGCAGGAACATGTTTTTAAACTGTGGTGGGAGGGATTTTGTCTAGACTGTAGAAAACACTTTCTACATGAGGATTATGTGTCATGGGAAAGCACTATTACAACAGGGGTTATAGAACTTCCTGCTCTGGGAATTTTATAATAAGAGCCAGGCTGGTGTCATTTCACACAAGACCTGCCCGGAGGTAGGGGAATGGATAAAATGACCTTTCCTGCCTCCTCCAAGGGCTATGACTGGTCCTTAATGAAAACCTGGTACCAAGGACTAGTTGGGTATGGAACAATGCTTTTAAGGCCAAAGTTTAATTTCATAACAGCAATCGGATACTGTAGAGAGATGAATTGTGCTCTTCGGAGATGGATAAAATGACTTGGTCTTTGGAGCACATCCCGAGGGGCGTTTTAAGGAATATTCTCCGCGAAGTGCATTCTGTGCTGGCAAAGGCATTGCTTGATGATTTAATGGGCCTTTTCCATTTCCAGGTCTTATGATGTATTATTACCACCATCGAGCGGTTCTAGTCTAACGTTTTAGTATCCGCAGGGTAACGGACACCAGCTAAACAGTTGGGCCATCCATCTTCACAATTTGGTCTTGCTTCCTTGCTGCCCGGTTACTCAAGATGTAGCTGCTGTGCTTCTTTTCCCATCTCTTTTGTATTTGAGTGTATTCTCCATTGTTGTCGTGAAGATCTGTATGTAGCGTTATTCAGTTTCAGTCGACATTCCAAGGAGGTTGCTGCGAAAGGTTATTGGTTTTGCAGCCCATTCTCTTGGAAGTTAAAAGTCCCTGCTGCCTTTGATCTCAAATCTATTTACTTTCACTAAAGTAACAGATATGGTCAACTTGAGGATACCAAATAGGAACAGTTTTGAATTAGGATACCGAATATGAATAGTGTATGAGTGTGTGTGTGTGTCTGTGGTGTGTGTGTGTGGTGTGTGTGTGTAGCGGATTCACACCAGCCATGCTCAATGGACCGTCCAAATAAATGCCTATGTTGTTGCCTTTTGCTGATTCTTACATGCTGTAGCTCTGAAAAGAGAGAGGATTGCTACACTTACTGTTGAAATAGGCCACTGGGCACTCTTTGGGAGGGGAAGAGGTACAAGGAAGCTTTCTGGCCTCCTTTTTGTATGTGTTCATGTTGAATGCCAGCTACTTTGACTCCTTTTCTGCTGCTACTGAAACAGAATAAGGCGGCACACAATGGGAGCTGCAGGAAGGGGGGGTGATGGGCGGCTCCCGTGGCAGGTGCGAGTAATATGGCGCCACTTTCCCACACGTATCAGTTGGTCTCCAGTGGCCTGTGTGCTCCGAAAATGAAACGGTTGTGCAGATCAAGTGTCTGCCAATTAGAAGTTGGACGCAAAAGAGCAACACAGAGGTGGATGCAGGGGGCGAGGAGGGGTGGAGCGCGGTGAGAGCGGCTGTTTGTGTCCCTGCATCTTGTTACTCCCATATCCGAAGCTTGGATGTGAAACCCTATCTGTGCTATTTTGCTCCCAATAATCATGCTCCACTGAGGTTCCGAGATGGTATCTGGGTGATGAGCACAGAGAGAAGGTCCATTGTTCTTCCCTTCATCTGTGCTGAGGAGCTGCTGCTAAGTGTCTTCAGGTGGGACTGGAACGTTCCCAGCGAGGCAGACACCCTACGGGACCTGCAGTCGGGCTCCCAGCAGCGGTCTAGCCCCCTGTGCCTGTGCCAACACCTCTGCCCTCTCCCTCGTATATCATTCATATTTAATGGACTGATAGCGCCTGTCATATCCTTAAACCCGACCTGCAATTGTGATACTCCCTTGGAACGATTTGAGATCAGACAAGTAGAAGACATGTTTGTGGTTAAGGAATTATTTTCAGGGGCCTGTCAAAGTGTTTCCATATGAGGCTAATGCCATTTTCGTAAGGAGCAAATGCAAGAGACACAATAAATATTACTTCGTTTCCTTTGGTCCATTAAAAAGAAAAAGAATCTGATTGTGGAGAGAAGGCATTCACAGAGAGATTTTATTTTTTCCAAGAGCAAGTAAAATGTACTGTTATCTAAGCAAGTATTATTTTTCTTTTTGCTATTTTGGGGGTCATTTTTTTAGGCTTGAGGTTTGCGTGGGCATCTCTGGTCTATGTTTTAAGCCATTTTCACTTTCTGCATTATAGGGGAAGGAAGAGATCTAGTCCCAAAATTCCCACTCGAAACTTACTTGTTTGATCCCTGCAATATATCTAACCCTTTGGTATCTGCTACTCCATATGTAGAGTCCCTTTTTTTTTTTTCCTCCTTTTCTCTGTGCGTTGACTTCTTCTCATCTTCCAGAACTTGGACCCCATGTCTCTTCTTGTGTCAAACCTTCTGCAGCCCCCTTAGGCATCACGTAAGTACCGTCCTCTTTGTTGCCGTGCTGCTTTTCTGAGGCGAGTGCAATGCATTCATGCACGGTAATTATTTGTGAATATGGCTGTCTCCTCTCTGGGTGATGCGTCTGTCTGGGGCAGGGGACTTTCCTCCTTCTTTAATTCCATCACTGTCTGGTGTGGTGTTCCATAAATACTGATTGATGACTTCCAGGGATGAATGGTGCTTTCAGAGGTTAGGATGGACCTGACTGAAAGATAGAATTCTCAGTCTCCTTTAATGATTTGCCACGGATGCGCACTGGAGCCCAGAGTTATAACGGCAGTTCTCCATAGGAGGAATTCTCTAAGAATTCCTTTCTTAGTAATAGGCAGTTTACGTGATATGTAAGGTTGATGTCAGATTTATGGTCAGACTTCTTTATATGTGTTTGGTTGCAAATGACTAATGATGATGATGATGACATGATGAAGAGCAGTTCAGTAGCTAACATTTCAAACTCAGCAGTGTTTGCTATGTTCCAGGCACTATGTTAAGCAAATTTGTATGTATAATCTTATGTTCTGCTAATAAGAACATGAGTTATATACTATTATCCTCATGTTATGTGTGAAGAAACTGAGGTAAGGCATGATTGAGTGACTTACCCAGGATCCCACTGGCATGAATAGCAAAGTCTGGATGTGAGCCCAGGGAGCCTCATACAGGGATGTTAGTATAAACAAGGACCATGAGAAACAGTCAAGGATGCTATCGCAATCCTGAGCAGTTGGAGGGAGTTAGCCTGGATTCCTCGCTCTACTAGAATTTGAAAGGCATTCAGTGCTTCCTATTTCCGTATTATCTGTAAACCTCCTCTGATCTTCCAAGAGTTCAGAAAAATGTTGACTGTACATCCTGGACCAGTCTGTATCTCCAGGCTGAGTGAAACCCATCAGCTGGGATTCTGTCTGTGCGTCTAGACTCAGAAGAAACTTGTGGGACTAAGTGGTTTTCTGGAAAATGTTGGCCAAAAACCACATTCACCCCAATTGCTGTATGAATGAAACACATGGGTTTTCTTTGTGTTTTTTGAATAATTCCAGTGGTGGCCTTAAGCTTCTGTTTCCCTGTATTTGTGTGGAGTCAACCAAAATAGCTTTGTATAAACAACAAAAAGTATGAAAAAGCATATGTACCTTGTCACTGCTTTGCCAACTGGAAATACTCTTAGGACACATCTGCATTCACAAAAAAACTGTGGCTTTAATATCAACCAGCTTTTAAAATGCTAAAGACATTGCTTATTCCAGGTGTCTCTGTCTTATATTTAGTTACTTTTCAGTTTTTGTATTTGCTCATTAGCTAGTATTTCAAGCATTACATTTTTCTTCTCAAATAGAAAAGATTCAGTTATATTCTTCAAAAATATTTTAAATTGTATCTGATGCTCAAATGTGCCAAATTCTAATGGGGAGGGGATAATGTTGGTTTCAAGTTGGTAATATTATATTTTTGCGGTTGATTATTGGGAAATTTCTAACGTATTTCTTCATCTTGTATCTTTAAATGATTTGAAGTTTCTGAAAGGTTTATGGAAATGTTGAGCATGAAAGTAAATCTCTTTCCTATAAACATCACTAGAACTCATTCTACAATGTAAATCAATGGTCTACATCTGTATGTCAATTACATTCTTCTATGGCACAATGTGTATGAACTATAATATTTTATTTTTTTATTTACCAGCTCTTTTTTTGGATAACACAGGAAATGAGACAAGAATTACCAAGTTGCCCTACCATGTTTGATCTCAAGTATTTCTCTCTTTTTAGTCATATTAATCTACCAGGATTTAAAGAGGATTTAATCTACCAGGATAATAAGGCAGGATTTAAACATGACTAGTGGGGAGTGAATACAGTATTAGAAAACATTTGTATGAAAAAGCATTCTCAATATTTTCACAGGCATATTATAAGAAAAGTACTGATAAAGTTTTTATGGAATGAAATTATTCTTTTTTTGGTGCAGCTGAAGATTTGTCTCTGGTTAGTTTTTTCAAAACCACCTACTGACATCAATCTATACTGTATAACTCGGGCGTTTTTACTTATTTAGATATTTTGAATACTCAAAATATTAAAAAAATATATTCTAAGACTTCACTAAGTTACAGAGGTTGCAACATTAGTCAAGTATGTTGGTAAACCGAGTCCACTTAAAATTGACAAGTAAATTTGGGGGATTTTTTTTATTTCTGAAGAAAGGCTAATTGAGACTCAGAAAAATTAAATGATCAACAAAGAATAGCAGGTACCTAGTATATAATCTCAAATTTTTCATATCTCTAGAATTCAATTGTGACTGTAATATTTTAGATTCCAGGCTATGCAAGGATCTGTCTTTTTCTGTATAATGACTATATTAGGACCACTTTTAGATTAATATTTACATATTTTTAATTGGGATGAAGGTGTCCTCACCATTAATCCAAAAGGAGGTAGATAGTAAATGTTACAGTAATGACGTTGGGGTTAATTAGCCCCAAATTATGGTTTGACCAAATATGGTAGTGAATGGTGGTAAGTAGAGGAGCTAACGTAGGAAAAAAAGTCAGTGGAAGTCAATGCCTATGGGAAATTACATAGCACTACCAAATAAGTAGAGAGACATATTTTTTTACCATTAGAAAATAAAGATCATACTTTCAGCCATACTAGTGTCTTAAGTATAGTCAGTTGTCAAAATGTTCCTAATTCTTCATACTTTTCCAAATCCACATACATTACAATGTGACTTCACACCTGCTTTCCTCAAGAGAGGAAATAGATGGGGTCTCTATTTCCCCATCCCTCGAATCTGGACTTGCCTTGCAACTTGCCTTCACCAGTAGAATGTGGTGAAAGTGACAGCACGCCAGTTCTGAGCATATGCTTTAAGTGGCCTTGTTTGTGTCTCTTCTCTCTCTTGGAACCCATCCCATGCGCCGTGAGAACAAGCTTGTGCTGTTCTCCCCGATGATGAGAGACATTTGGCTGTGTGACCTCTGCCACTCCAGTCACCAGACAATGACTATTATGAAGCCTGTAAATGAGGCCATCCCAGACCCAGTCATCTCCCAGCTGGTCCACCAGTGAATTGCAAACCCAGCTGAGGGCAGCCAAACCTGGTCCAGATCAACAGCACTGCCCAGCTGACCTGTAGACCCTTGAGCAGTAATAGATGCTTATTGTTTTAAGCCGCTGAGTTTTGGAGTGGTTTATTAGACAGCATCTTTGTGACAATAGATAACAGATATACATAGTCAAACATTAAAGATCCTGCAGCAATAGCGGGACTCAGAAATTCCACGAACCACATGAAATACTCTTCCACTCAGATATGGTCAAAGTCATTCTTGTTTTCAGTTGCTTGGCTACTTGTTACTTAGTTCAGTGCTCCATTGATTTGACAATTATTCTTTTTAAAATTCCCATAGAATTTTAGTTAAAATTTGGCTTAGAAGTCACTTAGTCCAACTGTTAACTTTACAGAAAAGGAGTTAAGGCCGGTTGAGTTAGAGGACAAATCTACAGCTATTTCTCCAGTTACTTACAGAGCTGGAGCTTATATTCTTGCTGTTTACCATTGGATGCCTTCATTTTGCTTCTAGAAAGACAATAAAAAGACAAATATTATGTGAATACTGTATTTTGTGGAGGTCACAACTACTGCCACCTTATCTTTTTTAAAAAATAATTCTATGTTTTCCATTCTGATAACCTCATTCAGCTACTTTTAGTAGCTACTTTTAGTAGAGCAAAATGTCTTCAATCCTGCTGTGGGCATATCTACTACACATAGATGTGTGTCTACCTGCATCTTTTTCTCAAGTTGATTGTGGGATCAAAGCCTGTTTATTGGAGAGGGGCAGCTTAATGATTTTAGTGAAGAAGCAAATCTTTTCCTTTTAGATCAAGGCCTTATATACCTTGCCACTTCGATGTTTTACCTTGTGACACCCTCTTTCAGCATGCAATTTCTTGCAGTATTCAAGGACTGCAAATGTGTACTGCAGTCTCCACACCATGCCTGTGAAACACGGCTCCGAGCAGTTTCCTACGGGGAATAAACTTTCATTTTTCACCACATTAAATTTTATAAGTTTCAAGCGAATGGAAAATGGATTTTATTATTTTCTCTCTCTCTCTCTTTCTCTTTTTTTGCCACAAATGTTTTATGGCTGCAAAAACAGAATTTGTGGTTTCAACTGTTCAAGTTTGATGCAGAAAAGCTATGGAACCTCTTATGTAACCTGATGGCCTGAATATTTATCAAAATATTTTGCTTTCCACCCTTTCTAAGCTTTAGCAGCAGAAAAAAAAAATAGTGTATGAAACCTTTTGACCACAAAATAATGAGAAATCCCCTTTTACAAGATCTTCTCTTATACCTACACACTAAAGGTGCTGTAATTGGGGGAAGGCCGGTGCTCCAGCAGCTGCGCCTGCATTCCTGCTCTTATCAGGTGCTACCTCTTGCAAGGAAGAAAACAGAGCCTATGAGAAGAAAAACCAGAGTTAAGAGTAAAGAAAAGAAGTGGAATATGGAGATCCAGAGCCATATGGAATCTTATCCCTTCTGAATCCAGAGATCATGTTATGCTGATCTAAACATGGGGTATAAGAAGTGTGTGTGTGTGTGTGTGTGTGTGTGTGTGTGTGTGTGTGTTTCTTTTGGATTAAATCAAATACCATTTCTCAGTGTCTACTGAGAACAGAATGTCCTCTTAGCTGATTCAATATAGTATCACCTCGGACATCATTTCAATAGAGATGAGCTTCACTTTGTGAAATCTGGGATCCAGAACATTATGCTGGTGAATCAGATTCTTATAATGAATTCTATAGTTTATATATACACATATAAATTATAGTATATATATATAAACATATATAATTATAAAATTATGGTTCTATTTCTTTAACTTCAGAAGTTTTAAAGTTCATTTAAAGTTGTTTTTTTTCCTAAATTTATTTATTTATTAGTTATTTTTGGCTGCTTTGGGTCTTTGTTGTCGTGTGTGGGGTTTCTCTAGTTGCGGTGAGCGGGGGGCTGCTCTTTGTTGCAGTGCGCGGGCTTCTCGTTGTGGTGGCTTCTCTTGCTGCGGAGCATGGGCTCTAGGTGCGCGGGCTTCAGTAGTTGTGGCTCGTGGGCTCAGTAGTTGTGGCTCATGGGCTCTAGAGCGCAGGCTCAGTAGTTGTGGCGCATGGGCTTAGTTGCTCTGCAGCATGTGGGATCCTCCCGAACCAGGGATCAAACCCGTGTCCCCTGCATTGGAAGGTGCATTCTTAACCACTGTGCCACCAGGGAAGTCCCTAAAGTGGGTTTTAAATGAGTAGTAGTTGTCAGTCTGTATTATTCATGTTTCCTTGCAGTAATATTTCTTCATGAAGTTGAAGATCCACATATGTCAACGTGAACTGTAACGAGTCCTGCTGTAAAATAAATAACATCCCCCACTCCCCAAACTGAAAGAAAAATTATCTGTTTTATCTATTTCAGTTTTGATTATTTTCCCCTTGGTCACATTCATATATTCATAAATGCCTTTTTTAGCATGATATGCTGCTTAGGGAAAGAAAAAAATATCTAGCTTACTTTACTTGTAACCAGAAAACACTAACTTATTTGCCATTAATTTTCCCACAGTGTTACATAATATAGCAGGTGTGTGCAAAGTGTAAACGTTATTTGTAAATGCTCTTGCTGCATTTATCATTAGAATATAGGGTCCATGAGAGCAGGGACATTGTCTATCCTTTTCTAAGACTTTAGCTGTGGTCTACTGTCATGCTACCATGCTGGTATGCAGTAGAAACTCAAGAAATCTGTTTGCTGAATGATTGAATGAACTGACCAAGCTCTACTTCTAATAAATGGCATATGTTTAGCAGATACCAGCTCATTTTTCTGACCCAGAAACTGAGGGGCAATAATAAAGTGCCTGTCTTTAAATTTATCAGACACTATAGGGATATGGGGTTTCAGTAGGAGAAATGACACCAAATTTTAATTCTAAAGATAGTATTACAAGTTATTCAAACTTTAGAAGTCTGTTTCCTGATGAAGTGTGTACCCACTTAATGGAGTGTCTTCTTAAAAGAGATGGTGTAAGGGAAACATCTATATCGGATTTGGGATAAAATATAAATATATAATATTATCTTAAGAATCATATAAATCCACTAAATTTGATCTAGCTGTAGTCCTAAAGAAGATTAATGGAAGAACAAATGATATTAGAATTGATAATCACTACCAAAGATTTAGCTATGACCCGAGACCTTGCAAAAGTGGCTCTTTGCAAAGCCTCTGCAGGGTTTTTAATGGATAAGGTCAGGCTTTTGAGTCTGACAGACATGGTGTGGATTAGAAACTTCATTTACTTACAGGATATCTAAACTTGAATAAGTTGATTAATATCTCTATGCTTCAAACTCCCCACCTAGAAAGTGATGAGTATCTCCTGTTTTGGGGACTTTTGAGCGTATGGAGTGATATAGTTTATTAAGTGGAGAGATTTTAGTCTTTTTTTAAAAAAATTTATTTAATTTATTTATTTTTGGCTGTGTTGGGTCTTCGTTGCTGTGCACGGGCTTTCTCTAGTTGCGGCGAGTAGGGGCTACTCTTCGTTGCGGTGCGCAGGCTACTCTTCGTTGCGGTGCGCAGGCTTCTCATTGCAGTGGCTTCTCTTGTTGAGGAGCACGGGCTCTAGGTGTGCGGGCTTCAGTAGCTGTGGCTCGCAGGCACTAGAGTGCAGGCTCAGTAGTTGTGGCACACGGGCTTAGTTGCTGTGTGTCATGTGGGATCTTCCCGGACCAGGGATCGAACCCGTGTCCCCTGCATTGGCCGGTGGATCCTTAACCACTGTGCCACCAGGGAAGCCCCAAGTGGAGAGATTTTAAATGGTAGGCTCTGGAGTCGGGTCACCTGGGTTCATATTCTGGCCTGGTTACTCAATAGGTAAATGTGAGCAAGTTATCCAATTTCTCAGTGCCTCAGTTTAGGACAGTTTTGAGGGGACTGAGTTAATGAAAAAAAAAATACTTAGCATTTCCTGCAACATGGTATAGGTTGAATAAATTTCAGTCACTGTTATTATCATGATCGTTATGTTATCACCTATTACATGGAAGCTATTTTGACCTTTCTGCTAAGCCGTTCAGAAGAGGCAAGTCCATTTGGAGAAGATGAATAATGGTTGTTTTGTTCTATTTGTTTTTGAAGAGATGCTTTATCATACTTAGAAAATTATTCTAATGAGGGAATTGGTTTACTTTCATGGTAGTTTCCAAAAGGGAAGGCTCCATTCAATACTGAGTCTTGCTACATTACAGCCAGGGAAACTTCAAGTAGGGAATGGTACTGTACTGGAAAATTCTCTTTCTTCCTATTGGATTAACCCCATGTCCGTCAAATGTGAACTCTAGTGATTAGCCATCCATGCTGCTTGGTTACTAACAGTCCTTCTATTCAGGGTGTATTGAGTTTGGGGGCTGATGGAGTTTCCTTTTCAAATCAACTCTCTTGGAAATCCTTCCTAATGGAACTTTGTTCCTATGGCCAAAGAACAATGCAGCCAAACAAGCCATCAGCTGGAGTGAAAGAGATGGCAATGCTAAAAGGCATACCTCATTCTGAGGAAAATTAACCTCCCAATTTTGCTCAGTAATTGATTCCATCTGACTGAGGAGTTTCAGTCTCGATTGTGACTGTCATTTGGATAGCTGGGAAGCGAAAGCCTGTAATTACAGTCAGGCAACCCTGTTATCAGAGCCCGGGAGGGCGTTCATCTCTTCCTACCCTGGGTGATCACAGGTGAGGCTGGACAGGGAGGGACGAAGGAGAGAGGGGAAAGAGCCCCTAAGGCAACTGCGACCCTGGAGCAAAGGTCAGAGGTCTTTGGGAGTCCTCTTGAGTTTTCCTGAGATGAACATGAAGAGGCTAGAGCTTCCTGCTTGCTGCAAATTTTTCTTTCCAGGGAGATGCTTTGCCTGGAGATAGCTAATAAAGCCCTGGGACTGTTATGACTAATAGGTAGTGGGGAGAATCATAGTGATGCCATCTATAATATGCCATTAGCAGCTGCATAAATAATTTTATTTTGTTCAGATGAGATTTGCAAACTGACAGTGTGAGCACTGAATTTTACAGAACACAATAAATGAGGTAAATTAAAAATTGGATTTGTTCTCACCTTCCACATGTGTGTAAAGTGAATATTGTTGAAACTTCTAAGCGTTGTTTGACTGTCATGATTAGACTAAGTGCAGTATCGCTGTGGTTTGTCAGTATAAATGCTTGTTTTATTAAGGACTGAGATGAGGCTAGGAACAGCGGAATTACCTGTTTGAAAAATGTGTCTAGTGGGCTGGAGAGGCGTGCATATCAGCAGTTTTTCTACAGCTGGGACCCTTTAGTAATGGAAGGAAGGCCCTTGAGTAATAGTTCCAATGTAAGGATTCAAGTATCAGAACACATGAAACTTGTACACTATCTTATTCATTTGCTTCTTTGATGAACAGAGACTTTTGAAAGAGAATTGGCACTGTTCTTTATACACCTACAAGTAATCCCAGAGAAATTAAAATGGTGGCCTTCATTAACTTCATACAACTCTAAGAAATAGGTTTCACTGAAGCTACTTTTACTATTGTGAAGAGACTGGCTGCCTTGGCAGACTAAATCCTAGTGGCTAGAGAAGAATAACTCTTTTGATACTATTAACCTAATTGCAAATACAGACGTATGTCTATAGTTGTTATTAATATTTATACCTAATATGTGCATATTATTTTACAGTTGACAGAACACATATCGCTGGTATCATTTAAACATACTTTGATATTGGTGTGAAATTGAAGGGTATGGTTAGATCAATTCAATTAAAATTAATTTCCTAGTTACCTACAAGGTGACAGATATGTCTTTGGAGATCCAAACCTTTCACGAATGGCAGAAGTTTGTAAGAAGGTATAAATTTATAGTATGAATGTACTCAGAGAGAACAATGTATGATAAAGATACATTTTTTTTTAATGGTCAATTTCATGGAGGAAAGAGAACTTAAGCTTTGTCTTAAGAGACTCAAACATTGGTTGGTCTTCTGAATATTAATTCCATATATAAAGAATAATCTTCCACTTAAATATCATTCCAAATCCTCCAAAATTTTTTTTTGATTCCTAGTGTATGATGGATGAATCTATGTGAAGAACATAGTGAAAAAAATTTGCTTAATTTTTTCCAGGTAGCAGCTTAAGAAAAAATAAGATGCATAGGCTCTTTCATACTGTCTCTTTAGGAAAGCACAAGACTCCTGTCAAGGTTTAAAAAATGAAAAAATAAAATGTAAGCCTTCACCTTCTTTCATTACAGAAACCAAAAGATTGCTGTTAATCTTGACTTTGGGAAGAGTAAACAAAACGTTATTTCTTACATCAGAAGTATAAAGGTAGTGTGTGTGTTAGCTACTATGTGTCAACACACAAATACTTCTGGTATTAACCTAATTTCTTTTGCTCAATAGATTTATTTGTTAAAAATGAGAGACAGAGAGAGAAAGGGAGAATGATACTTAATTTTCAGAATTGCTCTGAGTGTTAAATGAGGATATATATGGTTTGATGTGGAAAACATTCTGTAGCTGTAAACATAACGTTTCTCATATCTTTTTATTGCTCATGCTGTATGAATAGACTACATGTTGGATCAATAGACCATGCTTTATTTAACCAATCCAGGACTGCCGTTAGGTTGAAACCAACTTTTACTATTACAAACTAGGTTGAATATATTAACCTGCCCCATTGTTTTCAGTATTTCCTCATGACCGCTGTTTTATCTTCTGAAAATAAAGGCTGCTGGTCATTGGAGAAGGCCCAGGTAAACAGCCTACATGGCTATTTTCCATTTTACTAAAGGGACTTGGAAGGGAAAGTAGGCCAGAAAGCCACCGCGTGGGTACCGGGGCAATCTAATTATTGAGGTCAGGCAGCACATTGCTAGGACCCCTGGAAGGCTGAGGGGCTGGAGTATGGAAAAATCCCAATTAGATGATTAATTTAGGTTCTGGGTGTGCTTTTAGCCTATGGCCATGGAGTTGGGAAAAGAAACAATTACGTCTCCAATTACCATGCTGGGCTGATTAATTTTTAATTGAGTCTTGTTAAAAGCATGGAGAATTGTGACATATATCACTTGGAGAAATAGTCCTGAACCAGTGGGAGCCACTCTTCTCCCTGCAGGAACCTGCAGATGTAACCAGAAAGGAAAGTGATTCAGATAGAGCCCGGAGGCAGGGGTCAGCAGTGATGCGGGGAGGACTCAGCTACCTTGGAGAGAAAGCTGGGCTTCAAAATAGTGTCAGAGGGATGGCCAGTTCTCCTTCTTGCCCCGTACAGCCAGGCTGCCCCTGCAGGGGCCTTGCGGTACAGCCAACTCTTCTTCTTTTCACTGCCTGAAATCTCATCGCTGAACGATAGTGACTGCAACTTCTTTAAATCTCATCGCTGTCTAGAAAATCCAGGTTAGACAGGAGCCCTAGTTCTTTATGTTTCTTTGGCTCTACGTAGTTTGTGGAGAGAGAGAGAGAGAGAGAGTGAAAGAGAGGGTGGGGGGGGAGAGAGAGAGAGTGAAAGAGAGGGGGGAGAGAGAGAGAGAGAGAGAGGGAGGGAGGGAGGGAGGAAGAGGGAGGGGGGAGAGAGGGAGGGAGGAGAGAGAATGTCTCATCCTCAACGAATATTATAGCTGGAAATTTGGGTCTACGTTGAGAAACAAAGTGAGTATTGGGGGAGAATTGCAAAGGTAGCAGGAAATGACTTTAAGGGTAATGTAGATTTATACCAGGATGCAGCAAACCAGAAAGAATCCTCATGTGGCATCCTGGAGTTTTTGAGTTTTCTGAGGTTTTATGGAGGTAGAACCATTAGTGAACGGGAGCTCATCTGCAATGAGCATCAATTTGCTGAAGATATTTCACGGTACCTTTTATAGATACCAAGCATTCCTGGTTAGTTGGAAATCTCAGGGATTAAAGAGTGTCTGTGAATAGACTCAGAAGCTGAAATTCTTTACACTGATCTACCATATACAATTTCATCTAAATTAATGGGCATTATTTCCTTATTAGGTGATTTAAATCTCTGATTAGCATTTTTAATTTGCTATTAAGGAGATACACCCTTCCAAGCCAGGGATCAAGCCAGTGGTCCAGTAGAAATTACAGAAGCATGTGAAGCAGCCACAGTTTAGCACATACAAGGTGTCTGAAATATTACTAATGATAAAGTGCTGACGCTGGTAAATTAGATTATTGTTTGAGAGTGTTCACTCCCTTCTCTCCCTTTCATGGGGATGTTGCACTGCCAAGGAAATTGATTGGGGGCGTGGCCATGTGGCTTTTCAGCTTCGTGGTGGGGAGAGTGTGCTTCTCCACGCTTTTATTCAAGCTCAGTCACTGACTTGCTTTGGCGCGTAGGATTAGTAGAAATGGCATGGTTTACTTGTATGGTTGGGGTTTGTTCTCTTGCTCCTCTGCCACTGCCGTGAGATGATCTTGCCCTGGCTAGACCCCTACTCCATGTGGAGTGAGAGACATGGGGAGAAGATCCAGACTTAACCTGCTTCTCAGGCTGCCCAGCTGAACTCAGCCTCGAGCTCAGCCTAGACACTCGACTCCCAGCCCACCAGCAGATACGTGAGCAAGAATAAATATTTGCCAATATACACCGCTAAGCTTTTTTTTGTTTTTTTTCTTTTTGCGGTACGTGGGCCTCTCACTGCTGTGGCCTCCTCCGCCGCGGAGCACAGGCTCTAGACGCGCAGGCTTAGTGGCCATGGCCCACGGGCCCAGCCGCTCCGCGGCATGTGGGATCCTCCCGGACCGGGACACAAACCCGCGTCCCCTGCATCGGCAGGCGGAGTCCCAACCACTGCGCCACCAGGGAAGCCCACCGCTAAGCTTCTGAGGTAGTTTGTTCTGCAGGGTTTCCGTACAGACAAGTGGTATACTAATGAAAACAGTACTAGATGTATGACAGTTGTACAGCCCACGTTAGAATGCGTCTCTGGTTTTATAGTCAAATAATATGGGCTTTAATCATTTAAAGAGAGTGTCTCTGCATTTTCTTTTTTTGTGAGCTGATTTGCTTGAAGCTGGGGATTGCCTTGTGTCCTTGGACAAGTCACTTGGGCCTCTCTACATCTGTTTTTCCATTTGAGGACGAAAGATATCGTCACCTACTTTTCCCCAGAGGTCATAAATTAACAGTTGAAAAACTCCTTGAGATCTTCCATGAAAGGTGCAATTTAAGTAGAAGCATGCCTATTATTTATTTTTATTATCCATTTTAAAATTGAATACTTAGGGCTTCCCTGGTGGCGCAGTGGTTGAGAGTCCGCCTGCCGATGCAGGGGACATGGGTTCCTGCCCCGGTCCAGGAAGATCCCATATGCCGTGGAGCGGCTGGGCCCGTGAGCCATGGCCGCTGAGCCTGCGCGTCCGGAGCCTGTGCTCCGCAACGGGAGAGGCCACAGCAGTGAGAGGCCCGTGTACCGCAAAAAAAAAAAAAAAATTGAATACTTAGAGCAAATAGATTTCCCAGCCACCAAAAAGGAAGTCTCTTCTATGCCACAACGTATTATGTGTTGGGCACTCTCCAACTATAGACTATATTTCCCATTTCTGGCACTAATTTAGTTGTTTATGGGTCTGTAAATGTATTCCATTTCTCCTGGGGCTTCTGAGTACCTATAAGAGTCTAATATTTTGGAACAGTAAATGATGCCTTGAGCAAAGTATAAAATAGGGGAACAAGAAAGACAGGGAAAGAGTTGGGTAACAAGGGAGATACTTTAAAAAATAAAATAATTTTAAACTCCCAGAATTACTCTGCACTGTAGTCTAATTTGTGATTATTGTCTCCCTCATGTTACAAATTATCACTTTTATATTGAGCTTCTACTGAGTGCTCAGTACAAAACTATTTGTGAAAGAGGATATAATCATACGAATAGCTCACACTTACAAGTCTTCAGTCTGTGCCAGGCACTGTGCTGGGTGCTTTTTAATAAGTATCAATTTATTTCTCTCACTAGCCTATGAGATAGGCACTATTATTATGCTCATTTTAGATACTCAGAGAGGCTAAATGACTTGCCCAAGATCACGCAGATGTGGGTAGAATCAGTGTCTGAATCTAGGTTCTTCATTCATGGAGTAAACCTAAGCTCTTCACCATCATGCTGTACTTCACAGTGGCTGATGTGGTTCTTGTTCACAACCTTTGAGGGTGATGAGACCAATGTGAAAATAGCATAAGATATTTTAGCATCTATAATGAAAATCATTGCGATGCCCTCAACAGGACTGTAGGGAACGAGTGGCGTGGGGGAATATGGAAATCAAAGCCTGGTTTGACATTTCCAGTTCATCTGCAGCTTTTGTTTCTTTTTGCAATCCCCGTTCTAACACTGACGTAGCTAATCAAGTTTTTAGTCTAAACACAACTAAAGTAGCTCTTTCTTGATAGACTCTATGGAATTTTCTACTCAGTAATGTACAATAGAATGATTACTTAATTATTGTGCTCACTCATAAAGACTCATTGTTTATAATTTGAAAGGTGGTTAGCATTATGAAGACTAGTTGAATGAGCAAACCTATACTAATGTAAAGTTCAGAATCGGAAGGAAAACCATGGATGAGGGACCCTTTCTAACTTGGATTCCTGCACGGGGCCCTCGTCTATGTCAAGCCATGAAAGCTAGTCTCTTTTTAGGAACTGGAAAATTCAAGTGGCATTTTCAAAAACATCTCTGCGTTGTTGAAATCCCCAAGTGGAGGAGTAATATTTTCATCACCCTCATCTATCCAATAAAATTTTTGATTTGAAGGGAGAAGAAGTTGCTTCTAGGCATGGAGCTTCCAACATACTCAGGAATAATTCAACTAATTCTGAACTTGGCTTCTTTAACAATGTGCCCTGGAGGCTCATGACACTATTAACTATTCTTCTAGTTTTCAGGGACTGGGCTGAAGCCAACCGGCTCAGGCTTCCTGTCAGGGTGTGAAGTTCCAGCTTTGTCAGTACATTCGATTGGTATGTACCACTTCACGTTAAAAAAAGGGAAACTCGTTTTGAGGAGACATTTTAAATTCTCCTATCAATCAGCCATTTATTAGTTACCATCTCTACACTATGATGCATAAAGAAATAGGGGCCTCGACTCCTCCTTGATGTTGGTCTCAACATTCAAGTCATTCAAAGCAGGTTTTCCAAGGCCGGTTAAGCTGTGGCCTGATGTGGGCTTGCAGAGGCAGTGTGAGAGGGTGGTTGAAGCTGGGGGTCTCTTCCTTCCTGAGCTTAATCCTGTCTCTGCCACTTGCTAGCTATGTGATTTTGGGCAAGTTACTCAACTTCTCTGGGACAGTTTCTTCAGTTATATAACCTGGGTATAATACCAAAGTGTGTTTTTAGGGGGGATATAATAAATCATTGAGCACACAGGAAGTGGACAATACATTCTATCTATCTATATCTATCTATATCTATCTATCCATCCATCCATCCATCCATTCATATTCCTGTTGTGCTCATCATCAACCTTTCATCAAAATAAGTGCTTGAAGAAGGTTGTGCTTAGACTGGAAGATCATTGTACCACCAAGAGAGTTGTTCAACCCATCACAGAGCATCTCAATTTTTATAAATTCTTCTAAACATTAAGGAATACATATTATATTAACATAACTCTATATATGAGAGAACATCTTTTGAGAGTCTAGAGGTTTACTTTATGGCTCTATAGGGAAGAGGGGCAGAGAATATATATGATGCAAAAAGAAAGCTGTATATTTTCTTTTCTCTCAATTCCTTCCGCTAACGGGATCTTAAGTTGATTTTTAGATCATTCAGTGCAGGAGTCAAATGCAAGGATCCTCCCTGTACTACGCCTGGCAGGTGTGGCCCAGCCTTCACTGAACACCCAATGGGGAGCTTAATATCCATCTTACATGGGAGGCTTATGCCCAGCTTCAAGCATGACAGAGTCTTCCCTGTGTTAAGCCCACATCTCTCTCACAGCCTCTTCCTTTCAGTCTCAATTCTGTGCTCCATGGCCACAAAGAACCAGTTACTTCCTTAAAGAAAATCCAACATCTCATAACTAATGGCAAATGTGGCTCTTGAGAAAGACGACTTATTTATGTTTCTGCAGAAAGTAATAAGGGTACCTAGCCAGATTTCTTTACCAGACACCTTAGTAAATTGTGCCTTCCAAGGGCAGACAGCTAAATCTTTTGGTCGAGGCCAGGTGGCGTTGGTGCCACAGTGGAAACCACATGTTTCACTGAAAGGGGTGATCTAATGAGTTTATTTCTCTGCCTGGGTTCTAGCGACGGGCCCTTGAGTGACTTCACTGCAATCAGTATTGCTGACTAATGCCTGTATCAACACCTACGCCACCACCACCGGAGCTTCGGTGATTTTACGTTTAGTTTGATTTCTCCAGACAGAACTTTTCCACATCATTGGAACTAATTGAGGTAATGGAGAAATTATTCTGGTACCAGAACACGCTGACTTTCTTCTGCCCACGTCCCCCCTTGGTATTGAAAGACAACAAGGCTCAGTCTTTCTTTAGTGTTTCTTTACAGCAAAAAGGGGGAGTGGGTCACGTTGCCCTTGCACCCAGCCTGCTGTTGGACAATTAAGGCTGGAAAACACACCCTGAGCTCCATCTTTGCTTCCCAAGGCCGCACACTCCAGTGCTGTCGCCATGCCATACTCCTGAGCTGCTTCTCAGGGGAGATTTGGGAATCCCTCCTCTTGTTATTCAAACGGACCACAAGAAATCTCCCCATACTTGCTAAAACAACTGGCAGATGGAAGCAAACCTTTATGAGAACGTACTCCACCTTAATGATATGCATTGTCTGCCAATGTTTATAGTGTCTCGGAGGGAGTTTGGAGGTAAGACCGAGCTGGCTGAAATATGGTTTTGATTATAGGGATTTGTATCAAAGGTGGAATGGTGCTTTTTACCAACTCCCCATCCCCCTGCTTCACGTCCTTTACTCAAGAAGGTTGACCAAACCATTCTTTAGAGAGCGTGACGTACTGGAAAATCCCTGGGTTTGCCCCATGTCAACAGTTAGGGGCTCAGTAAGCATTTGGGGTTTAATGTTGGTAGACCACAGCGAACCTCTCCACTGAGGGGCCTGTCTGGTTTGGATTTAGGGAGCTCCTTGGCAGTGTGGGAGGGTAGAGTGGCCTTTCAACAGTTCACAGAGTCCTCTGCTTGGTGCGTGAAATGTTGGTTCATCTGCAGGGTTGGCAGGGCAATTAAAGATGAGTAGGAAGTGTGCATATTTATTTGAGGTTGGAGGAAAGAATCTAATAAATTCTAAATAATAATAACTGTAAGAATAATATTTAGCTTTCGCCTATTACTCCCCTATCCCTTTTTTCTGCTTTTTTCTGTCTCTCTCCAGTTGTTAGTCTTCCACATCTTCCCTTATCGATCTGTCCACCGGAGGCGGGTAGCGGAAATGATGCGATTTTGAGCAACAGATTGCGAAATGTATCTGAGTTACTACTGGCTAGCAGCTCTGGTCAGTGTTTGGGAAGCAGTGGCCATTAGAGCTCGGAACTGAAATGGGTGTTTTGTGTTACTTGCTGATTTTATTTCTCCACATCACCTCTGACCCCTTTTGCAGAGTTAATTGAGAGTTGGCCTTTTTCAAATTGACTGCAGGAAATTGACCTTTGTGTTCACGCTATGTTAGGAAAGGCCTGGTTGAAGAGCAAATCAGGAGGCAAAATGGGAGTGATCTGGCCTTACAGTCATGCTCCAGCACCATGTGAAATGACCACAGATTCCTTGGTGCGAGCCCATAGGCAATGGTGCCCGCAGAGTTGTTTCCCCACAGAATCAAACCATCAATCAGAAAATCCCGTTTTAATTTGCAATATACTCTGATGGCTCAAAAATGCAACAGTCTGTAAGTAGCTTTTAAAATAACCTTTATTATGCTTATCCTGCTTTAACTGAAGCCTGTTTCCTCATTTTTTAATCACTGGTAGAGATAGCCCTTGAGGGCAATATTTTTTCTTTATTTAACTTATTTTATATTGGAGTATAGTTGATTAACAACGTTGTGAGAGTTTCAGGTGTACAGCAAAGTGATTTGGTTATACATATACATGTATCTATTCTTTTTCAATTTTTTTTCCCATTTAGGTGATTACATAATACTGAGCAGAGTTCCCTGTGTTATACAGCAGGTCCTTGTTGGTTATCCCTTTTAAATATAGCAGTGTGTACGTGTCAATCCCAAACTCCCTAACTATCCCTCCTTCCCACCCTGAGGCCACTTTTTTAGACTCTAACCCTAGTGGTTGTCTGACAGGTAAGCATATCTGTTACTCTGGGGAGATTAGGAAAACAATGCATCCATTTTGACCTCAACAATCCTGGCTTGGAAATCTGACTCTACCACTCATTCTCTGAGTTATTTTAGGAAAAGTATATAAAGCCCTGACTCAATGCTTCATCTATAAAATGAGGAAATTTGCAAGAAATAAGATTGTGTGAGGATTAAATGAGTATTTTAAAGAAATTAGTACCTAGATGCTTAATACCTGCACTTTCTTACTCCGTGTCATATGCCTCTTCTGTGGCCTGGGGATCCAGTGGCAAAGGAAGTAGACAGTGGCCTACCTCCTGAAGGTTATTACACCCTTTGGGGGCTGGTAGTTTCCTTATGCTTTCTGGAGACAATGAAGAATCTTGGTTAAACTAGCAGTATTTGAAATGCAATGGGAAATGAATTGTTATTTTTAACTAGAAAGCCAGCATGTGAAATGGCTCCCTAAGTCTCACGGCTGGATTAAATAATTCTGGGTCAGAAGCTAGATTTTATGGTCTGGTGGTGAGGTCAGGCTGAGCTTGCAGGCAGGGTGTCTGATTCACTGTTTGATCCCAGACAGGGGTCTGCTATATCTATCTCTTGTCTTGAATTTTGTTTGTTTTGTTTGTTTTACCTGTAAAATTAGTATAGCGATACTTTTTTTAACCTCGTAGTAATATAAATACAAAACCAGATAAAATATGTGAAGGTGGCATACAAAGAAGTATATTCTTAAGTTTATTCTAATTTTATTAGTGAACCAAGGTGTGGAGACTCTCCATTCCAGCGACGTAATTATATTGATAAATTATTTGAAACAGAACAAAACAACACTCGGCAGTCGTGGAGGAGTCTTTAAATTTAAATAACAGCGATCCAAAATAGATCTCGTGTGGAGACAGAACGAGTGCTTTCCTATGAAAAGCACTTGGAGAGAGGGACAGGGAAGGAGAATTCAGTGTAAAGCCTATAGCGAGGTCACTAAGTGCCTTGTGGAGACGGAGAAGGCTTGAGGACACACAGAGAAGCCTAGACCTGGGCTGGAGCCACAGCTCTTCCACTTTCTGTTGTATCAGTTAGCTATCGATGTGTAACAAACTGCTCCAACCTAAGTGTCTTAAAATAACAACGACTGAATATGGGTCAGTGGGGCAGTTCTGCTGGTTTTGGCCAGTTCACCTGATCTTGGCTGGGTTTGCTCCAGAGTCTATGTCAGAAAACAAGTCAGCCAGCATCTAGCTGGTCTAGGATGGCCTCACTCCATGTCTGATGTTTAAGGGTCGTGGCTGGGATGCTGTCTCTCTCTCATCCAGCGCTCTGGCCTGTCCTTATTGATGTGACAGAGGGAGGACTGCAAAGTGAGAATAGAGGTGTCTGATGCATCTCCTAGCCCAAGCTCTGAACAGCCAACCACCACCTCACATCTTCCACATTCTCATGGCCAAAGAAAGTCACAAGACCAGCTGAGATGCAAGAGGTGGGGAAACAGACTCCTTGATGCGAGGGGCTTAGAAGTCACATTGCAAAGGGTGTGAGTATAGAGAGGGATGGAGAAATGAGTTGTTTCTGTAATTACCACACTAGTCTGTGCACTTGGGCTTGCTCCTTTTCTACTCTGAGGGTAGTAAGGACCTCATAGGACTGTGGTGAGGATTAGAGACACCTGTGAAACCCCAGCTATTGTGTAAAAACTAGTGGTAGATACCACAAATGGTGGCCATGATTATTTTCCCCTTTATTTTTAATTGCACAAGACTGACATTTTTGGTAATATATATCACTGCAGAATAATTAAAGATACATATACAATAACATTTATATGACTTATAAAATAAAATACATATAAAAATAAGCAAGAAAATAAATCACCGAAATCTCACTTGTCCAGCTCTAAGCACTATAAACATGTAGGCAACTTAAAAATTTCTCACTATTAGCTGTCATTTTTCATATTGGCTTGCACAGATTGCTCTCGCGCATGTGACACTTGTAGGTCAGGCTGTCTTTCCCTATAACTGGCAGGTAACTGCAGTGCCTAAAACTGCACTCTTTATCTGCCCCTCTGCCTCTGTCCTAAGCCATGAGGACCCATCTGCCCACTGACTACAAGCCTCATTTGTTTACCCATCATTTCCTTTGTCTGTTTGCTAATAGATCCACCTTTACCTGTAACTCAGGCCTCTCTGACCCCCACATTCCAGTCGCTAATCCACTCTGTGGCTGGTGCCGCAGTCAGTTTCAGTTCTGCTGCTCAGATCATTTCCGTGCTTCTGGTCGCCGTCGGAGCGATCTGAGTGGGCTCCTTAGCACGAGGAGCCTCCACCTCCTGCTTCTTTCCCGTCTTATTTTCATTCACTCATTGACTCTGTGCTTCATTCTTTTTACGCCAAACAGTGCAGACCGTCTGAAACACACTGTGATCCTTCTGCCTGGAAGCCGCTTGTGCCTCATTTTCATGGCCAGTCCCTTCTCATTCTTTAAGGTTTAGCTTGATTATTGTATTATCTGTTACAAATAAGCCTCAAAATGAGGCTTCTCCAATATGCGCCCAATCTATTATAGCACTTCTTGTATATTTATATAAGTGCTGGTTTATATATTTTTATATTTCTATTGCTAGGCCGTGCATTTATCGAGTGACGGGACGGAGTCATGGTCATTCGGTCCCTAAACAAGCACTCGCCAAGTCCCTGCTGCACATGAGCATGGCATCTGAGAGTGAAAATAAAGTCAATGGGTGGGGGAGTGATAGGCAGATCTTCCCATCCAGCCTCCAGGGGCTCCTCGTCAGCAGCACAGAGGATGAGGGTTAAAATTGCTGTTTGAAGCCACAGAAGAGAAGGAAGTTGGTTCTCCCACACGGGTGCAATGATGCCTTTTCCTCGTGATATTCTTCTGTCTCTTGGGGTTTATGGGGAACATAAATGAGAGCTCAGCCTTAGTCTCAGCAAGGACTCAGCAAATAAACGATAAGACCTGAGGAATGGTAGATACCCCGAGAAAGCCATGCAGTCAATGTCCTATCTAACCCATTCTGACTCTTTGAAATATGAGTTATTACCCGAGATGCAAATTGTGAATGGATATAGGGAAAAGATCTGGTAAAGAAATGCAAATGAAAATATTCACCTCCTTTGAAAATAAACAGTTTTGGAATAGACACCACTCAATGATGACAAGGCTGCTGTGAGAACGGTTATTTCACACATCATTTGAGGGTGTGAATTAGAGCACTTTGACACTAGGTACAGGTTTCCTTAAGCGTTATAACGGCAAGTCAGCATCTTCATCCAAGAGCCTATAATAAAGAACGCATAAAATATGCAGACAGCAATGTATATTCAAATAGCATATTTATGTGAGATTATACAATGGATTTAAGTCATGAAAATAGGAGTAAAACCTATGACATTGAAAGTAAAAATAGTACACAAGATATATATGTGTGTATGTTTATCTATCTAGATATATCAATGTCAATATATCTAGATATAGCAACTTTAATATTAATTATCTATCTAGAGAAAGAAACAGGAAGGGGAAAAATAAATAGGTTATGTATATATGCTTATATATGACTTAAATAATTATATTTTATTTATTTTTAATATGTTTTAAATGTTTCACATAAAGTATTATTTTAATGTAAGAAAGTAGCTAGTAATCAGTGTAAAAGATAATTGAAGAAAATGACACTATTATATAAACTAATATATTCTGTCTTTCATGCTCAGATGTGGGGACTATAGGACTACATTTATACATTTTTTAAAAATTAATTAATTTATTTTTGCCTGCATTCGGTTTTCATTGCTGTGCACGGGCTTCCTCTAGTTGTGGCGAGTGGGGGCTACTCTTCATTGCGGTGCGTGGGCTTCTCATTGCGGTGGCTTCTCTTGTTGCGGAGCACGGGCTCTAGGCGCGCGGGCTTCAGTAGTTGTGGCTCGCGGGCTCTAGAGCGCAGGCTCAGTAGTTGTGGCGCACGGGCTTCGTTGCTCTGCGGCATGTGGGATCGTCCCGGACCAGGGCTCGAACCTGTGTCCCCTGCGTTGGCAGGAGGACTCTTAACCACTGCGCCACCAGGGAAGTCCTATACATTTTTTTAACATGGCTACTTTTATGCATAATAAGTTGCTAAATGGCCCTTTGGATGCTTTTTATTTAGGAAAAATAATATTGCTACTGCCTCCTTCCATGGAGAAAGCTCCAGAAGAGCATTAAAAAAAGGCAAGTATTAGAAACAAATGATATAGTTTTCTTTTAGAAGCAAAAACTGTGTTTAGAATCCAAAAGTAATGTAATCGCTCTGGAAACTATTATCGTAAGTAATTCCATGTCGACTAGTTCACGCTCCCAAGTCTTCAGGACGTGGTAAAGTCTAGCAGAAACAAAGGTTTGGACAGGAGTGAGAATAATCTTAGATTCTCAGCCCCATCCATGCCCCTGAGTAAGTCACACGTGAGCGGTGACAGAACAGTCTTGACAGCCTTGAACTTCTCTTAAATGTAGGCTTTTTCTATGACCTCCGGGTCCGCCCACCCTTACTCTGACTTCCCAGTTGTTCCCATTTTGGAGCACTCTACGTTTGGAGGAGTTGCCTTTTGGTCAGAATCCACTTTTACTGTTTCCCATTTTCTTAATAATGCGCCTTCTTCCCGTGGCTCATTTGAAACCCTCAGGCTCCAGTGGGTCTGAGGAAAGGACTGGGTGTTTGTGGACTAAGTGGAGGGGCAAGGTGCGAGCCTGGCGTGTGTACCAGCCCCTCTCTGCGGAGCGTCCTGGCCGTGGTGGCATCCAGATGGAGCCTCCCTTGGGGATTCCTTCATTTCTCCGTGCTGAGATGAAAAAGCGTGGGATAAATGGCTGACATGTCGCAGTGGCCTCTTGGGCTAACTGGTTGTGTGCTCCTTCACAGCCCATTATCTACCTAAGAATAATACCAGCGAGAGCCTTCAGTATATTGCCTGGGATACTCTGTCCTTCCCAGTTTTGTTCCTTATACACTTAGTTGCCACTCTTGGTTGAGCTAAGCTCAGTGTGACCACCTGAAGACAAAATGGAATTTGGATCCAAGCACACCTGGGTGGGATGTTAACTCTGCCACTCAGCAGCCTGTTGCTGAACCAAGCTCGGGTCCGCTTGCCCGCGCGCAGTAAAGCCAGTCAACTGGCGCTGCGTGTGGTGAAGGAAGGTGCAGTGGTTATTGCAGGGCACCAAGCGAGGAGTCCAGGGCAGCCAGTGCTCAAAACACCCGAACTTCCTGATGGGTTTCAGGAAAGCATTTTTAAAGGCCAGGTGAGGCAAGAACATTGCGGAGTATGTGATCAGCTCGTGCACAGTTCCCTGCTTGGCTGACGGTGAGGGAACAGGGCCACGTTGCAGGGGTTATAACATCATCAGTCCTTAGGCTCCAAGAGGCCTGGGGGCTGTGGGGCCTATGGTCATCTAGTAGTTAACATCTTCCATTGGAGTGGGTTTCAGCATCTGTACAACAACTCAGGAATGTGCGTCAGACACTGTATCTAGGTACTACTGAGAGGAGCTAAAGCAGAGGGTATGGGGGAGGGGTCTGTCCCCTGGAGGGGCCCTGCTCGTTGACAACCAGATGACCCTGAGCATTCTGTAAAATGGGAATAAAAACGCCTCCTTTCTCTGGTGTTCCTGGCTTTTCAAGCCCAGGCGGCTCATCTACGCGCCAAATCCCAGTAGTGGGCCTCCAGTGAGGCTCCAGTGCTGGAAAATAGAATTTCTGCAACTCCTTCTCTCCTGACTAATGGGGCATTAGCTCCTCTTGGCTTCTTGTTAAAAGCCCAGTGGTGGCTTCTGAAGAGTTTACAGGCAAGTTGTCACATCTCTGATTCTCGTTTGATTCCGTTCTCCATCTTGTGACCAGTATTGAGCCATTTAACACAGACCGGCCTGATCACGCCATTCTTCTGCCTGAAACACTCTTGGGTCTCTCCTCTGGTCCAGCTCTCTCATCCTGTTATTCAAGACCCTTCATGCTCTTCCTTTATCTTCTGACCACGCATGCTTCACTCCAGGGAGGGTGAACAATCTGAGGTGACCCCTAATCATTAGGCTATTGTTAGGGGAACCACTGACCAAAACTGCCTGCCCTGGCCAGACCTGGTAGTAACCAGGCCATCTTACATGAGTCCTCTTACAACAGGAAGTCCTGGGAAGGAACGCAGACCTAACAAACTACCACCAACTGGAAGAATTCGGGAAAGGTCAAAAGGAGAGAGGAGTTGCCAGTCCGTATGTCCTGCCAACCTCCCAGAATCCTTCTCGCTGGAATCCATCTTGGCTGAGTGATGCATGTGCCACCAGGAAGGACCCTGCGTCAGAGTGATTGGCCAGAGACAACCCGGAAGCTAACCCCATCACCATAAAACCTGAGATGGCGAGCCACATGGCAGAGCCGTTCTCCCGGGTTCCCTTACCCCGCTGGCTCTCCACCCGGGCGCCCCTTCCCATTAAAGTCTCTTGCTTTGTCCGCACGTGTGTCTCCTTGGAACATTCATTTCCGAGTATTAGTCAAGAGCCCGCTCTCGGGTCCTGAAAGGGGTCTCCGTTCCTGCAACATTATCACTGCCGAAAATAAAGTACCATGGCCGGAGTCTGTTTATCCTCCAGACACACCTGGAATGTCTCCTGCTGGACCTACCTCAAACCTCATCGCCTGTTCCCAGATCCCTGCACCTCCCTCCTGAGTAAGGTTTTCTCCTTCTTTATATTCCGAATTTGGAGACACATCCTACTGTCTGGAGCCTATCAAGCATGGGATCTTTCCCTAAGAAATCTGATTCCTTGGTTAAGGTGAAAATTCTGAGAATCTTAGGCGAGCTAAGTTTCTCATTCATATTCTGTTCTTTGTATTCCCAATTCATTACAATGTCAGGTGTTATCCAAACTCTCCCATGTTTCTCTGTCTTGAGGCAAGTGTTCATAACCACCTGGATGATCTCAGACCCATGGGCTGGTGTACAAGGACCTCTCCTGGGGACGGGGGCTGAGGGGGGCACAGCAGCGCCTGAGATCTTGTAGTTGCGATTTTAGGGAGCAAAGGGTGTTAAGTGAAGGTCCGCCTTCCTTTATTCTTTCATTTCCAGTGGAAGTTACAGGCCCGTGGTGACACTGAATCCCAGCACTTCTTGACCTCATTGAGGTCACCAATGAGCAAGTCATGCTTTCTTCTAGATCAGAGGTATGAGCTGCAGGCCACCTACTGCCGTTGCCTGTTATAGAGCAGCGTGTGAGTTAAGGATGATTTTTACATTTTTCAATAATGGAAAAACATCAAAAGAAGAATGATATTTTTGACGTGAAAGTTAATGGAAATGCTATGGCTGCTTGTGCATAATGGCAGAGCTGAGTAGCTGTGACAGGGACGGTAAGGTCAGCAAAGTCAAAGTTATTTCCTCTTTGGCCCTTTACAGAAGAAGCCTTTTGCTCTAGGAAGCTGATTCCTTGAGCTCTAGTTTGCGTTGTGCTCAGTTTTATGATCCCAGAGTTTGGGACCTGCCTGGCACATAGCAGGTCCTCAATAAAGATTGGATGAACATATGAATGAATGAATACATGAATGAGAGGTGGTTGAACTAACTTGTATTCCAGTATCCATTCTGATTTTAACATTCTGTAACTCTAAAACACACTGGAGGTCACTAGCTTCTGAACATTTTTTCTTGCACGCAGTCGTTTTATATTTAGATTCTGATCTCCATGAGCATTATTTTGGAAAAGGAGAATTATGAAATATGATTAGCACCTCTTCAACAATTTATCCTTTTTCTAGTTGCTATTTTTTAAACTAGTATATTTTCTCTTTGTTTGATAAGCAAAGTAAATAAGGCAAGATAAAGCAGTTTCAATCTACTAGCAAATGAAAGAAACTAAGCTATTCAAGATGGTAGGAAATGGGGTGGGAGGGAGGAATGAAAGTTGGGGATGGAGTAGCAGATATTTTTAGGATCTGTCACTGGTTTAATAGCTCTGCTGTTATCACTTCAGAAAGGTCCACATTTGGGACCATTTACAGCTAATGGACATGTGTTGAGAGGTGTATGCAGGATGATACGTCATGCAAAAGTGAAAGCTGAATGTTTGATTTTGCCTGACCAGAATGTGGACCGAAAGGGAGAGTCTATGCCAGTTCCTTTAAGTGCCTCTCCTCATAGCTAACAGGTGTCCCAAGTTCATTTTGGGTGTTTCTACGTATACCAAGATTGTTCCTTTGAAAAGGAGTTTGCCGAGAATGAGAGGTCAAGATGCTGTTTTAAATCACTCAGGTTCTACAGGGTCCCGGACTTGGCCTCAAAGAAAGCCACTGTCCTTTCAGCTCCAACATTTAGACAGCCTTCCTTCAAATCCCCGGTCTCATGATTTGGGTTCATCTAGTTCTTGCACGTAAATTCTCATGTCTCTAACAAGTGCCTGAAATCTGAGAATTCCTTATTCTAGCTTCTGCTTTCCAGTGAAATTATTTCTCTGGATATGCTTGTGATTTAACTACTTGTGATGAAAAAATTCAGAGGATCACCCAGGGAGTTCCATGAATATCTCCAACTTTGTTCCTTTCATATACTGTATTGATAATACTGACAGCTTACAGTTTTCATGCATATTTTGGGCACTGCTCTAAGAACTTTTCATGTACTAACCCATTTACTCCTCGGGACAACCCATAACATAGACGTAGAAACAGAAGCACTGGTAACTTGTCCAGTAGTTCATTTACAGATTTTTAAAGATTGCACATCTGTGTTCTGCCAGGCGCTGTTCTAGGCACTTGGGATATCCTTCATAAGCAAAACACACATGACCACCTACCCCTGTGGAGTGTATGTTCTCTTATCTAATGTCACAGAGCCAGTAAAGGGGCAGAGGCAGGATTTGAACTGGGCACTTAAGACCACTGCAGGGTAATACCACTCAAAATTAATCTCCATCTTCCCCTTATGACTCTCTGCTTGACTCCAACACACGCTCGTGCTTCAGCTCCCTCCCAAGTTCTGCGCTATCCTGGTTTGATGCCATCTAATTTATTTTAACTCTTGTAAGGCTCAGTTGCCAAAATTGATTTTTCTATCAATGGATTTATCTCCCTTCTCTCTTCATAACCAGATTTTTCTTTCTTTCCTAATTACTGTGAGTCATCGGAGGCAAAGAACGAAAGAAAAGGGTTACAGATGAATGCAGGTAAGGGTAGGGCTGGGGCACGGAATTGCCCTCATTTATTCGTCCTCCCCCTCCTTGATGACGTTGTCCGCCTCATTCTCACGCCTTTACGCTGGTCCAAGGCAAATGTGTGCTAAGATCCGTGTTCGCAGCCTTGTTCTAGACCCTGCCCTGCTTCCCCATAGCGTTCCCTTGCCAGTCCTCTGCTCATCCAGGGTTGGCCTTTAATTCTGCCTCTCCTTTGATTGGGGAGTTTGCATGTATTTCTGATGAGCTCCTATCAATTACATCCCTTCAAGAACAGTGGATTCAGAACTGGGGTTACAGGACAACCATAAGTCTCAGCTTGCCTGTTTTACTTTTGTTGTTCTAGCATGATTATAAATAGCACCCTTTCACTCTCACAAGCATCCCATTTTGATAAGTTCAAATGATATCATAACTATAGGTCATACCTTTCCCTGTCTCAGGATGCCCAGAATGATATAGCGCACCCCAGGAGTTCCTGGGTCCCCAGCAGTGACTTACAATGTTGCAACTCATCCTGAGAGGGAACTGGAAAAATGCCCCCTTTAATCATTTGGATCCACCATTTCTCCATTCAGAGAATAGAAGTAAATCACATTTTCTCCCCGTTTTCTTCATACATATGTTGCTATAATGAAGCTTGTGCATTTTCAAGAGATTTTACCCATATCTTTCCTCTGTCTCTTTGCTGAAAATTCCATCATTTTTGGCATCTATATTAAAGATAAAAAGTGAGAAATGAGGGCAAGGGAACATAAACTCTGTATACAGCCACTTAGAAGTTTTTGTAAAAGTTTGAAGGGAAATGTTATTGAAATTATTGTGTAAAATGAGTCTTTTTTTTTTTTTAAGCTGGTGATTTCATTTGTCTTTGTGAACCCAGCAATTGATAGGTGCTCATAATTTTCAGGGAAAAGATTTTAAGATCATTGGAGTATAAACAAAAGTTCAAGCCAAAGCTATATTCTAACAATAAATAACTTTTAGAGATTTATTGAGTTTTATCTGCATCCAAGGAGATGCCTCAGGGACACTCCTTAGGGTGGATCAGCCTGAATTTCTCTCTGCTTAACCTCTAACTAGCAGTGCAACTATAAACACGATACTTAAATTTTCTGAGTGTGAGTCCTAATCCATTAATTTGGCACGCACAGACTACGATGAGATGTCTGTCATGTAGCTTTAACTGTCTCAGCATAGGATTTTTTAATTAAAATTTTTTTTTAATTTATTTTTTAAAAATTTTTGGTTGCACTGGGGCTTCATTGCTGAGTGAGGGCTTTCTCTAGTTGTGTCAAGCGGGGTCTACTCTTCCTTGTGGTGCGTGGGCTTCTCATTGTGGTTGCTTCTCTTGTTGTGAAGCACGGGCTCTAGGTGCGCAGGCTTCAGTAGTTGTGGCACGCAGGCTTCAGTAGTTGTGGCTTGCTGGCTCAGTAGTTGTGGTACATGAGTTTAGTTGCTCCATGGCATGTGGGATCTTCCCAGACCAGGGCTCGAACCCGTATCCCCTGCATTGGCAGGTGGATTCTTAACCACTGCGCCACCAGGGAAATCCCTTAGCATAGGGTTTGATAGTGTGTGTGTGTGTGTGTGTGTGAGTGAGCTGAACTTACATCCTATATACTGTTATTTTAGTCAGAGAGCCACACCCAAGGATGGTTGATGGAAATATATCAGAAAATTCAAATCCAGATGTGATTCCAGATGTAGATTTTATAAGCAGGTTGGTGGCACAAATCTTTGCTCAATACCAGACTTTAGCTAATTACCAACCTGTCTGTAAATGAGTAGTTTGTTAATTAGTGTCAAGGCTGTTTGGAAGGGATGTTGATTTAGAGCATTTGGTTAAAATATTTTAGAGACCTCCGTACTCTGCCGGTTAGAGGGTATAAGAATCCAGCAAGGGCTTAGCTTTTACATCTTGGGTTGACAACCAAGGTTTAATATTTAGAACGCCTTATGTCCAGTCCTTGGCTTTGAGCAGGGTTTCTCAACCTCGGTACTACTGACATTTGGGGCTGGATAATTCTTTGTCTTGAGGGGTGTCCTCTGCCTTGTAATGTTTAGTAATATCCTTGGTCTTTATTCACTAGATGCCAGTAGAAACTCTTTCTTCCCCTTCTGTTTTGTCAACCCATGATGTCTCAGACATTGAAAAACGTCTGCTGGTTGGGCGGGGGGCGTGGGCGGGTGGGGGGCAAAATCGCCCCAGTTGAGAAAGACTAGTTTAGAGGATACAGTGACTTGGGACCAACTATAAGGACAAGAAAGTTCTGACAATGGGTAATCATCATGTCCATCTTGAGTAAAGCTTTCACAGAAGATGGATCCAGATCCCTTAAAGGACAGAGCCCTGAGGTGTCTTTGGGCTCCCAGAACAGGTCCTCTGAGCTTTTTTGTGCCTACTTTCTAATAAATGTTTGCATTCATATATACATATTAACGGGGGAAACAGATTTGGTCTGCCACTTGGTTTGATTATAACGGGTTAATGAGTTTGTGGGGGAAATAATTAAACCTCTTCCACCTTGAACTTCTTGGTGCTTACCACTGTCTACCATAACGAACCTAAGAATTGTGACCACACTGCCTCTGGTCAGTTCTCAGCAACGTGGACAGTGGCAAGTAACAGATTTGGTTGATACGAAGAGTTGGTCAGAACCCTTCAGCATGAAGTTCTAGGCTCCCAGGGATAAGGAAGCAGGACACAGGGATATCCAAAAGGGAATGGAGACGCCCTCTCCCACCCTCCTCCCCCTCAGCACACACCTACTTGGGTCTCCTTTTATCACCGATTTGTCTAGAGATGCCCTGAACCATCTTGTAATGGCTCTTTCTGTCCAAGCCACTTGTTACTGTCTGAGACCCACGGAAAGGAACAGTCCTACAGAAGCACTTTTTTGCTGAGTTGAAAAGTCTTCAGTTATCTGACTGTAGGTTTCAAGAAGATACAAGGCTGAGACTTCGCTGCCGGCGCCCATGTGCCGCCTGCCCCCACCCCCCGCCACCCCCCAGAGTCTCTGTGGCAGAAATCTGGAGTTCATCCACAGCTTCCTACATAATGAAACTGAATGCATGCTCATCATAAAATAAAATGTCCATCTGCATTTTGAAGTACCGCGGGGACTTTATACAGACCCCTAAACTAAATTCAAATCGCCCAGTACTTGCTTAGCTCCGTCTTCCTGGAATCCTCCATGGGAGCTGCTTCTGCCCTCCAATAACTTGGCAGGGCAGTGGGGTTCTGCTTTTCTGAGCAGAGAGACCCCCAGCCCAGCGCCTCTTTGCAAATCATTCCCTTTCGCATCAGCTCCACCAGGTGGCTCTCAGCAGAGAGGACCACCACTGTCCCGTGGCCCCCGGCGGCTCTGCGGCTCTCCCGAGGGGAAAGTTAATGATTTCATTGTGTCTATGTGGGATACTTAATGAATGGGCCTGAATAATTCAAGACAGGATGTCAGGGAAGAGGACACAGCCGACACCTGGGCAGGACAAAGATTTCTTTGGCTGCTTCAGGGGCGGGGGAGGGGATGCGCAGTCTTCATTTTACCATATTGTGTTCCCAGCTGCAAACAGTCCAAACGACAGGGACAGGCTCTTTCTTTTTTGAGGAGACAACTGTGGCTGTCTGGATGTGTGTGTGTGTGCGCACGAGAGTGTGCGTGTGCGTGTGTGTCTCTCTGTGTGTTTCCTTGCCAAGGCAAATTCAGATGGTAAGTCTGGCACTTTAAAAAAGACACTGGTCTTGTATCCCCCTTTACGCAACCTCAGACTTGGGTCTGAAAAAAATATCAAGCAAACTACATTCTTCTCCAAAGTTTTATAATAATGATAATAAAATGGTCCCCTACCAAGTTCAAAGAGGCTTTTCAGCTGGACACTGGGACGGGATCTTTGCAGAGGGGAGAGTAGGGATCCACTGAAATTCTGCTGCTTTACGAGGAGATGGGAGTAGTAAAGTCAGATGCCTGGCTCACCGGAGATAACCCTGGAACTGAAATTACCCGGTGACAGTGCCCTGGCTTTTTGCAGCTGGGGTGTTACATTTCTTTTTTAAGGGGCTGTGGATTTGATAGCTCCTGAGAGTTTATTATTTTGCTTTTCTTCTGTTAAATCTCAGAAAGTAATGAGATGAAGAACTGAAGTCAGTTCTGCCGGTAATTTCCAGGAATTTATCTTGGGGGGAGAGATCCCAGTGATTATTTCAATACTCGAAAGAAGAGATGACCATCCATATAGACCTAGGGTCTCTCTAACTTTATAACCCATGCCTCCCCAGCAAGTTCCACTTTCCATCTTCAGATCGTTTATCTTAAGACAGTCACTGGTACCATCCAGTTGGCCAAATGGAAGTCCTGGACATTCTCCCCAGTAATATGTACGATACACATGTTCAAAGTGCATACAATTTCATGGAGCTCACAGACTCCCTGAAGAACCATCGCCCAGTTCCCCAGATCTCTTGGTGACTCTGGTCTCTATAAAAGTAAAATTTGTCCTGGGGGAAAGATGGTGCCATACTGTCAATGACCGTCAACTGACAGAGGCTGTGATTTCAAGGATAAGCCCACACCGCTGGACCACTTAAAACATTATCTGACTCTAGGAAACGCCTGAAAGACAATTTCATATCTCTCTAGCGGTCCTACAGAGGTTGGATACAGGGGGCGATGGGACAATAGGAACTGGAGGCCAGGATGCAGGGCCACTCCATTCTCAGGATTCTGTGCATACAGAAACTTCTCCTAAAGTGATGCTGTTCTTATTTCTGTTCATCAGCTGCCAGCCTTTCAGGTGCCTCAGAATCAGTACGCGGTGTCCTCTGTGGTCCGCTTCATTTGGACGTAACATCCAGAAAAATAAAGAACCTTCATTTTAAAACTCGAGATTAAATATGGAAGTCTCGTTCTTTTAGAAAACTACTACATTGCAAATTTCCTGGCACCTTAGCACTTACGTCCCGTGTCAATTAGAAAAATGTGACAATCAGTCATAAAGTGTCTTTATGACCACCGGGACCTTAGAAATGATTGAGTTCCTCCCTCCCGTTGGACAGATGAGCAAGTGGAGACACAGGCAGGAGAGGAGGACGGTGTCTTGCCCAAGTCCCTTACTGGGTTGGTGCCAAAGCTAAACACCCAGTGCCAGTCTCTCAGTTGGCACTTCCCCACGCTGCCGCCATTCTGAGCATTACAGCGTCAACTTAAAGCTATGATTTTAGGGGATATTAAAGGTGAGATGCCACAGAGTCGAAAGATGTTACCGTTGCATTGCCTTCCCACCCAACCTCTTGGTAAAGAGTTTGCAAAGAAAAGGATCTCATCCCAAATTTAATAGGTTAAAAAAATCGGAATCTTGTGTTTTACCCAGTATCAGCATCAACAGAAACTATTAAAATGAAATAAAGACCATGCTAAGAATAAAGTTGAGTTCTCTGCTGAGTTACAAAAAGGATGGAAAGACCCTTCACTGGGAGATGCATGCAGTGAGTGGATCCCAGGGGCTGTGCAGGGAAATAACAATAGACACTGGGGTTTGTTTCTTTCCGAAAAACAGGACACCAGAGATATAAGACCCTGCGATATTTTATTTTCAAAACAAGACAGAACCCAACTGCAGCTCCCTAAGGAGAGCCCTACTTCCCAGCACTGGGCCTGCATGAGGAGCCCTGGCATTTCCTCTTCAGCAGAAAGTGCAGCCAGCACAACAATCAAGCTGTGATTGGGAGCTGAGCGCAGTAGTTAATTAAGGCTGCATCTTTTATTCTCCAGGGCAATTCAGCGCAGCTTGAATGAGCCCCAGAGCCAGTCTGTGGTGGGAATGTCTCCTGGGGCAGTGGGAGAATCCAGTCTCATCAGCATGACAATAGCCCCCAGGATGCACTTGGACTGATGTAATGGCCAGGGTTATGGAGGGGGGATGAAAGCCTTGCAGCAGAAGCCTGGAGCGTTTGCAGCTGACTGGGGCTATTTCAGTGCATGAAATTCCTTCCCTCTTTCTTCCTTTTATAAGAGACGTTTGCTAATTGGTAGAGCTCTGAAAACAATATACCATTAAGAATAGCTTTCCTTCCTCCCACTGCCCCCCCCCAGCCCCCGCCCCACACACTCCCATTTTTAAAAAGTCCCTGCTTTCTTGCTTCACTGGAAATCTCAACTTTTGTTCTGGGGCTTGCATGAAGTCTTAATTTTTTCTTTCTCTTAAACATGGAACTTATAAACAACCATTTACTAAAAGAGACTCTGCAACCGATTCTTCTGTATCAGGGTTTCCCTAATGCGCTCTCTGCCTTGGAGAATCTTGGCTACAGCTCGTACCTTTGCCTTGTACATGATACAGTGATACAAAACATTTTGGAAAAGTGAGTCATGGAAAGTTAGTCTGATTTTAGGTTTTTTTTTTCTTTTTTAAAAAAATCACGAGGGCTTATTTAAAGCTGGAGCATTCGAATCATTTAAGTTGACGCTGTAATGCTCAGAATGGCGGCAGCGTGGGGAAGTGCCAACTGAGAGACTGGCACTGGGTGTTTAGCTTTGGCACCAACCCAGTAAGGGACTTGGGCAAGACACCGTCCTCCTCTCCTGCCTGTGTCTCCACTTGCTCATCTGTCCAACGGGAGGGAGGAACTCAATCATTTCTAAGGTCCCGGTGGTCATAAAGACACTTTATGACTGATTGTCACATTTTTCTAATTGACACGGGACGTAAGTGCTAAGGTGCCAGGAAATTTGCAATGTAGTAGTTTTCTAAAAGAACGAGACTTCCATATTTAATCTCGAGTTTTAAAATGAAGGTTCTTTATTTTTCTGGATGTTACGTCCAAATGAAGCGGACCACAGAGGACACCGCGTACTGATTCTGAGGCACCTGAAAGGCTGGCAGCTGATGAACAGAAATAAGAACAGCATCACTTTAGGAGAAGTTTCTGTATGCACAGAATCCTGAGAATGGAGTGGCCCTGCATCCTGGCCTCCAGTTCCTATTGTCCCATCGCCCCCTGTATCCAACCTCTGTAGGACCGCTAGAGAGATATGAAATTGTCTTTCAGGCGTTTCCTAGAGTCAGATAATGTTTTAAGTGGTCCAGCGGTGTGGGCTTATCCTTGAAATCACAGCCTCTGTCAGTTGACGGTCATTGACAGTATGGCACCATCTTTCCCCCAGGACAAATTTTACTTTTATAGAGACCAGAGTCACCAAGAGATCTGGGGAACTGGGCGATGGTTCTTCAGGGAGTCTGTGAGCTCCATGAAATTGTATGCACTTTGAACATGTGTATCGTACATATTACTGGGGAGAATGTCCAGGACTTCCATTTGGCCAACTGGATGGTACCAGTGACTGTCTTAAGATAAACGATCTGAAGATGGAAAGTGGAACTTGTTGGGGAGGCATGGGTTATAAAGTTAGAGAGACCCTAGGTCTATATGGATGGTCATCTCTTCTTCTGAGTATTGAAATAATCACTGTGATCTCTCCCCCCAAGATATTCAGGTGAAGTTTTGGGGAGGTCAGAGGTTATGATGTGTTTTTGCCACTTAACCATCAGTCTAGAAGAATCCATTTGCAGGGCTGCTGTCAAGGGCCATTTGTTCCCTTTTGAGTATTTTGGCTACTATAGAACCTGCTTCTAGCCAGTAAATCGTCCCATCTTGTCATTCAGCCTGCAAGACTTCCCGTGGTTGTGGTCAAATAAGAGAAACCCTAGCACATTCCCTGTTCAGGGCTTAATTTTAAATAAAATAACAAAACATGTAACAAACAACTCAGCATAAAATAATTTTTAGCATAATGGATCACTGTATATTAAAAAATGATATAAAATTAGACCAGAACTTTAAGAAGTTCTGGGTATAACTAGGTGCTTTAGTCACTAATCTTGAACTAATTAAGCTTGACTCTCTTATAAGCTTGAGTAAAGTTATTTATTTCCCTCATCAAGAATCTTTATAACCCAAGACAAAAGTTTTTTTCTGAGTTTTAATACTTTAACAGTTTTACCAGGCATTAAACCATGCAGAGTTTCTATTCACATTTCTAACAATAGAGATTTAACTGTTCATGTTTAACAAAAAATAAGCATAGCATATCAAGCTACACACTTTGGAATCACACAAACCTCTCTTCTAGTTATAGCTCAGTCTCTGTGTAGCCTTGGGGAAGCTAATTATTGTCTCAGATCCTAAAGTTTGTCCTCTCTAAATTGGGTATAATGATACCTACCTTAAGAGATTGTTGTGAGGATTGAATGGCATAAGATGTGAGAAAGTATCATTTTGAGTGTGGACTGGACATCAAGTAGGTGACCTGTAAGCGCCAAGTCATTTTTCTGCCCTCTCCTGTGCTCCCACAATGTGCATTTTCTAGACCGCTGATTCCCTTCTCTCTTGTGTCCACTCTATTCACAGACAGAAGCAGAGAAGGACAGCAGAATTCATGGAGCCTAGTTTTATTCTTTCCAGAATGAGAAACCCTATGATGCTGAATGGCTTCCTGATAGTCTAGTCAAAAAGCCCAGACTGAGATCACAGAATTTGGGGGCTGGAATGGAATTTAGGGAAGTAACCCAGCCCTTTATCTCATAATCTTGCTCCGTTACTCTGTGGCAGTGGCCAAAAGTTGAGTCTCAGCCCTGAGCTTAGGTTGCTACCCCAGTTTACCTTAACATTTTCTTTCTCAAATTAGTTCCTCTGTTATTATGCAGTTATTTCTCTGCAATTATTATTTTTTTAAAGATTTTTTTTTGATGTGGACCATTTTTAAAGTCTATTGAATTTGTTACAATATTGCTTCTGTTTTTCATGTGTTGGTTTTTGGCTGTGAGGCATGTGGGATCTCAGCTCCCTGACCAGGGATTGAACCCACAGCCCCTGCATTGGAAAGCAAAGTCTTAACCAGTGGACCACCAGGGAAGTCCCTCTCTGCAATAATTAAATATAAAGAACTTGATATAAAATGTAATGGAGTAAAAAAAAGTCAAGTCCAGCAGAGATAAACTTAATACACTAACACAACAACTTAAATAGAATTGAACATACTTAAAATAGCTTTCTAAGAGCATCACCAGTAGCATCACTATCTAATAGCATCACTACCAGGAAACATCGAGTGAAAGGATGGCTCCATTGACAGAAGCAGGCATGTTGACGTGGGCAAAAATATGGCTAGGAAAACATGGTAGTGTTGAACTGTGTTTTTTGTTCGGCAGACTTTTAAAAAGTGAAATGTTACATAGAATCCCAGTGTCATGAAGGGGATAAAAGGAAGATGTTCGGATAGGAGCAGAGGTCAGTGGAGTAGAGTTTCAGTTTCTCTGCCATCTAATCAGTCTCCCCTCATCCCTCAACTCCAACTGGTGATGTGCTTCCAAAAGAACATTGGACTTTATGGAAACCAGTTGGAAAGACAACGCAGTGACACGAAACTATGAGCCAGAAGGACAGGAGGTTTGCTTCCTTCCCTGCTCACTAGGAGGTGGAAACAAAGCTGTGATCAATACAGCCTTGTGAAGAATGAATCATTCCCAAACTAAGCCACTTATGTAATTAATGATGCTTAATGTTGGTAGGTTGGGGAGAGGATAAATGGTAAATTCAGTAAAGTATCAGCTGCACGTTACTTGAGATACTTAAAAGATGTTGAAACCGATATGGAAAGATATTGGTTAGATGGACTTACAACATCCGGTTGAGCAATTAATCACATTTTCTGTGGATTGTCAGGTGAACCAACGGAAGCAAGAAATCAGACTATTTTAATATGCTATTTGAATTCATTAAATTGAAACCACAGCATGAGAGTAAAGAGAGGCATCCTCCCAAATTAGGGGAAGACAGGTTAAGAGATCAAGTCAATTCTATTTAATTAGCGAGTGACTCCTACCACATCATGGTTTCTTTAAAAGGTGGCTTCACACTGTAGTCGTGTGTATCCTGGGGCTTAGCTCAATTTAGGTCTAAATATTTAATCCTCCAGCTCCATCTCAGCTGTGCTGTATGTGATCCTGTTTGCAGGGGTTACGCTTCCCTACAGAGGGGAGTGAAATATGTGCCTGATGGTGGTTGGGTGACTGTTCTCTCTGCCTTAAATTCCATTCTAATTTTCTACCTTTTCACTTTTTAAATTTAATTCATTTAATTATTTAAAGCTAATCTATTTATTTATTTTCCTTCATTTTTATTGGTCTTTCAAGGTTTAGTTCAATTATTTCTTCCAGGAGATCTCCCTGAATCCCCAGCTTGGATTCAGTACCTCCCTTCATACTTTATACATACTTGGTCTTTGTACTGATGATGTTACAAATTTTGTGTGTTTTAGTCCTTGGATGTAAGGTGCTGATAGTTAAATTCAAAAGACAATGACCTACCCATCCATGTTCCATTACTCTACCATCCCTGTACCATACATATTCTGCTGGAGTATGTTTGGTAGGTGTTCAGAAACATATTTGGGAATTGTTCAGTTTAATGAGATGAGCACAGTTTGTGCATTAGACAAGTTTTCTGATATTTTCTCTTTGGGGAATACTCCTTTGTCTGCCAGTAAATGAACACAGGATGATTTGGTTAGCAGGTTAAATGCAAAATAAGGGTGTCTTATAAACCACAAAACAAACTAATTTAGAGCACCAGATGCTCCCTCCATGGAAAATTAGTTTCTCTCTCATTGTCTTCCGATAGTACTTTGAACGTACCTCCCTTAATGCTAGGGTGACCATTATAATTTACCAAATGGGACTATTTCTGAGAGTGGAAGGTGGCACTATCAGCAATTACACTGAAATAGCAGACAGTGGCCTGGTGTTCTCCCTGCTGATCCAGAATGTGTGGTTACCCCACTAAGAGCGCTGAGCTGCACTACACAGTTGGTGCTGCGGTGCCGATTTCTCGCCAGACTGTGTGTTCCTTGGGAGTTAGAGTGGCACCTGGTTTATGCTTAATAGCATGGCTTCCGTGTGCTAGAATTCTGTTTCCTGTGTGTTGAATGAATATCCTTTCTAAAGCTATTACTATAGCGTCATTTTCTTCACCGAAGTACACGCTTAGGGTGCCTGGCTCTGCATTCTCCATCATTCGGCTGTGGCGTAAATGGATGGAATGTCAGAATCTTAGGGACAAGAAAGAAGTGTTTTTTATTGTCAAACACCCCCATAGGGCTTCAGAAGGAACTGATAGAGACTAAATAAGTGAAACTCTCAAGTCCACAGGATACAGCATTTGGATCATGGCTGTGACTGTGACTCTAACTGAATCAAGGGGCAAACGTGGCTGTATTGAATTCCTTCTGTAATGTATTTGTTCAGTCTCCTGTTGGTACAGTAGAGAATGGAGGTTATTGTGTATGCTGAAGCCCAACTCAAGCCTTAGAATTTTCGTCCCACTAATTACAAATATCGTGTACTTGGATATGTTCCTTTACCTCTCTACGCCTAAGTTTTGTTATTTGTAAAACGGGGATAATAATACTTCCTTTCTTCTCCTGCCTATCTCCCTCCTCCTCCTCTTCATAATTATGATCATAGGATATTTAGATTGTCCTCAAGGGCCTAGGCCTTCATCTGTGCAGCATGGGTATTTCAAGGAGTGGGTAGACACGGTAGGTGCTCACTAAATGATGAATACGTGAATCAACGAATGAGTGAATGCCGTCCTTTATACGTGAAGTCTTTTTCAGGTGTCTTGATATGTATGTACTTTTAGGAGCGCTCAGAAAGGTCCACTTAGAAAGTGATGAGGTGCAATGGTGAGGGTTTTCAGGATGACAGGTTACGATGTTGCCTTTGTCATCTCCTCTACTGACAGTCCCAGAATCAAATAAAATCCTTTAAAATTTTCAGAGAACAAAACAGTTTCCAACATCTCACCAAATCAATCAGTGCAGTTTTAATGCTCTTTTAAAAGTAGAGATTCTTGCAGTGTTTGGTTTAGAGTGACTCAGACATTTTTAACCAAGGAAGTAAAACAGGCAAATAAATCCACTAGGGAAGATAGCTTAGTGGTCTAAGACTCAGGTTAGAAATGGGGAGACTCCCTAGAACTGTAAAGTTCAAATTACAGCCACATTGACTCACCCTTTCATCTTTTTTGAGATAAATTGAGTTGCAGTTGGTTTATGGTGGGAGAGTCTTTTGGATAAGGTCTCTAAACACCCAAGGTTTGTTTGCTCTGTTTGGACATTATAGAACTCTAGAGGCTTTTCTTTTTTTTTTTTTCTTTAGAAAATGGTTTGCTGTAATTTGTTTGGCCCCAGATTCTGGTACTCGGCTGAAATGTTGGGAAAACAGAGAATTGGCTTTCTCCTATAGTCTGTTAGACACTTAATAAAATACAGATGATTAAGAGACCTCTTTCTGCTTCCCAGAGGAGTGCTTGAGACTGGGTAAGAAATAAAAGCAAAGGAATGGGGTGACAAATTTCAAGACAGTACTTTAAACATAAGGCTTGGTGTGGCTAGAAAAATAGCTCTTCGAACTTTTAAACGGACATTGAGAAGCATAAAAATATTTATTTCCAGTATATTTTCAGATAAAAAGGTAACAGCACCAGTGATTTGGCACCTAGGCAAATGAAATAAATAATGAGTATAGTAGTGATTATTAGATTATTGAAGATATAAAAGAAATGATTCCTGCTTTTAAAAGGAGGTTCAAATCTATAAATAATGAGACTATTAAATTTCCAGGTAAGGTTATTTGAAAAATACAGTAAAAAGAGTAGGAATTGCACATAAATGTACAAAACGTCTGCATTTCATGGATTTTTTAAAAAAATTCTCTATGTATTCAAGCAGAAAATTTAGGTTATGTAAAAGGAACAAAAGGAAGTCCTTTCTTCTCAGTAATACTTAATGCTAAGGTAATTTTGGAATTCCTAGAGTTTGGAGTGGTAAAAGGCAAGACTCAAACGGTCCATATCATGTTATGTAGTCACTCTTGAGCCAAAGCCAAAGTGAAATGTTCTCAGACGTGAAAATATAGAAAATATGAACTATTTGTATACACTTTAGATAAAACTACTTAGACTTACTTTAGAAATATTAGAGGTAAATGAAATTGATGGAGAAAACATAGTATACAGGCTGGAAATGAGAATTGAAATCAGGTATTTCTATCTAATACAGATGAGAGGAGGACTTTAGTAAATTCTTATTGAACGAATTATATGTAAATATATATTATCTGCATATATACACGTATATGTGTATCATGTATGAAATGATGCAAAAGCCAAACTGAACACTTTAAAAATATAAAGTAAATACATTGTGTCAAGCAAAATTTGGGAAACGTCCCATGTATATGCACATGGCTTTGGGATCTTTATAGCATTCACAGGAAGCCATGCTTTCCCTGGGCTGCATCCAGCCAACGACTGAGCAAAACAGCAGGACTGTATTTGGGCCATTTCTGCCCAGTTGTCTTTGCTCTATGGCTCTCCATTGGCTGGCTGAGATGTTCCAGAGATGTAGTGCAATCTGAGCCTCTTCCTTCCTCCTTTCCTTTTGTAGGTGTCAGAACTGTATGGAAATGCTTTTCCCTGCTTTATCTCTCTTCTGTCTTTCAGTCAGTAAATCTCTCCACTTCTAGTTCCACCTTGGTGTCCCCTACCTGGAGGACCTGAATTGGCACAGAGTGTTTATGTGTATGCTTCCTTGTGATGAATTGGTAGGTGGAGAAAGTAAAGTATACTCTAAATTCTCATTTTGCAGCAGGGACTCCAAGGTTAGGGAAACTAGTAAAACAACAAACAAGGGGGCCAAAAACAGGAAGCATGAGATAAAACGGCAGAGAAGATCAAACTATTACAAATGTAAGATGCTGCAGCACCCATCCAGCTACATTATCTTCAGTTTACTTCTTTATATCAGAGAGAGGATCTTCAACTAAGATGGAAGTCCAAAAATTCCTGGGTTCTAGATTTAGAGCTGTGTGTCTTTGGAATGTTTTGGTAAATCCTTCCATGAAGGTTTCAGAATGTTTTTCTTTCCCTCTGGGTACAGAGTTTCATTCTAGCTTAGGGGAGAAGGCCTAAAAAAATTCCTTTCAGGCTCTGAATATCAGCTTCCAATTGTCCAACTTCTGACCATAGAGCTACTTAAAAAAAAAATATATATATATGTTATATATATATTATATATATCATATATATGTATTATATATATATCTCCTTTCAAACATCTTGTCAAGATTTCAGCCATGACAACCAGTAAATATTCCTGGCACTATCAAAAAACCCCGTGGACACAAGAGGTGTCCCCAAATAAGGTGCAAAAGACACAACCCTCCCAAGATCGAGAGCCACTCCCAAAGATAACCAAAAGGAAGAAAGACAGTTCCCCTAAAAGCTGGCAAGGGTTGGTAGGATCCTAGCTGAAAACGTACTGCAACCCACATTCCTGTCCAGCCATGTCCCCCACCTCTCCCCACAACCTCATGGCGCCAAGCCAAGTTCTCAGGACACAAAAAGTGACAAACGAGAAGGCATAAGCTACCTCTGAGAGAGAAAGAATCAGCCACCGATGGGCACCCAACAGCGAATTCACAAAGCACGATTCAGATCAGATTCTCACACTTTTCTCATGCCAGTCTGAATTTGTTCAGAAAGGGACGACGTAAAATCTTACTTTCCTCTTTGACCAGGCACCACAGATAGCGATCTGGGAGAGCTGAGTTTGGTAAGGATGCTCATCCTTTGCCGGTTTCTGCCAGTTTTCCCGGGATTCCGTGTGCAGGCTCTGGAGCAAGTGGGGTGTCCTAGCAGGTTTCAACCTGCTCACCAGAAACTGTGGAGGAGGGAAAATAATTTTCCTTCTGCCCTTTATAGAGAATGCTTGGCTGAGACCTCTTTTTCTCTAGGGGACCTCATTCACTGATAAGCTTATTGAAGATGGTTAAAAGTTCTCCACCCTGGCCCCGTATAATCCAAGATTATCTTTGCTAAGGCTATTCTACTTGTTCAACCTTAATACGGCATTTTACTCATGTGAGGCCTTACACTGGACCCAGTCCAGCTTAAATTGGACCCAGTCTGACCTAAATCCCCTTCAGTTTGTAAGTCAGACCAGTCTGACCCAAATTCAGTCCGCTTTCTAAGTTGGACCCAGTCTGACGCGGGAACCAATCTGATGCGGCACCCAGTCTGACGCGGGACCCAGTCTGACGCGGGAACCAATCTGATGCGGGACCCAGTCTGACGCCGGAGCCAGTCTAACGCGGGACGCAGTCTGACGCGGGACGCAGTCTGACGCGGGACCCAGTCTGATGCGGGACCCAGCCTGACGTCGGAGCCAGTCTGACGCGGGAACCAATCTGATGCGGCACCCAGTCTGACGCCGGAGCCAGTCTGACGCGGGAACCAATCTGATGCGGCACCCAGTCTGACGCCAGAGCCAGTCTGACGCGGGACCCAATCTGACGCGGGACCCAGCCTGACGTCGGAGCCAGTCTGACGCGGGAACCAATCTGATGCGGCACCCAGCCTGACGTCGGAGCCAGTCTGACGCGGGAACCAATCTGATGCGGCACCCAGTCTGACGCCGGAGCCAGTCTGACGCGGGACGCAGTCTGACGCGGGACCCAATCTGACGCGGGACCCAGCCTGACGTCGGAGCCAGTCTGACGCGGGAACCAATCTGATGCGGCACCCAGTCTGACGCCGGAGCCAGTCTGACGCGGGACGCAGTCTGACGCGGGACCCAATCTGACGCGGGACCCAGCCTGACGTCGGAGCCAGTCTGACGCGGGAACCAATCTGATGCGGCACCCAGTCTGACGCCGGAGCCAGTCTGACGCGGGACCCAATCTGACGTGGGACCCAGCCTGACGTCGGAGCCAGTCTGACGCGGGACCCAATCTGACGCGGGACCCAGTCTGACGCCGGACGCAGTCTGACGCGGGACGCAGTCTAACGTCGGAGCCAGTCTGACGCGGGACCCAGTCTGACGCGGGAGCCAGTGGGTTTCTTCAGTCAGGCCTAGTCCAGCTCTGGCGCGTTTCCAGAGCCCCGCTAGAAAAAGAAACTTGCAAAGTCTGGCAGCTGATAACGCAGAACCTGCGGAGCCGGGACCCGAGGGGCCGCGTCCACCACCCCAGGCGGAGAGGAAGCACCGGCTCCAGGGCTCAACAGGTACCTGGGCCTGGCTGCTCGTTGCTCTTGGGGCCCCGGGGTCTCCTTCCGTCCCCTCTTCTGACAGCAGTGCTGTTAAAAAGGAAACTGGGGCATATTAAAATTGTAGGAGTTTATTTGGGCAAAAATTACTTTAAATCACGTAGCATCTAGTCTAACTGGAGGAACTGTATAGACAGAAGGGGTGGGAAGGAGGAAGCTCTACGGGCTTTTGCGAAGTTACTTTCCTTTAGGCGTTGGTGGAGTCTATCAGGCAGATGACCCGATTAGTGCTGGTTGACTGGTTTAAAATTCGTTCCTGGGAGAGCTGAAACTAATTAAGTCTCGGTTTGGTAACCTGGGGTTTAGCATCAGTGACTCCACCTGGGGCTTAGCATCAGTGACTCCACCTGGGGCTGGTTGTCTTGTATGTAACACACAATTATATTAGAAGGGCGTTTAAAAGCCCTGCATATTCACTTACTTTGGGTGCTTGAAGAGCGAGGAGAAGACATTTAAAGAGAGAGTGCTTTACCATTTGTTAGAAATGTGATTGTTGCGTTTTCTACTGGTGATTTATATTCACTGTTCAGTAAATCAGCCTTTGACAGTTGTATGTTGGCTTGTCCATTTGGCGAATTCTTTACCCTTTAAGAAGAGTGTGTGCGATTTACAAATATCCAACAATTGTTTAGCAGATTGTTTGTAGATGAAATACTGAAGCCAGCAGTGTTCACATGTCAGGGTCCCTAGGCAGTCAGGTGTCATTTAAACCAATTCATATACGTCTATTACCTTTTTCAGTACTGTTCTATGTGGTCTCTCTCACTCTCTCTCTGTCTCTCAATCTCTCCACCTCTCTCCTTTGCCACCATCTGTGCAGCTGAATTTATTTATGGACTCCAAGGTGGCAGGGCCATAGGACAGAAGGCATCCAAATCCATGAGCCATTTAGGGGAGAGGCGCCCAGGACCACTTACAGTGAACTTGACATGTGTGAGAAATAAATCTTCCTTGCACTAAGCCACTAATACTCAGAGGTTGTTCATTTCAGAAGCTAGTATTAATTATTCTAACACAGGTCTCAAAACTGTTGCTTAATCTTTCTGTTGATGCAAATAAAGGAATACACGTTTTAAACATTACTCATTTTTATAGTTTAAATTTTACTCTCTTTTTATAGGAATATGATGAGATCCCATTGCCCAAGTCTCTCCTTAAGAGATATTTGGCTCTTTGGGTGGATCAAATCTAATTTGATACCAATTTTGTCAGATACGGTTCTCAGAGCAGAATACCATTATTGGACCAGACATTAGGGAATTGAAAAGTAAAGTTTGTTTTACAATAAAATGTTAGCAGTTAAGATCAGATAAGTCTTCATGAGAGCATATTCTTTTATATGAGTATGTTTTGTATGAATATATTTTAATGGACAGTTTTAGACTATCCATCACTAAATACCCAAAGAACATAGAGAAGATTAGTTAGTGGCTGGGTGAGATTTTTCCAAATTCTTTAAATTCTGTATTAAAAAATATTTGGAATATTTATTAAATTTTTCAGTTTTCTGTCAGAATTTTGGAGTAATATACACAATGCTCTCACTGGTCTCTCAGGTAAGAGCTGAAAAAAAATTAGGTCACAGAAGTAATTTAGGTTTTTTTTTTCCCTTTTAAAAACGTTAGTGCATAAAACATACAAAGTCATCATTTGTTGTGTTGTTGGTTGCCAGAAATTATCTTTCTTCCATTTAGGAAGCTGATAACTACCCAGAATAATCAAAAATAAGAATTGAAATGCTGAAGAACTAGGACACTGTATAAACCGTGGGATTCCAATCTCTTGTTGATGGGAACTCAGTTACAAGCTCAGGTGTTCTGGTTAAGTGAGCTTGCATCTCACATGGCTGCTTCTACAGGTTATCTCTTTATCCTATAGGTTTTACATAGAAACACGCTGTCACATCCTCTCTCGATCCTGGTATGCAAAGTTGGATTAACACCTACGTGAGTTAGTGAAGATTCAGCAGGCTCACTTACCTCTACATGGTATCCTGTACCAGACGGGGCCTTGCAAGATGCTTTGGTAGAACTTGGCGGGGAATATATATTCTTTAAATGAATTAAGGAATAAATTACTATCTCACCGTATTCATGCTTGGTAAATGCTGTATGTGAGGAAATAAAAACAAAAAACTTCTAGACTACCCAAATTATTGTTTGCCAAACATGAAGTGCTGCCATGTGGAGCTTGCTGGTTGTATAACAGCTACTAACTAAATGTAAAGGTCATCTCCCCTTTTGCCATAACATTATGATCAAAAACATTCACCCATGCTTTTAAAAATAACTCCTCTGGCACTGAGAAGGACAGAAGAGAGAAAAAGAATAAGAAAGTAGAGTCATAAGTTTCACTGCTCTTCCTGCCAATATATACAAAGCCACGTCCAAAACACATCTCATTTACATGCCTGTTTATTTTGTTTTCATGGCTGTCTGGAAGCTGGGACCTTTCTTTTTCTCCAAACTGAGACAAAGAGATATAAAGATAAACTCTGACCCTGCTTAGCTCCCCGTAATGTCTTTGGCCTTCCCATTCCCACCTTGGCAAATGTTCTTATCACTGAGGGACTTTGGTGTATGTGTAGATGGGTCACCAAAGGTTTGGAGAGACTATTGTGAATTCTTTTGTTTATTAATTTTGAATTGGAAGTTTTTGCCCTAGGAGTTACAAATTCTACTTGGTTTTAGGAAGATTTGAAGTAGGTGTAAGGAACATAGCAGGAGACTAAATCATTTCATAGAAACGGAAACTGAATTTACAGAGATTTTAGAGTGGGTTATAGCATCCCTGAGCAGCAGTTATTGATAGATTTTTGTTCCTATTCCTTGTTGTTCCTTGTTCCTTGTTGTTAACAAGCACTTTGCATCAGAGATTGCTCTGTTTACTTTATAAATATTTACATGTTTAATCTTAATAACAATCATATGAGGTAAGCATTATTATTATCCCCATTTTACAGATGAGGAACATGAGGCTCAGAGAATTTAGGACACTTGTCTGGGGCCACACAGCATGTACATGAAAGAGGCTGCTTTGAGCCCAGATAGTGTAGTTCTCAAGCCCTGTGTTCTTCTGCCACTATTTGCTCATTCCCCATATTCTTTTCCTCATGAAACCCCCTCTTTTTAAACTAGGCACTGTTTTCTTCCTTAGATATAAATGTATACTTGATATAAATCTTTCCTTAGGAAGGTTTCTTTCCCAACATTGAGTTACTGTCATCCCTGTAGGGATGGAAGTACCGATTCCTCAGGCTGTACTCCCCATCAGGCTGGCCTTACTTCTAGGGGATTTTCAGAAATTGATCCTCCTAAAATCAGTTCCTAAAAACAGCACGGTTTTCTCTCATTGAGTTACTGGTTTCTCTCTCACATTCTCCTGATTTCAAAAGGGTGCCTTCAGTTGCCATTCCATCTTTTAGAACCTGTCAGGGGCTAATTTCTCTGTTTTCACCTACTCCCTTCCTTTCTTAAATAAGAATGATAGTGATTTGAGTGGAGATAGAAAACCCTTATAGGGAATAACAACAAGGAGGTCCAGCACTGCCTCACTAAGTGAGAAAAATACTCTGGTGAAAGATTTTATATTTTTCAAGGAGAACGAGAAATCTCCCCATAAACCTCTGCAAACTCAACCTTGAACACAAAGTAGAAAGGAGCTTCGAAAATGGGCTTTAAACCGGGTATAACCAACAATGTGTGCACGCAGCAATTCATTCTGGGATTGTTCTGCTGAAACGTAAACAGCGGCGAAATGGATGCTGCATGCTTTGGGGTTCTTAGCCAGTTCACATCTATGCTCTGAAAGAAGAATGCCATGAACGAAGTGCTATTAATTTGTTGTAAAGTCAACAGTTCCCCAAGGGCTTTCAAATAAAACAGGCCCTTTATTCTCCAGGTCTACAGCTCCTTATGTTCATGGTACTTTCTGCCATTGCAAACTCTAAAGTAAATGGAACACCTTCCTTGGCTTTTTATTGCCCTTAAAATTGATTGGTCCAAATTGTCTGAACCCTCATGATCTGGCCACTACTGATCTATCTTGTGTCATCCTTTGAGCCCTCATGGTCTGGAAACTACTGATCTATCCAGTGTCATCCCTTGCAGTTTTCTCCTTTGAACTACATGATCTTACTGTATTTTAATTTCTCTCTGATTCTTCATACCCACTGTGCTTTTATCTTTGCACTCACTCTTCCATCCTTTTGGAATTCATGCTCCTAACCATGCTTCTGCATCTTTTTTCACACAGCTACTTCCAGTCATCCACCTGGGTCTTACCTAACCCTAGGGAGCTTTTCCACCCTGCTTCCGTACATGGATCAGGTACCTGGCATATCTTTTGCCTCTCAAAGGTTTATCCCACATGTGGCCATTAATGTATGAGCGTTTAATTGGTCAAGACGCTCTTCAGAAAGAGGGAGCTATTAATAAGTATGCTGGGACAACAGGGGTAAATCAGGGATGTCCAGGGAAAACTGGTCTATCTTGTCAACAACTTTGGCATTTTTTGTTGAATCGCATACTTCCCCCACCGTTTATAACTTTACAGGAAAGGAAGAGCCTCATTTGTATGCTGTTTTCTCCTTATTTCCTAATTTGCTACGTCTTATTGCTTAATGCGTAATTGGAGTTCAAAAGTAATAACTATTGTATGTAACAGCAAGTATATGTGTAAATATATAAAATGGATATACATACAAAATAGTAAAATAATGTATTTATAAACGAGTGTATAACAGCAAAGTACAAAATAATGTGCATATATGACAACTGTCTGTCGGGCAGTGAGCTGGCTACCATAAACTGAAATGCCGACGTTTTTGGTTCTCATCTTATGGGTGAGGAGTCTGAGGCATGAAGAGGTGAAGCTAAGGTGAAGCTTTTGCCAAACTCCTTGGCAGTTTCCAAGAGTCATCGTAACATGCTGTTCTCTTTGATTTGTCCTTTCAACTCTCCATTGGGCCCAGTAGCCAATACAGGTTATTATTCCAAACAGGAAGGAACCTGAGGAGAGTACAAAAACAAAACACAAAACAAAATATTTCATGTTGGTAAGGTTAGGGGAGATATTGGGGGAAAAAAGGGAAAAAAATGCTAAAAATACTGGACTGGATGTGTTTGAATGAGAGAGTCTTTCTGGCCATGAACTGGCAATCAGGATCAAGCTAGTTGAAATTCTTCATAGAGTTTGAACAGATGTCATGCAACTTCTGACATTAAATATCACTGATATATCTTTTATTTCTGTTTCTAGCTGAAAGGGTCATTACTGTGATATGTGGGATGATTCTGCACACGAGCCGGTATTTCTCTTTCCTCTCGTCAGACTTGGAGGTAAGATAAGTTCACAGAGAACTTTAACAAATCTAAACAGTGGCATTTATGTCAAATAACTTTTGCCTTTGTAACTTCTAACTTGGGTTGCTTTCAACATCTAGGGATTCCGTTTTGCCTTATCTCCTTCTAGTTTGTGTTGAATAGTATCCATGCTCTGATCTTAAGACAAAATACATACCTGAAGCCTCCTTCTTCATCACTTGACATAGTTATATGCATTCCATGCATTAGAACATTTTTGGGTTTCCAGCTTTCTTAATATATCATGCTTTCCCATTATAGCACATCACAACCTGACTGGTAGAAACTATGATTGTCTGGTGCCAAGAATAACCAACAAGGCTCAAAATACCAGTCTGATATTATCCCAGGGTAAGCTAAGTTGGAAACTGAAGACAACTGAACTCATAGCCCTTTTAGTCTAAGGGGAATATGGTGAAGGTCATGGCAGGGGGCAGTGGACTCCCTACAATGTCCCCTAAGTAAGAATTTTCCTATAGAAGTAGTATTTAGAGGACAGTTTTGGTTATTCAACGTTAGTGTTTCACAGCTTCTAAGCTACTTGCTAAGTGTGTGAATGCTCATCCATTTCTGCTGAAGAACTGAATGAAATAGAAAATATTAAAGAATAAATGACAGAGTTGAGAAGTTCCACGATATCTTTCAAAGATGGGATCATAGGTTAGAGTTCATATTAGTTTTTAAAGTATTCTACTTTAAGACCTATTGAGATATTTTAATTATATTAGAGACTTAATCACCATTTTGGAATGGAAGGCCCAATTTTAAGTCCCTGGAGGTTTGTGTACCAGAGTTATTATTCTTCTTTCCAAAACAGTAAGTTTTCATTTTGCTACAATTTTTAATTCTAATCTTTTTTTAAAAAATTAATTAATTAATTTTTGGCTGCGTTGGGTCTTCGTTGCAGTGCACGGGCTTTCTCTAGTTGCGGCGAGTGGGGGCTACTCTTCGTTGCCGTGTGTGGGCTTCTCATTGCGGTGGCTTCTCTTGCTGCGGAGCACGGGCTCTAGGCGTGCAGGTTTCAGTAGTTGTGGCTCGCGGGCTCTAGAACGCAGGCTCAGTAGTTGTGGCGCATGGGCTTAGTTGCTCCGCGGCATGTGGGATCTTCCCAGACCAGGGCTTGAACCCGTGTCCCCTGCATTGGCAGGCGGATTCTTAACCACTGCGCCACCAGGGAAGCCCTCTAATCTTTTTTATATTAAGATGTTGAAGTTTATGTCATCATCAGTGGGGTATTTATTTATTTAGTCAAAGAAGGAACATTTTGGAATTTTTAAGATTAACAAATTGTTACCTTATAGAATAAAGGGGACTCTCCAGATACTCTGTTCGGTGCTCTGATTTCATGAACTTTCTCTCTTTGCACAAAGTCACTGAACCCTTCAGGCAAAGTTTTCCAATTATTATTATTATTTTTAGTACTTCTATCTTCTGGAAATCCAAGATATCCACAGAAGTTCAGACATATTTAGATGTTGATCAGAATCAAATAGGTACACTCGGTGTAGGTGTATTTCTATTCCTCTAATGCAACTAACGTGAAAGTTATCATCTGCAAACAAAACAACATAAAAACAAAAACAAAAAATGACAGTTATTAAGGCTTAGCGTGTGTCAGAAACTCACTGGAGAGCTTCGGATACAAGCATGAATAAGGTATAATTCCTAACCTTGCAGAATTCACAGTCTAGTGGGAGACAAAGATAAACAAATAGCTATAACTCAGTGCACTATGTTCTGTAAATGAGACATACAGACTTCTGTTAGAACACTGGTAAAGGAGTGGTTGATTTCTCTGAGGGAGTTTCGGAGAGTTACAAAAGAAAAGATAAACTTTGAATTAGATATTAGAGGATGAGTTGATTCCCCAGGTAGACAGGTGAGGCAGACCATTCCAAGGAGTGGGAAAAAGTCCCCTGAACGTGTTGGGAGGATGGGAAGTAGTCCATGGACAGAACACTGATCAGAGGGCAGGGAAAGCAGGACATCTCAGCAGGAGCACATGTGCCAAGGGACTTACAGATGATGTGGAGGAGGTTAAACGTGGGTGTCCCTACCAGGTCAGGTATCATGGGATGGTGAAGAGACACCTGACCTGAGAACCTGGCCACCTGTGTGCAAGCCCTGATCCTGCCATTATCAAGAAAGTATCACTCAAAGCAAATTCTTCACCTTTCTTACTTCTCAAATGAGGCAGTTCCTGCAGCACTAAAATTCTGATTTTTTTAGATTGAAGATAATGTTTCATCTGAAGAAACGCTAAGTTAGAAAAATAAGTTATGTTTGTCTCCAAAACTAGAAATATATTTAATTCCTATTCTAGTAGTAGTTGCGTCAGCTTATAAATAGAACTGAATTTATATGGTAATCAAGCAGGAGACTTGATGTATAGGCTGATGATCTACAAATACCCTCAGTGAAATATTATAAATGAAGAATGGAACATCGCATCCTCCAAAACTGGTAAGAGAAGAAATAATGGCCTGAGACAAAGGACAGGACTATTTTTTAGACTAGACTTAAAAGCCTCCCTAATCTTTGAGAGCATCTGGGCTGCATTGCAGACTCCCTAGAGGGGTTGAGAAGGGCTACTCTAGGCACTGGAGGGCAGGCAAGTGAGCTCTTGACCTGCAGAAGAGGAAGGAGGAGTTGAAGTAATAAGATGCCAGGACGGTAATTTGCAGGCTGAAGTGGAGGAATGATGGACTTCAAGAAGCTCAGACCTGATGCTGTCTTACTGGCTTTCAGCTATCCACTGGCAATCAGTACAAGGATACCACTCCAGCAAGCACAGCACCCAGGATTCCTCACTGCCTTTTAGGGAAGTTCCATTGACTCAACATCTGCTGTATATTTGGCACCACTGTACTCACTCTACACACAGGGAAGCGCTGAGGGGGAGAAAGGATATGTTGACATATACTGAACACTTACTAAGTACTGCAGGCTGGGCTGTGCTCTTCAGGTAACAGGATCTTGTTTAAATCTCAGAGCAGCCCTCCCAAGTAAGTAGTATGTAATTATTATAATCTCTCCTTTGTGTAAAATGAGGAACCTGAAGCTCAGAAACGATAAACAAAGCTGCCCAAAGTAAGGGGCAGAGTCAAGCTTTGAACCTAGAATTCTCTGATTCCAAAGGCCATGCCTTGTTGCAACATCCTAGGAGAGTATTGTCAACCAATTCCTGATAGGATTGGTTTCTCACTGGAGCATTGCTTATAATCTGCTGGAAGATTTTCCTTAATAAAAATGTTCCATTTGGCTCAACAGGTGGTAGAGACACAGTAATGGCTGACACATGACCAGTGGAAGGGTGACCATTTTTCTTCCTTTCTTCAGTTAAAGCTCTGAATTGGATCCAGCTGTTCTTTGATGCAGAGGCCAAAAGACCCCAATATCCTGCTCTTTGTTTTCCTGGAAGTTATTGGCTATTGTTAGCCATGGAGGCCAGGTTGGAAGCCCTTAAAGAACTAAAAAGTTGGTCAGTGGTTACTGGGGAGCAAGGTCATGGAACAGTGGAGATGATGGTATTTTAAGCTCAAGCCTCAGTTTCAGGTCTGGCCAAAGCCATGTGCTGACCCTCATAGGGTATCATCTATAAATAGACCTTAACAAAGAAGCCAAGTGGACCCTGGTCATGCTTTACTTAGAGCAAATAATAATGTAATGATTTTAATAATTCTCATGACTTCTCAAGTCATGATTGCATGCTAAATCCCGAGCTCAGCTGTTTATGCACACCATCATCATCATTTTTATCTCTAACATTTACTGAGCACTTATTATGTACCATGCTCTTGTACCAAGCACCTCAGTCTTCACCATCCTGTAAGGTAAATGCTAATGTATTCCTCATATTTCAGGCAAAGGACCTGAACCCTAGGTTAACTAGCTTTTTTAATATACTTTGATTAGTTAATGACAGAAGCAGGGGACTAGAACAGAAATGTTTACTGAGATTCTCAAAGAGCTAGAAAGCAGTTGCAATAGGATTAAAAGGAAGGGACAGAAAATAGCAAAACTATTGAGAGGACTGAGCAATTTGTCAACTTCTTGTACGATGCCAGCATTAACACAGTGCCTCTTTTAGTGCCTGTTCTCTCTTTTTATCTTCTGGTTTTGCAGCCAGAGGGGGCTGACCATTTGGATTGGCACAGTCTTAGGATGTCTAGAAATGGGATTCCCAAATATCCTACTAAAGTGCAACTCCACTGAGATGACCAAGCATGCGCTTGGTCGGGCAATACTTTTATGGACCAGCTTGGTTAGAATAAGAAACTCACTCACGATTAAACTTGGAACTCAGAAGGGATTTTTGTCTTCCAAATGTCAGATGTGATAGAGGGCTGTTGGTGAGTCACTCACTTTTTCAAGGAATACAGGCATAATTCCCAGCGGAATAATGAGCCTCAGCCCACTGGCGCCCAAGGAGCTAACACAATGGGCAGATGTCCGAACCCTACTGGCCACATCCCAGATGCAAACAATAGAACACTGGCCAACTTCTACTAAAGAGAATTTCTGAAGCCATGGTATTGCCTTGGCCGGCCAAAGATGCATTACGAGACCACAGTTATCCACAATAGTCTCACTTCATAAAGAAGGAAAGGATTGGGGAGGGGAAGTAACGTGAGCTTACATTCTCTGATGGAGTTTGAGGAAAAGCGCTCAGAGATTTTGCCTCTTTGCCCTTTTGGATGATGGATTGCTTCAGTTTTATGAAATGCTGGGGCTAAATCCCTTCAGGGTTGGGACTACATGAATATTAATTGGTCCCAAATAAGAAGAGTAAGGCCTTGCTCATTGCCGGTCTGGGACAGTCATCATCATTGGTCTTTTCCAGACTCACTCTTTGTTTTAAAGGAGATCTTTTTAATGGAGGAAACTCAGAGAGTTAGACTTAGGAAGGAGATTTTATTAAGCTTTCCACAGTCGTCAGTTATTTTATTCCTCAAAAATTGCATCATGTTGAAGAACCATAATGACATTGAATATCTAAGCAGATCCTATTTCATATCCTCTAAAATGGATGCAGATTACAAAATTTAGAATAAGCACTTTTTACAGTTCCTAGAATTTTGTGTATTTGTGTGTTTATGTTAAGTAGTACTTTCATATATATCATCTTCCCTCAAGGTAAATAAAGCAGATATTATTCTTCCTCTTTTACAGGCAAGGTCAGTGATTAAATAACTTGCAAATGATAGATCACAGTGAGTGAGTGTCAAAACTGGGCACTTTAATCTGGGTCTCCTGATTATAGGCTCCCTCTATTTTCTATGTATGTCCTCTCCAGTCCATATGGGTCACTCCCTGCTTTCTACCACTCATTCCATTAATAGGTTCAGCCCTGGTTATGACATCTTCTCCATAAACAGGAGGAGAGTGAGGCCAGAGAAAATTATATTTGTAAAGTTCACCTGGAGCCAAGAAACAACTTTTGCTTTCTTGGATGTATTAAATTTGGGCCCAAACCATTTGTCCGGGAGGAGCGATTTACTGCTAACTTTAGGAGGGGAGAGGAAATTGTTTCCTAAGGCATGTTTAGAGGTGAGTTTTCTCCAATGAACAGAATTCTGTCAGTCACACTAAGACAATGAAAAATAGGAAATACAGATGCTTTTGGCTACGTAGGCTCAAAAACATAAACATTAAAAATCACATTTAGTAATTTAAAGGAGGTTTTCTCAGAGCCACTGAATATCTATACACAGTTCCCTTGGGACATAATTCTGAAAGCTAAGAAGACTTTTGCTAAATTAGGGGAAAATAAAACAGAGCAACTCCCCCTTGACTTTTAGAAGATTCCAGCCAAGCCTGAGTTCTAACCCTCTTAGATTTGGAATGGGTTCTAAACTTGGCAAAAAAGCACTAACCCATCCCTACTGGAAATCTCTCCAGAGAGTCAGTTCCAGCTTTCCAAAAACTTGCGGCCCAAATATGTTTGGCTCCACATCTGAACCTTTGTAATATTTGACATCTATTAGCAATTACCAAGTCAGCTTCAGAAACCTAAAATCAAGCTGAACTCCAATGGGTGTATGAAGTCAAACTGATAAGATTGCCATACAATTTAAGCAAACATCGAACCTGACTTGAAAACCCATGTGAAGGCTCACTCACACTTTTGGCAAAGGCTCACAGATCTTCAGAGATATTAATGAGGAGGAAGAAGAGGGAGATCTCGGTTGTTTTCTCTTCTAATCCATTGCTTCCATGCAGCTACTGGATTCCATGACCTCAGAGGACAGAGATCCTGAAACTAGCATAACAATGGCCCCTGTGAAATCAGAGTTCTTTAAGAACAAGGTGATAATTTTTCCCAATCTGAGTTAACCCAGTGGAGCTGGTAACAGAATAAGAAAACGACCACTTTGACTTCACCAAGAGATTGGCAGCTTTTAAGCTGGGAAAAACCGGATAAGTTTGCTAAAAAAAGACAGAAAAGCACTTACAGATCAGATAAGGTATTAATCCAATTTGGAACTCTCTAGAGAACGGAGAGGAAGTGACAGATTAGAGGAGTCTGATCTGGCCTAAAAGCTGAGAAGACCCTCAGAGTGGCTGATGGACTTTGCAGTTTGTTGGGTTGGCTGCTTGTTTCTTTAAAGGGTGCTTAGTGTAGGAAAGCTGCCTATACATTTTGTCTCTTGTAAGCTTTGGGGCTTTCATAACCTTGCAGGTTGTTTGCAAATGTCTAAGGCTCATGGACACGCTGTCTAAGAAGTAACATATACTGTATGCATTTGAGGCAGCAGGAAGTAGCTGGGAAAGCCATGGGCCCAGCCCAAGCATTCTGCCACTTAAACAGCAGTGTGACCTTGAGGTAAATCACTTAATTCCTCTTAGCCTCAGTTTCTTCAGCAGTAAATGGTTATTATAATATCTTTTTCAGAGTGTTGTCATGAAAACTGAATGAAATAATGTATATGTAATCACTTAGCACTGTGTCTACCATAGAGTATGGTAGAAAGGTTATTTAAATCTACAAGGAAATGCAAAATCTGCCTCCCCTTCTACTCATTCATCCCTTCCACCTCCTCATTATTTCTAGGAAAAGGAAATCTAAGCTTGTCTCTGGAACACTATTTCATGATATTATGATAAGTACTGGACTCCTAGCTTACAGCAACCTTCCACCTCCAAATAAAAGCAAAGGAGGAGACAAGACAGAATGTATATTCATTATCATTCCTCTCCTTTCCTTTCCCTTCTGCCTATTTTATTATCCATTCTGCCTGTTTTCCTTAAATTCATTGTGATTATTTTTTCTTTATTTTAAGATGGTATATTTTACCATGTTTACAATAAATTATTAGAGTCTTTAACTGAACAGGAATGCTATGAGGTCTAAATAGTAGCTTTTCACTGATATGATCCACTGAAACACTGATTTCCTCAATGCAGCACGAAAAGCTTTCATAAAAATGTCAGAGAATTCCCTCTCCCTCAACCCCTGTGTCTCCCATCCTATACAAAGGCTCCACCATCTCTTACAGGTCCCATTATCAATAGGATAATAACGTTTGCTTTTACTTTATTATGCTTGTATTTTATAGGTATTGTGGCAGCCAACTGAGTGCTTGATAGGATTATAACAAACTGCTCATGAATTGTAGTTTTAATTGTGTCTTAAAAAATAGCAAGAAAAAGTATTCCTTATAATACCACTGTCTAAACAAATGTATGGACACCAAGCAGGGAAAAGCGGGGAGGGGGCAGGTGGTGGTGGTGGTGGGATGAATTGGGAGATTGGGATTGACATGTGTACACTGATATGTATAAAATAGATAACTAATAAGAACCTGCTGTACAAAAAAAACAGATAAATAAAATTCAAAAAACAAACAAAAAAATAATACCACTCTATATTTCTTGTCATCATAGTTAACATTAATTGCAAAGCACAGAGTTAATGACAGCATTCATGTCAGTATGTAATGGCTGTCTCAAGTGAAGTAGTTTTTATTTCATCATTATAGGACTCAATCTTTGAAAGACAGCATCAAGCAAGGTACCTGGGGGTTGCAAGGCAGGACAGAGAAGTGGCTTTGGAGGTTTTGACATTTGGAGTCTGACAGCCCCTTTTCCCAGCTGGCTCTGTTAGGTACTAGTTGTGTGAAATCAGGCAAGTCATTTAACCTAAGTGTGTTCTGTCACCTGTAAAAATAGGATTATAAAATTTACTTCTCAGAGTTATCCCGAAGATTAACTGAGATTATAATGTGTGCAAGTGCTTGGTAAAGAGATGAGAACAGTTAGTGTTAGAGGACTGGTAGCCATTGGCGAGGTTGAGAAACATAGTGAAGATGACGAGCGGTGGGCGAGACTTTGAGGACTGGCGTGAAGTAACTGCAGCAGTGATCTTCTGTGTAGCGTCAGTGATCCGCTTGCAACTGCTCTGCTTTCCCCACGCTCCATCATGGAGGTGATGCATTTGAGACCTTGTGGAACCATCGGCTTTCTGTTGCTGTAGCTTGCAGGATTTTCAAAGTGAAGCTCATTTATCTGTTGGAGAGGCCATATCTATGCATAAGAGGAAGACTGAGCCCGAGTCTGGGTGAAGTCCTTTTAAATTGCTGATCCTCAGGTAGTGAAAGTCTCTCCTACCTCCCTTCCTACCCTATTTACTGCCCTCATTCCTTTCCTTCCTTTGTCCCATTCATTTATATATTCAACAATATGTTTGAGTACTAATTATGAACCAGTCGTTTGTTGAGACTTTATACAAAAAAGCAGTAAACTGTGTGCTGTCCTTGCTCTCACAAAGCTGATATTCTAGTGGTGGTGGGAGGAGGGGCAGCAAGTAAGGACGTAGTACGTACGGTACGTAGAGGTGGCAGTAAGCACTGGGTGACATATGACACTGCATGATAGGATAGAGGCTGATGGAGGGTTAGGCTAGGGAAGATGTTCTGATAAAGGGTGATCTGCTGGCAGAGGGAACAGCCATCGCAAAGTCTGGATGGAGGCACAGTGAGGGAGCCCAAGATGGCGGAGTTTACTTGGAGTTGGATGTGAAGCCATCGGAGGATTTTGAGTGGATGAGGGACATAATAAAATGTAGCTTTTTAGAATGATCTTCTGGATCCTATTTGGGACATGGCTGTAAAACACTGATTAGCAAAGAACAATCAGAAAATAAAGCATATTCTCAGAATGGAAACTTCTGCTTTTCTGTTGACTAGTAATGTTTAGCTGAAAACAAGCAACTGAAATACTAATATTTCTATCTAGAGATGCAGATTCTAGCTTTTCCCTCTTTCTTTCTCTTTCCTTCCCTTCTCTGTTCTCCTTGGCTTATGAAGTATTATTCTTCCTGCCAGGTAATTCACTTGAGTCACGAATACTCATTTATTTCAATAATCGATATGAGAAAAACAAGCCTATGTCCTCTTCGGTGTTCCACACTCATTTTTGAGGTTGCCCATGACTCAGTTTCCCCAACGGTCTTCTCTGAGAACCTCCAAGGAAAGCTGCAAGGAGAATGTGTTTTTCCTGATGGTCAGTTTGTCCTGCGTGTCATTCCTTGGCTTGGAAAAGAAAGAGCACTAATTTGAGAAGGAAGTTACTCTTCTCCTTTGGTAGGAATGTGGATAGAGTCGGGAACAGTCACCTCTGGTACTTTTGATTAATTTATGGGCCATCACCCTAATAATTAGTGCTAAATTTATTGAAGACTTACTATGTGCCAAGCATATTGCTAAGTGCATTGCATGCAGTGCATTGACTTCTTTAAGACTCACTGCTATGATCGTCCCATTTTTGTAGATAGTAAGACTGAGTCTTGAAGAGGTTCAGCAAGTTTCTCAATGTCATATACTTAACAATTTGTATAGGCAAGACTCTACTCGGGTCTCTCTGATTCAAAGTCTACACACTCCACAGCCATGCAATATTGCTTTTCAGTCACTCACTCACTCACTCTCTCATGGAAATAGTTATTAAATGGGAAATTATTAACTGCACCAGCTTTTTTGTTAGGGCAGGAAGTGGAATGCATTTGTAGTTGTGTAAGTCCAATCTAATGTAAAATGGTATTTCTTCAAAATGTTGAGCTTACTTTATGTCCACCAAAATCTTGAACTAGGAAAATGGAGACTTTTCCTATAATGGAAAATTGTGCCCCTTTTTATAATTATTAAGGGTTGGAGTGCAACATTAAAGAGTCTGCATTCCAAAAACTATCTTAGGTCCATTTTTCTCTGAATAGAGACAGTCTCACATTCAATTATTTCATGCCAAGTGCTTTACTTACTGACAGAATATGTTTATGAGTGACCCTCCCATCCTTCCCACCAAAAGGAACCAGTTTTCAAGAGGAATAAGAAAGATTTCAATGGCTAAAGCCAACACACACCTCTGCCTTGGTAATGATAATGCAAGTCTTCTATTTCCAGTCAGAGCTGAAAGATTGGTAGGTTCTGCTAGATGAAGCCATAAGGCTGCTTTTCTTGGTGCACGGATGTGTCTGTGGTGTATCTTTCTAGGATCTCCTTGCAACTTATCTTTTTATCATCTCATTAGCATGGGAGGCATTTGATCATGTTTTGTCCCAAGTTACAGAAGGAGAAAAGGAGCCTGAGAGAGCTTGGGTTTCATGAATCACCCAAGATCTTGAAGATCCTTGACTAGAACCTGAATGCATTAGCGAGGGTTCTCCAGAGAGGCAGGAACCACTTTTATATATTTATATATGTGTTTGTGTGTGTATGTTTTACACACACACACACACACACACACACACACACACACACACACACACACACACACACACACACACACACACACACACACACACACACACACACACACACACACACACACACACACACACACACACACACACACACACACACACACACACACACACACCCCGTACGTACGTAAACTGGAATTGGCTCATGTGATTTCAGAGGCTGCCAAGTCCCAGGATCTGCAGTTGGCAAGCTGAAGACTCAGGAGGGCCAATGGTATAGTTTCAGTCTGAATGCTGCAGGCTGGACATGCAAGAAGAGCTGGTATTTTAGTTGAGTCCGAAGGCAGAGATGAAATGACGTCCCTGCTCAAGTGGTCAGGCAGGAGAACTTTCCCCTTACTCATGGAAGGGTCAGGCTTTTTGTTCTGTTCAGGCCTTCAGCTGCCTGGATGAGGGCCACCTCCATTAGCAGGGTAATCAGCTCTACACACTCTACCAGTTTATATGTTAATCTCATGCAAAAACACCCTCACAGACACACCCAGCGTACTATTTGACCAAGTATCTGGATACCTCATGGGCCAGTCACGTTGACACAAAAATTAACCATCGAGCTGAGTCTCTGGCTCCATGCCTGTGCCGTATGTGTTCAACTGTGCTCCCTTTTAATGCCCCCCCCAACACACACACATACAGTGCAGTAATATAGTAGCCACAAAACAAACATAAGAGAGATAAAAACAAATAAGCAGATTTTGGGGGGAAGAATAATCTCCTAAATGAGAAAGGAACTCAGAAACAGGATTGCATCTAAACATATGACTTTATTGAAATTATTTGTCATAGCTTAACATTCACCTGAATATCCTGGCCATACACAAGATACAGACACAGGCGTTTTAAAAAATTGGCAATGGAAATCACAACAGAGATTGCTTGTACATTTTAATATGTCCCGAATGTGAATCAATACTTTAGTAAGTTCCTGATTCGTTGCATACCTTGCAGTGACCCAGGGGCCTTTCAGCACTCCAAGTGGCATCCAGCCCGCTTGCCTTGGCCTGGCTGAGAAAACCACAGCTCACGCCTTGCTCCACACACTGAGCAAGAAGACGAAAGGGGACTGGGTGAGAGAAAACACTCCGGGCAGCACCGACTCCGTTTAGAAAGCCCCGGGACAATTGCGGGGTAATGTGTCTTGACTTCTGACACTGTTAAATGCTCTGCTACTACTTTTCTTTCCATTTCTCACCTTCCTGAAGTAGGAGGGAAATGAGGGGAAAGGGAAAATTTGGCAGAAACTCTACCTCGGAGAAAGAAAATCTTGTTTGAATCAAGGTCCTACACTGAGGAGCCCTCATTACATTTGCTTTGATAACTGGTTAACTCTTTTTTAACTAGCCCACAAAAACTTGCGGAGGTTGGTTGGGAGGAGGGGCTAGGAATGCGTAGTTTGCAAGACGAGTGTAAGGAGGGAAACTAAACTAAAAGAAAAGCCAGTGCCTGTATATGAAGGAGGAAGCAGGAGAGAGTCCCGTGCGCAGGACTAACAGAGTCCAGTGGTTTTAGACAGCTGCGTAGAAGAGTGCATTGAACCTGACGTCTAATCTAAGAGTTTAGGCCGTTTTGTCTTGAGGTCCGTTGAATCCTTAAGTGCTTTGGGTTTGCACTAGTCTTGGGAACCTTTCATCTTCTCTTATTCTCCTCTTGGCTAAGAACATGAGGACATAGAGGTATTTGAAGCTAAGTTGAAAACAAGACTTACTTCCTGGCTATAAGAAGAAACTTTTTTTTTATCAAGGATACGTTTATTTGATTGCAATGAGGGGACATGAAAATGGCGTCAGAGATGGGAGGTCACCCTGAGCTGGACTCCTCACTGGAAGTTGGGTGTCTTCAGTGATACCTCTGCCTGGGATTGAGAGTGTGCGTGTGTGGAGATGTGTGCTAATAATACGCTAGCAAGTACCAGCTGAGACGGATTGAATCTTTATTGGTTCAGTAATCCAGTGAGACGGGGGATCTATTACAAAATGGGCTGAACAGTTCTGGGGGTCTTGCCATGCAGCAGAAAACTCCCAAGAGCTCTAAGCCTCCACCTATAATGCTTTGTTTTGTCCAATTGCGAAAACTTTCTCTCTAATGCTACTGCCCACTTAAGTTTCTCTGATTAGGAAACTCATTTTGTGGCACTAGATTTAATTATACATGATAGGCTATTGTCGCAAAATAAACTGCCCACGGGAAGAGTTTTATTCTCTTCCTTTGGGGGAAACTAAGGATTTTTAAAGTACTTAGATGATACTTAAGTATAAAGGTCAAAATATGGGTTCTTCTTGATCTCCTGAAGGAGTAGGAGTTTACCAGAATAAACTTGTATAAGTGAGTGTGTGTGTGTGTGTGTGTGTGTGTGTGTGAGAGAGAGAGAGAGAGAGAGAGAGAGAGAGAAAGAGAGCGAGCGAGCACAAGAGAGGGAGAGAGAGAGAGCACAAGAGAGGGAGAGAGAGAGGAAGATGAACTTGGGATAAAAGTTACTAAGGGGGAAGACAGAAGCAGTTCTAGTTAGGGTTGGCAGGAGAAGGACCGATGTTGTAGTGTCACTTATGTAAAGTGAAGTCAATTCAGAAAACCATCTGTACAGACTTACTTGAGCAATGAAAAGAAAGAGAAGCAGCAAGCACATGGTGTGTGTGTGTGTGTGTGTGTGTGTGTGTGTATGTATGTGTGTATGTGTGTGTGTGGTATGGGGAGGGTCTGGAGTGGGGAGGAATCCTCAGGATTAGGGGAAATACAGCGGTCTGTCTGGGTTACTTTTATTCCGCATTCCAGGGAGGAAGGCCTGGTATCTGTGTACATGTCTATAGGGTTGCTGAGAAAACAAGACTTAAGCCATGTTGAAAGAAAACTCAATAATGCATTCTTCCAAGACTTGGTGTTCCCAATTTTAGAATATCTGGGACTAGGGTAAAGCTGTGTGTCTTCCTGTATTTTTATCCCATGACTCACATCTGTGATTTGTTCCTTTAACTATTGAAAACTGGGGGTCTGGTTGGCAGACCTTTTTTTGTTTGTTTGTTTATCTCTAGTGATGGGTATATTTGTTTCTAACCCTGCTCGCAGTGTTATTTTATTTACTTTTAGTAATTTTTAAAAATTGAAGTATAGTTGACTTACAACATTACATTAGTTTCAGGTGTACAACATAGCGATTCTTTATTTTTATGATTAGCAGTGTTATTTTAAATTTAGCGTTTGTCTCCTTCTGAAGGAGTAACATCTTCTAAATGGAATAATAACAACAACAACACAAACATCAAAAGCAGTAACATCTGCTGCCATCTATCGAGCTTTAATTATGTGCCGGGCACAGCATGAGGGGGTTTGGAGTATGGTAGTCAGCAACCCAGACGCTGTCTTTAGACTGCTGGATTCAAATCCTGACTCCATGTTTTACTATTTATGGAGCCATGGACATTTTACCTAGACCTTAGTCTCTTAATCTGTAAAATAAGTTTAATATTACTTTCTAGTCTTATGAGAATGGAAAGAAATGATGCAGGGAAACAGCTTGCACTGTGCCCTGCACATGGTGAGCATGTTATACATGTTAGCTATTTACTGTTTTTCTTTATTCTTAGTGTTTTATTTAACCCTCACAACCACACTGAAGGATGTATATTATTATGCCCATTTTACAGATAATGAAGCAGAGACTTAGAGAAGTTGAGTAATTTATACAAGTTTATGCATCTTGTAAATAATGGAATTGGGGTTTGAATTTGCATCCATCGTTACAGTGGCTATTTGCCCTTTGGCTAGACTACTCTATAGCCTGATCTCCTGTGATCTGACTTTTGAAGGCAGCACACATCTCTTGGCAAATCAGCGCTATGGCAAGAAGAAGAAGATTATTTACTTACTCCTATGTATTGGTTACTAAAAATCCAAGCACTTTTCCTACACTAACTCTAATTATTTTACAGGAGTTCTAGGAAGTTGACACTCTTATCCCATTTGGGAATACATGAATAAATGAAACTGAGAACATTATAAAATATTCTGTTAACTGTAGGCTCCTCAGGAATGCCTGTCAAGCTCCTGCCTCAGGGCCTTTGTACTTAGTGCCAGGAATATTTTCCCTCCAGATAGTCATATGGCTCATACCCTCAACTTCCTCGAATTAGTGATGTCTTCCTTGACTGTCCTATTTAAATTATGAACACTATACCTACCCTTGTCAGTTCCTAAACCCCTTTGTTGACTTACTATATTTTTTACATCACTTAGCCTCAAATGACAGTCTATATGTTACACTTATTTGTTTACTGATGGCATATCTCTCCTTATTAAAAAGTTAGCTCCACAAACAAGGGACTTTTGTCTCTTTTGTTCACTGTCGTAATCACTTTACATAGAAGAGGGTCATACAAATAGAAGGCACATGACATCTGTTTCTTTAATTAATGAATAAATAGATGATACCTCACATTTTCCAGTGGTGGTAAACTCTAGGACCTGAGTTTTCTAGTTGCTGTACCAGCATATTTTCTATTATATGTAAGAACTTGCGATTTTAAGTTATTTGATACTGGAGTCTTCAGGCAGTCTACTTGTAATTATCCGTGTAATGAATTTTTTTTTTTTTTTTTTTGCAAAAGGGTGCCATGGAGGGCCAGGGGGGCACAGCTAAGTCATCATTTGAAGCGCACCATTAAATACCTGTAATCCACACAGAGCTGGGTGCCTCCTGTTCTGTTTCCACACTGTGCCACGTTCAGATAAACACCAGTCCAAAACTGACATTTTTATCTTTAATGGTATCAAAAATTGCTATATTTTTTACTCCACTTAACAGACACTCCAGAATTTTCTAAAATGTTCCACTCTTACCTCATATACATACTCTCTGCCCACCAAATAAATTCCCTCTCACATTGCCCCAAAATATTCTCCCTAAAGCTCTTTTTTCTTTTTTTCCATCTGCCTCCGTCCGACCTTCCAGATGGAATCTGTTCTTTTTTGCGAGTGGTTCCTTTCTCTTCCCACTGAATTCCCCAGCAGGTCTGTGCTCCTCTCAATTATCTCCTCATCCATTCCCCGGTCCTCCACAACAAAGGGTCAAGACATCTGGGAGACCCAGTATCTGTAGGAGAGTTCAAGGGAGTAATAGTGATAATTACTCAAATTCATTTTTTTTTCTTCTGTCATATATACTGAAGCCTATTAGGTTTCCTTGAGCACTTCCTCTCCCTTTATTTAGAAGAATGCAGTAATTTGTTAGGTCTCACCAAGACTTGTGCCCACCAGCTTGGTGATAACCTGGGTAGCAACTGAAATGCTTTGTGGACATACTCCTCCGACAGATGGGGAGGGCAGGTGGGAAGAAGGTTTGGAAGTAGGAAGTTGGAGAGAAGATTATATGTTTGTCTTATAGCATTCTCCTGTCCTAGAAAACTTAAAATGGTTTATGTGAGCTCAGACTAACCTAAACATTTTAACCTGTCAATCATAACATGTTTGTTGACCTAAGATGGACAGATAGTAAGATAATTGTTAGAGGGAAAAGTTCTACTCCCATCTCTGTTATCTTGGCATTAATTTCAGGGTTTTGTTTTCCAACTTGGCTAAATAACGCTGAAAAAATAAATGCACTCTGATCATTTTAGCTCTTTAAAGGGTATATATGTTTTTAATGTTCTTTAATTTGTTTATGACAGGGATTCCTGACTCCTCTGGCTTATCTCCTTAAACAGCCTCTTTCCCTATCCTATCTCACTGTTTAGTTTCTTTGTCTGTGTTTTCTATTAAGCAGTCCTCATTTCTGAAGTTGTCTTTGTGTGGCTCTTGCTTTTTTTGCAGAAAATGAGGAGACAGCAATTAGTAAGCAAAGTAAAAGGCACAACCTCTGAATATGTCTTAATTCCTGGGATGGCATGGACTGAGGCCCCTGTCTCATGAAGTTCCCTGATTTTACCTGTCAGGCCAGGGGCACCATGCTGGTGTTCCTAAGGACACCTCATACCCGTGGCAGAGAAATGGTCCAGAGTTGAAAACACCTGTGGCCAATATAATTTCAGTTTACAAATCTCCTAATTCACCATATGATAGGTTTGTTACGTATCAGCTTGGGTAGGCCGAACTATATTTCCTATAATTCCCTTTCTTTTAGGGTGGCCACATTAAGCAAATAAAAGATCAGGGAACTCAGTTAAATTTGAATTTTACATAAACAATAACTTTTTGTATAAGTTTGTCCCATGTGATATTTGAGACATACTAAATTTTTTTTTATTGTTTATCTGAAATTTGAACTTAACTGAGTGTCCTGTATTTATCTAGCAACCGTACTTCCTTGTATATCTCTGGTTAGGTTGTACCACAAGGAAGATTCTGGGAAGATTTGGAGGGTGGAAAGGAAGCAGCAGCCATTTTGTATTCACATATGTTTTTGCTGATCTGCTGACTTGTCTCATTGGTGTGAAGCAGCAGGGGCATCTGAAACTTCTCTACCTTTACTTGGATCCTCCTTCAGCTTCCCTAGCTCTCAGACAGTGTTATGTGTTTAGCTCTCCAGTCAAGGGCCCTGACTTCTACAGGATAACCTCAGCACCAAGGTCAGAGACAACAAGAACTGACATGGGTTGCAGTCCATCCTGGTGAGGTTCCTGGTCATGCTTGTGAGTTCGCACCTGACCTTGACCTCCCCCAATTTATACCCATTGTCCTGTCCCAACTGCCTGCCCAACTTCAAGCTCCAGCACCAGACCCAGAGATAGCAGATTTACAGAGACTGCTTAGCCAGCTCTGACAGTTGGGTAAAACCAGTCCCTTGTAGCAAATCAGCCATTCTCATTGGAACTTCAGAAAGAATCCAGGTCAAGGATTTTGCTAAGTGTCTTTGGCCATTGCATACTTCTGTTCCACATAATCAGCCTCAGTGTCCAGAAATGATTCTTTTTCATTAGCAATCATCATACTAACATGCCAAGATGAGTACTGTTACCTTGAGGTGTCATGTATCTCTGAGGGTATGAGGATTTTTGTAAGGGAAAAGAGGAGTAACAGCAGACTGACCATGTCAGAGTTCTACCTTTTTTTGCAGAATCATGTGCATTATTAAGCCAACTTTGTCAAGTCTGTCTTTCCTTGTAATTTTCTTCAGACAGATTATTACGTCCTGCCCTTATTTGCATGTTTGTCACAAAGGAACCGTAAAGGTAAAATAAGAAACTGGGAAACAAATACACAGGGTTCCATTTACCTTGCTCACTCATAGAGGTTGATGGCCATTCCTCAAGGCAGTTTCATATTGAACACAGTAACCTGTGGTCCCTGTATCATTTCAGATCATGTCACCAATGTGAGGTACGGAATCCTGGGTGTTTTGTATGTATGCCTTATGACATTGATATATTCAGGTACACAGTATGTGAATGGTGTTGAGGGAAATGAATACTTTAACACTAGAGGCATAGATCCAACATATTAAAAGGAGACTCAGCTGTTAAACATGTGAAAAAACAAAACAAAACATGTATACTCTATGGTTATTTATCTTTCTGCAAAACAACCACTGAAATGCTGCTTCTGACTCAGAGGTCTCTGATCCTTTCCTTCCACTTTAAAGTGATGGTATGTGTTAACCATTAAACCTTTTCTCTCCTCCAATTGCTGACTTACATTTGCAGTAGTCTTCTTTCAGATGTCTCCTAAAGTCTGGGCCAAGTCCACATAAAAGTTCCAGAAAAAGAAAAGATATACAGAGGGAGGAAAATAAAACCCACAAAGCTACCTTGAATTCCAGAGAAATCAGAAAGTATCCCTTTCCCATATGATTAGCTATTAACACCGGGTGCTATAATTACCCTGTAGACCTGTACATCATTTGCTGGACCACAATATTTTTCTTTCTTACAGAACCCTCTTTCTTAAAGACACATTTTTCTGTTGATGATGGCATGAGTTATTCATCCAGAGACTTTCCAGAAAAATGCTTTATTTCCAAGAGTTAGGGAAAAGCCTAGGTGATTCCACCATAACATACTTTTTTGTTTTTCTTTTTGTTTTGGTCTTTCTCCCACCCCTCATAAACATGATGTGAACTTACATTTAACTTGACTGAAATTGGGAAATCATGCAAACCTTAATGGGGGCAAACAGTGGCTCTTGTGTGGAAAGAAAGATGACCCAAGAAGTGAGTTTGCAAATTTTCAGCTTTCTGTGTTCAGGCATCCAGTTGTCCATTTGGCCTCACTTTTCCCATTCTTTCTGCTTCTGTTCTTAGAACCTGAACCTTGGGTTTGGAGAGAATCCTTACTTTAAATTCCCCAGAGTCAAGTAGCACAAATACACCTTCTTGGCAAGGTTGGATTTCTCGACCTTGATTATATCACTATTTACATGTTTTAATTAATAAGAGGTTTTTAAAAGCCAGTGTAGGCTTTAAAAGCATTGTATTCCCTTTAATTCGTTTATGCAAGAAGGAAGCATTAAGGTACTTCTGAAAGGTGAATTCTGTTGTTTTAATTAGAACATTGTATGATGTGTCAGAGTTGCATTTTCCCCATCAGGTTGGCTGTCAAAGGATCGAAAGGAAGAAACAAAACAAAATCACACCTGAAACTGATAGCAATGGATTATCAATAAAGAAAATGTAATAAACTAAATAGAAACCACCTTTGAAGTCTGGCAAAGAAGTGATTGCAAGTTTAAACAGAATTGGTTTTACAGGGTTTTGCGCTTATGCATCTCTGTAGTTTCACTTTGACATGGGGTAGTGTCTGTGGTCAGAGCCTTCATGCAATAAGGAATTGAGAGAATGAAGGTGAGGAAGTCTCGATAAACTAGAACTTGACCTCAGTCTTTGTGGAAAGGAAGCAAGGGAAAACAGAAGAAGTGGGAGTAAAGGTGGAGAGGGAACTGGAGAGAAAAGCCGGACTCCCCCTCAGCCCTCGACTTTGTGTCTCTTTGCGGCCTGCAGGCAGGTGGTGGGGGGGGGCGGCATCCTCACTACCCTCAGGCTTGCTTAGTCTTCCTCTCCCTGCTGGCGTGAGTAAGGGCGAGTGTCTGTGTGGAGGTGCCTGGCCCCACCATTGCCCACGATGTCTTTGAAAAAGGCTATCTGCAGGTTTAGATTGGAACCTGACGTGCTTTATTTGGATCATCAAAGTCAGTCTGGGTTAACTCTGACTGCAGGAGGAGTGCTCTGGCCCTAAGAACTCATCGCACAAAGAGCAATGCCTGGTACGATGCCCAGTTGAGCCTCTTGGCCTCTTTCTTCCGGTGAAAATTGATTGTGTGATCTTTTCAGTGAAATAATATAATGTATTCAAGGGTTACATACGTGTTGCCACAATCAACAGATGACACTTTTTAAGTGACATATTTGTTTTTTAAACAAATATGTCAATATAATTTCAACCTATTGTCCAAGAAATGGTTACTTCTCCTTGCCAAGGGTTAAATGGAAGCTGTGGAGTTCCTACAGTGGTATTAGCATGGCGTTTTGGCAAGGGTCATAGGTATGCCGGAATCCATCCTAAACCACAGCCACCATTCACCGTGCATTTTCCCATACAGGTATACACATGAAGGGCACTGGTAACTGGAAGAGTACTACTTCACTGTTGGCCCAGCTCACATCTGAACTCCAGCTCACAATACTCTGCTAAACTGGATTGTAGAATGTGATCTAAGGGATATTTTCCGTCTTCCTAAGCTCAAACTCGAATCTGTTAACTGCAGATTACGTGATGAGACAGAAGGTAGGCTGGACGAGCCAGTCTCAAGTGGAGAGATAAGAGATACAGGCAGTACTTCTAGGTCATCTGTGCACAAGAAAGAGGAGAGCCCCCGTGCCCCAAGAGAGAATTACATCAGTTTGTTTGACCATTTATACAGTAGTGACTAGATAGCTAGACGTTTGGGCTCAGTTAATCCCGTGGAATCTGAGTCATAGTAAATTCTCTTCTCAGAGGGGATAGGGAGAGAGTAAAATCTTGAGAGTCTCATTCTCTGGAAGTCTATATGACATGGTTCCTCAGAAAATGTGCTGGATGTGACCATTGACTAATTTTCTTGTCTGTATAGCATATATACATATATATATATATATATAAAATTATATACAATATGATTAGCCCTGTGAAAAATATTTGAAAATAGAAAGAATGGTACTAACCCACAGAGTGTTGATAGTTTATCATAAGAGACAAAACATGAAAGATAAAAAATAAAAAGTTAAATGAAATTTCTTAAATTTCTCACAAGCTGTACTTTGATTCTGGGAAGTCTCTCTTAATTTTTCTCATTCTTTCTAACTCCCTAGTAGCCACTCTTTATCCTTTAAGATTTTCCATATTATAATTTAGCCTAGAGGTTCCCAATAGAGGACAGTTTGTCCCCTTGGAGACATTTGAGGATGTCAGTGACATTTTTTGGTTGTCACAACTGTGAGTATGTGTTAAGGGGGTATTGCTACTGGCATCTCGTGGGTCCAGGGCAGGGATGCTGCTCCACATTTTACAATGTACAGGACAGTCTCCATAACAAAGAATTATTTGGCTTAAAATGTCAATAGTACTGAGGTTAAAACCCCTGATTTTTAGCCTGTGAAATAATCTCTCCGCTATGGCCTCTTTGGATCAATATCTCTCGTAGATAAATCTCTGGTCATTCTTTTTATTCATAACTCCATATATTTGCTTGGACATAATATCAATAAATACCCATTGATACATACATATACATGGATATGTAAATATATGTGAGTGTATGTAAGAGAGTATATTTGACTTTTATTAGGTCAGTACTGTGAGATGGATGTATTTTTCTTTCTAAAAGGGTACACCAACTTTATACTTGGGGAAGGGGAAGTAGAGATGAATCAGTTATTTCAGAAATGCACTTGAGCATTAACTGGACAATGACAGCCTCCCTTCTCTCATCATACGGCACATCTTCCCTGGATAGTCTTCTAGTCATTACGAAACTCTAGTTTTTATTGCTGTTTTAATTAGTACTCCTGGATATCCTGTCCATACATGTGAAAAAAACCATTATTCCTTCTCTGACAGGGTAAGCTTAACGTTTATCCTGTCACCCTCACCCTCCAGTGAAAGGTTAAGAGACAGACTTGCCAATAGCCATAAAGTAAGTCCTGACAGGCTGAGATTTCCATTTACACTTTCAAGAATTAAATCATCTTTTCGTACTAGGAACTAGAAATATGCACGGAAAATCCAATTTTACTTTGACATTATTTGCCTAACTTCCTTTCATGTTCTTAAGCTTTATTTTCAAAAATGTACTTTTTAAAAATTAATTAATTAATTAATTTATTTTGGCTGCATTGGGTCTTTGTTGCTGTGCATGGGCTTTCTCTAGTTGTGGCGAGCGGGGACCACTCTTCGCTGCGGTGCACGGGCTTCTCATTGCAGTGGTTTCTCTTGTTGCGGAGCACAGGCAGTAGGTGCATGGGCTTCAGTAGTTGTGGCACGTGGGCTCAGTAGTTATGGCAGGGGCTTAGTTGCTCTACGGCATGTGGGATCTTCCCCGAAAAGGGCTCAAACCCGTGTCCCCTGAATTGGCAGGTGGATTCTTAACCACTGTGCCACCAGGGAAGTCCCTCAAAAATGTATTTTAAAATTATTGTTTTAAAAATGTGACATGTTCATTACACAAATGCCAAACAAAAGGAGAAGTCAAAACAAACAAAAACGGATTTTCCCCAAATTAACCATTTCACATGTGTTCCTGACTGTTCTCTTGACTTATATACAAAGAGATGGACAGATAATGTATAGATACAAGGAAAGAAGGAATGTTACTATATAGGAGACATCTTCGTGGATTACCTTTAATTTTCCTTGACTTTAATAGAAGAAAAACTGAAATAAAGCTGGTGAATTTCTAAGCTACAGGTAAATATTTCATAAACACTGATGAGATGAGTTCTTAGAATATTTCTCTAAGACAGAAGTTTTCAACTTTGACTGTACACTGGGATAATTTGAGAAGCCTTTAAAAATCTAAATACATGTACCCCCCAAAAATCTAAAGACTTTTTTTTTAAGAGCAATTAAATCAGAATCTCAGGGGGTGAGATGCAAGCATTTAGTGTTTCTTAAAGCTCTCAGGTGATTCCAGTGGGCAGCCAAGGCTGTGAACCGTTGCTCTAAGATTAAGAAAAAAATGAAAATATTTCAGACTTAAAATCTGTACATCTTTAAAAATTTTTTGAACTTAATCAGTTGAGGTAGTGCTAGGTAATACAAGGAGTTTAACGCTCTTACACTTTCTCCCACTGTTCCTGCTGCCTCCCCATTTTTGTGGTCTATAGCATTTTTGTCAGGGTTTATTGCATTTATTCTGTATGCCACCAAAATTCTCTCAGAGGAGTAGCCAGAGAGGTTTCCAGGATGGGGAAGGATATTCCAGAACAAGAAAACAGCTACCTAGGCATAAAAGAGGGTATCATGGAAGAGTGAGGTCAGGCAGTGGGTTGTACATGCAGGGAGAAGTCTCAGCCCAAAGAGACTCTGTGGGGCTTCTTTTTCCATTACTGATGAGTTAATTATGTTTACTTTGTGAAATAAGAAAACTGATCATTAGCTACATCTTAGACATCTCTCAAATTAATTATTTTAACTTTGGGAGATAGGAAAATTAATCAATGACTTCATCGTAGATATCTTTATTTGACAACTTTGAAGTGGTCATCACCTATGCTCTTTTTTTGGACAGGTTATTTTTACCTATTTTAGGCCTCAGACCCGTTTAACTCTGGGTGAATGCTGTAGGAATTCTCCTGATTGACAGGTGGGGTCGAGGAGCACTTGTTCACAGAGTCCTGAGCCACTGAGTCAAGTTTAAACGGTTCACAGACCTCAGGTTAAGAATTCCAGTTTTAAACATTTAGCTTTGCCTGTTCTCTTCTTTGTTTATTCACTAACCAAATTGCATTAAGGTCAATGGGACCCTCCCAGTGTAGGAATAGGTTTCTGATTGAGGGGGAAATGTAGGAATATATTACTATGTGTGCTATTTGCGAATGTATCTTTTTCTTCTCTCTTTTTTTTTTTTTTTTGAGCAATGCTAACTTGTTCTCATCACAAAACATTAAAACACTCACAAAACGTGGCTGGAGGACTTTCCTGGTGGCACAGTGGTTAAGAATCCGCCTGCTATTGCAGGGGACACGGGTTCGAGCCCTGGTCCGGGAAGATCCCGCATGCCACGGAGCAACTAAGCCGGTGCGTCACAACTACTGAGCCTGCGCTCTAGGGCCTGCAAGCCACAACTACTGAGCCTGCGTGCCTAGAGCCCGTGCTCCATAACAAGAGAAGCCACAGCAACGAGAAGCCCACGCACCGCGATGAAGAGTAGCCCCCGCTCGCCGCAACTAGAGAAAGCCTGTGCACAGACAAAAAAAACAAAAACAAAAGCAAAACGTGGCTGGGTGGCTCTGGCAATTAGAGCTGCAACAAGACAAGTGGAAAGGCCTTCTCTAGAAATAGCAGCTAAAATGCAGCTTAGGATCCCAGGTAGTTATGTCTAGAAAAACAAAGATGGGCCACTTGTGGGGATCCAGTTAGTCCAGGGAATTTTCAAAGCTGTGCAGGTCTTTCCTGGACATTAGAAGTTACTCACTTCATCTTCCTGAGTCACCTATGACGCAAGTAGGTTGTGATCTGTGGAGAGTTGGGGCACAGATCTCTGGAGTGTGTCAGAACGCTAAAAAGCTTCCAAAATTAAGGCTACTAATACTTCTATTCCTTTCTTTCATTACTGTCCCTTTCACTCCCACCTTGAACCACTGGGCAAGACTAGGAATTGGTGCATTCAGGCTCCATGGCAACTTCCAGACAACTGTCCTACCTTTCTTTTTTTTGAAGATTCTGCCACTATTGACACAGCATTCTTCCAACCTTGAGGATGTTATCATACCTTCCTTTGTAACTTCAGAACAGGTCAGTCTTTCTCTTAATCATAACCACTAAAATCATCCTTGGTGCCTTTATAGCGTTCTGGGCTCACTGTTACTTTGTTTCTTCAGGCCCAGTGCTCTCTCCATGAACCATTCCCAAATGCGGCTGCATCTTAGATCCCATCATTGTCAGAATTGCCCCACTTAAAATATCTCAGAATATGAAAATCCCTCTCAGAGCATGACCTCCTTTCCATTTGTATTTTCCACCCCATCACTCATGCTAGGCCATCTATTTATTCTTCGAATAATGAAATCTCAGTGGCTTAACACAGCAGAAGCTCATTTCTCATTCGCACAAACCTAATGTGGGTCAGCAGGGCCTCCATCTGGGATCCAGGCTCCTTTCACCTTGTGACGTTGTCTTCTCACTCAATACATGGCTTCTAAGGTCACCTCAATAGTGGTAGAATGGGATGGAGGAGACACAGCAACTTTTTCGCTGCCTCACCCTGTAAGAGATGCACCTCATCTCAGCTCAAAGCCCATTGAGTTGAGCTGATCACCTGGCCTCCAAAAAGGTGTGGTGGAGGCTGAGAGATGCACTGAACCTGGGGGGTATTTGGTGGGCACTGGCTGTCTCTGCTGCTCCCATTATGCTTTCCAGTCTCTTGAGGTTTTCCCTGAATGTCTCCTTCATTTTAGCTCCACATACCTCCTTTATCAGTTGGACTCCTGAGGCCCATTGTGTCATGAAAAAGCTAACTCTTCAGAATCCATCAGAACTTTCTTCACAAATTTCCCTGTTTTTCCTTATTATTCCCATGTCCCACATCTCCAAGCAGCCTCCAGAGTGCACTGTCTCCTCTTCCTTCTGTGATCTTCCAAGTGGGGGCAATGTAATGAAATCATGTTGATTTGATCCAAGGGAGATTAATTCCACGCAATTTCAGGTAGTTCACAATTGTTCATTATTCATCTCTAGTTGACTACTTATTCTGTGACTGTGTAGACCTTCTTCATATCTTTAAACTGCTCTCTAATCCATGTCTCTTTAATTTTAGCCTATGGATTAGTATTCAATGTTAACGAAAGGCAAAAAGGTCTGTGGCCAATTTGATGTGCTCTTCCTCAACCCTTGTATTCTCAACATTTTCTGTATCTCTGTCCATCTTCTCTTCTTCTGCCCCTATCATATAAGAAATATTCCTCTTTCCTTTTGCTAAAACAAGTTCCTTCATTTGTCCTTTTGATCAACTTCCATACCTTTACTAATCCTATGATGCCTTGTTCTCTTCATATTCAGACTGTCTTAATTGTTTAAGCTTTTGCTTTCCATGGACTTCTCTAGCTGCACACATGCTGAATGTTTGCTTACTCTTGATTTTTTCTTTACTTTTTACTTCAGTATCCCTTTTAGCTAGTGCCCTGTCTGTCACCTCTTTACCAATGTCAAAGTTTATAATAGAAAAGTCTGTACCTGGTACTCTTGCAAAATAGCTTTACCTCTAGTTGCCAACACCTCCTCTATGTGAAAACTACACATTCAGATGGTTCTTAGTGGCCTCCTAATCACCAAATCCAACAGTGTTTCACCATTCTTGATATAATTCAAGCTTTAGCAAAGTTTAATACTTTTTAAAAAAATTTTTTTAAAATTTATTTATTTATTATTTTTGGCTGCGTTGGGTCTTCGTTTCTGTGCGAGGGCTTTCTCTAGTTGCGGCGAGTGGGGGCCACTCTTCATCGCGGTGCGCGGGCCTCTCACTGTCGCGGCCTCTCTTGTTGTGGAGCACAGGCTCCAGACGCGCGGGCTCAGTTGTGGCTCGCAGGCCTAGTTGCTCCACGGCATGTGGGATCTTCCCAGACCAGGGCTCGAACCTGTGTCCCCTGCATTGACAGGCAGATTCTTAACCACTGTGCCACCAGGGAAGCCCAATACTTTTGATTACTCTATTATTCCCTCTTTCCCTAGCTTTTGTCACACTGTGTATGCATATCTCCCCTTCTGCTTTAGTGATGAATTCTATTTGTAGTTTTTTTTGGATTATCTAATTGCTTCCCTCCTTTCTCCTACTAAAATAATGCCAGTGACTCTGAACTCTATTTCTCTCAGATAGATTGAAATTTTACAGAGTCATTATCCATACTGGGCTGTATTTCAAACTGTTTTGCAGAGGATACTCCGTAAGGTATCCAATGCTTCACTGCCTGAAGCTAAATAGAAATTCCTACCTTTTCTGTTTTTTATTTCCCTGAAACATGTGGTCTTCAGCTAATTCGTAACAGTCTGAGGAAAATCCCACCATTGCATCCTGGATCTTGTGACCTGTGACCCGCAAGGGAAACTTTGGAACCGTGATGTTTTGATGTATGAAAACCAAATCCAAATAAAATAAAACTGAAGTGAAGAATTATTATCTGGAGGTTAGCCATCAGCTAGTCTGCTTATCAGCTCAAAATTGTTGGAGAAAGATTTGTCATGGACCCAATGTCAAGTCTATAGAGTTGAAAGGAAATACAGAATTGGCTATTGTGCTGAAAGCGATAACTAATCAGTATTAATCCAAGAAGAACAAGTGGAAGTGTTGGTCCTTTGTGACACTTGAGAGCTCCTAATAAGAATGGTTTGGCAACATCTTCTTGAGGATTTTTATTTCTTTCCAGGCACCTTATCTGAGGTTTTGGTTGCTATTAGGACAGAATCTTTTGTGAAATTATATTTTTCTTCATAATTCAAAATTTTGTCAGAATTTATCCATCTGTGGGTTTATTTCCATTAATAGCCTTAAAAATAAGTTGAATCTGTTTAATCTCCATTTTAGGGTGTTTAGTTTTGAGTTCCAGTAAGTTTTTCTTAATTATGAATTTGATTACTGTTTCTTTTGCTAATGTTGAAACTGTGCATTTTTTCCATTCTTGGAAATAACTGTAATTCTTAGCTTCTATATTTGTCATCTGTCCTTTCACTAGATTTGGTCCTTTGTCCTTTACCTCTTTATTGTGGAAGAGGTTACCAAGCTTGTTTTGAAATAACTGATTGGAAATCTCTGCTTTTAAACCTTCTGTCGTGAAGATTTTTGTTTCACCTTGTGATTTTAGTTGCTGTGCTTTCCTTCCTTGTCTGTCTTGTTTTTTGTGCATGTGTTTTTTTGTTTTATTTTGTTTCAGCTTATTGCCTTTATAGCTAATTTTTTTGGTCTTTCTGATTCATCCTATCCTTTAATATTATTCTGTCTGCTACTTCTGGATTTTAATCTTTGCTTTATAGAAGACAATTCTTTTATACTACTGAGTATTAATTTCTGGACCATATCTTTTTCAGAAGTATGTATCTTCTGAGTTTTCATGAGCTTTTCTTTTATCTTATTCTAAGGTCCCCCGGTCCTTAGGTCCCGGTTAATTGTTTTCCTTTTTATTCTCTCCCATCCTTAAATGAAGAGAGTCTGTTCTCATTTAGAGTTTGTAAACACACGAGGTGTGTGCAGTGCTCTAGTCTATTCTCTCTGATATTAAAAAGAGAACTTCCAGCCTAGGACCCTGCCCTAAATGAGCTCTCATCTAGAAGCTCTGCTATGCAGAGGTAAGAGGGTTTTCCCTGCCTGAGTCTCTAGAACACACATAAATTTAATGTCTTTGAAATAGGTACCTTTTCCATCAATACCTACGGTGCCCTAACTGTGAACATATTTTGTAGAATGCAGCGAAGAAGTCAGTCACTGCTCTGTGTACTCCTCGCCCCATTCTGGCCTCATTTCCTTGGAAATACAGTCCCCAATGGATGCAATAATGGAAGAGTTTGTGGGAAAGAGGAAAAGAGGACACAAACAGATTTCTTAATATTTCAAAAAGTAGTATTACATAGTGAAATTATGACTTCCTAATTTTGAAATTGGTAGCTATTTTTCCTCTCAGAGAGTAGCCAAAATGGCAGAAACACAAAGTATATCCATTCATTCCTTCATTTATTCAGGCAAGGAATCTTTTATCACGTGTAAAGAGCCAATTTCCCCCCTATTTTGTCTCCGTTCACCTTGTGTTTGATAACATTTCCTTTCAAATTCAGAAATTTTTTGTCCAGCAATTTGGGATTTCTATGTTAATTGTGAGCTCACTACCTTTTAGGTGGGAGGGGATAGAGAGTCTTTTAAAATATTTTTACAAGAAAGTTGGTAGAGGCAGTATCAAGATGGATACATGTCATTTAGAAACTAAAATCCAATATGTTTTCAATCACATTAGACACTTCTGTAAAATAGATTATGGTTTCTGCTGTGGAGCTGCTCATTGGAATCATCAGAATTTTGGTTGCTCCAGAGATGATCACATCCATCGTCCACGTTCCTGGAACAACTTGCCCTAAGTTGCCTTATGGATATGTCTCTATAAAATCGAGGACACCAAAATGACTGACTCCCTCTTGGGCAGCTGCTCCATCTCCCACATCCCATTTCTTCCCAGGGCTTGGTTCTAGGTCTGCAACCCGTGGTTAGATGGAGACGAGGCCCACACTCTCTGGGGTAGCACATGTAGATCCAAATGCAGGGAGGCCTGTCCCCCAGAAGCCTGGAGGCACTTGAGGGCTCCAGCCTTCCCACTCCACCCATAGCAGACTATTAACTCTGCTAATACCCTTGTCTTCCAATGGCCTGGGTGCTGAGCAACCTGTAATAAGACCTGGGCTTTTGTACAGGGTGCTCCTGAGAAAGGCCCCAGTGCTTTTAGGAATAATGGGGGATTTATCCACAGGCTCACAGGCCTCATCAACCCAGCCTAACCAAGGTCTGAGAATCAGGCCTTGGAATAATATCCAAATACAAAGATTTCATTTACACTAACAGAGTTTCTAGTACTTTAATAAATATGACTTTTCATTTTTCTCCACACTTTAAAGAAGGCTTACAAGGATCTGTGAAAAGATAGGCTATATTAATAACTGAAAGAGATAATTTTATATCCCCATATATAATATATCTAGGTAGAGCTTGTGTATATATGTTTTACGTTTTCTAACTGAAGATCCCGTATAATCCATTGAACCCAACCCTGTTTTCCCATTTTCTCAGAGGGAGAAATGATTTTGGCTGACCCAATAGCAAAAAACTATTTGCTTATGTGTATGTGAACTTTTTGGAGTTTAGGAAGAGATTTTTTTTTTTTTTTTTTTTTGTGGTACGCGGGCCTCTCACTGCTGTGGCCTCTCCCGTTGCGGAGCACAGGCTCCAGACGCACAGGCTTAGTGGCCATGGCTCACGGGCCCAGCCGCTCCGTGGCATGTGGGATCTTCCTGGACCGGGGCACGAACCCGCGTCCCCTGCATCGGCAGGCGGACTCTCAACCACTGCGCCACCAGGGAAGCCCAGGAAGAGATTTTGATAGTGGTGATATTGGTAGTGGTTGGTGACAGCTTTTCTGCAGGCAAGTCAAAGTGGGATAGTAATTTCCAAGACCAGATATAGAGCACTAAGTATCAACATTTTTAGGAGGAATTTGAAGAATCACCCACATTCTTCAGGTAAGGTGGAGGTAAGATGAGGGATGGCCTGCAGAGATCTGTCACTGGGGCAGGAAGAATCAGCACCTTGTAAATCACCAGTGAGGCAGCTCATTTGCAGACAAGAGCAGCTCATGTGTAACCCAATGGAATTGGTTTTATTATGCTCAGGGATCTGCTTCTTGGAAAAGGAGGGTGCTTCTCAGAATCCTTACCAGGACTGGCAGGGGCTTCTATATATTGCAGCTGAGCCTGCTGGCAAGAGTGGTTTTCAGGTCAATCTTCTGTGACATGAGCAAGTGGGGCTGGATGCTGAATGACCTCGAGTCATTCTGGCTGTACAGTGGCTATAAATCTTCCCTTTTTTTTTATACTGTTCTTTTTGTTTGTTTGTTTTTAATTTTATTTATTTATTTTTGGCTGTGTTGGGTCTTCGTTTCTGTGTGAGGGCTTTCTCTAGTTGCGGCAAGTGGGGGCCACTCTTCATCGTGGTGTGCGGGCCTCTCACTATTGCGGCCTCTCTTGTTGCAGAGCACAGGCTCCAGACGCGCAGGCTCAGTAATTGTGGCTCACAGGCCTAGTTGCTCCGCGGCATGTGGGATCTTCCCAAACCAGGGCTTGAACCCGTGTTCCCTGCATTGGCAGGCAGATTCTCAACCACTGCGCCACCAGGGAAGCCCCCCTTTTTGTTTTTAGTAGCCAGCTCCTTACTTCATCCTTCTCAGTCCTTCACTGCCTGTGATTTTGAGGGCATCTCCCAATGTCCTCTTGTGTTCTGAATTGATATGATGAATATTGGTAAAGAGAACATAATGGAGAGATATAACAGTGCACCTGGACATCAAAATTTGCTTTTCATGTTCCTGGGCCTTTAAAAGTTCTAGTTAGTAAAGGTCTCAAGAAATATTATAGAAGATGGCCCAAATATAAAACAACACACACACACACACACACACACACACACACACACACACACGAACAAAACAAAAACAAGACAAAAACAAAAAAGCCCCCAACTTTTCTACCAGTTTTTCCCCACCATTTGTATCCACTGGAAAACACTTCTTCTTAAACTTCAAGTCACCCCAGTAGTTGTACTAGTTAAATATTAAGCATGTTTTATTCATGCTTTTAAAATATTATCTTTGATTTTATATTTAATAGACAAATGCACATATGTGGATGGATATGTGTGTGTATATTTATATATACACACACACACACACACACACACATATGGATTAACTGTATTTTTTTTTTTGTGGTACACGGGCCTCTCACTGCTGTGGCCTCTCCTGTTGCGGAGCACAGGCTCTGGACACACAGGCTCAGCGGCCATGGCTCACGGGCCTAGCTGCTCTGCGGCATGTGGGATCTTCCCGGACTGGGGCACGAACCCGTGTCCCCTGCATTGGCAGGCGGACTCTCAACCACTGCACCACCAGGGAAGCCCTGGATTAACTGTATTCTTAATAGCTCTCTGTCTTGTATCACCACTTAAGTTTTAAGTTCCAGGTCTGAATCTTACTCTGATTAACCCCCCCTTTAGCCCTTGCATAGTGATTAATATAAACAATACACCAGCTATATAAGAAACTTAGAGAATGTAGCAGATATTGTTGGTTAACTATGTTGGTTAACAATGATTTCCACCTCTTCCCTACTCCTTTTAAGCAAAATTAGTTACATTTTTGTTTTGTGTGGACTGTTTAGGAAAGGATGTGTGGTACCATTGTGGCCAATGAGAAGTGAGAGGAAGTATGCCTAAGGAGCTTGTAGGAAGAGTTTTGTGGCAAATTAAGAGAAGGCAGAAGCAAGAGAAGCCTTGCCTTCCACTGTTGGTCATTGCTGTGTCTGCTTGTGATGGTTGGAACCTCAGCAGCCATCTTGTAACACAGAGGGGTACTAGCTGAGAACAGAGCCAAGCCAGCATGATTAGGATGGTAGAGCAGCAAGATGGAAGGTGACATATCTTTGATAACATCTTTGAATCCCTTAATGGTCCAGTCCTAGATCTTCCCTGAGAACTTCTTGACATGTAGAATAATGAAGTTTTTTGGCTTAAGTTTAGAGTTTTATTTTATGGAAATTGAAAGCGTCCTAACTGATTGGACGAATGAAACTTACTTAAGCCGTGTGTGTGTGTGTGTGTGTGTGTGTGTGTGTGTGTGTGTGTGTGTGTGTGTGTGTGTTTGTAGATAATAAAAGAAGAATCTTGTGGTTACTTTGTTCACAAAAAGTAGGTCATCCAGAAATTAAAATATGAAGTTCTGTATAATGATTATAACCCCTTCTCCCAAAATTGTTTATGTTGCTGGTGGCAAACAGGTTAAGGAAAATAATGATGTTCTTTATGTAGAATACAGCTGGGATTTTAAAGCAACAGAGAACTAGGAACTAGACTAGAAAGAGAAGCATCTCTTCTCTTTTTTTACCTGCATACGGAAAACTACATTTCTGCTGCTGTCCAAGAAAGCCCGAGTTAAACCAAACACTTCCATTTTCATGGTGCATATTAAAAAGTAGGAGTATGTTTAGCTGTGGTAATCCTTGTTATCTGTGCGTCTCTTTCTTCTTGGGATTTTTGCAGAGTAATGATCTAGCTCCTTAAGACATAATACCGTGTGAATGAATTTGTGACACACCATAACTTTGAATTCACTGGGGTGAATCACAGAGGTCCTAATGGAACTCAAGAATTTGTGTTTAGTTTCTACATTCAGAGTAGAAACAGTGAGAAGTGACCCACCAGCATTAACACACCCTCTCTCTAGAGTCCTTCTCAGACCCCAAGTCATCTGTGGAAGAAAAAAAGGTTGCTACTCAGTGATGCTGAAAACTGAGAATGGTATTTTAAGGGAGACCTAAACCCAATTTGAATTTACTGTCATTACTTTTACTCTACTACTGAAATGTACTTATACCTATATAGTTTACCTGGGAGGTCTGGCAACGGTGAAAGGTAAAAGACATTTGTAACCACATGAATCATTATTTCTCAATTAAGTGTCACAAACTCCACTGTTTTACCATAGCACTGTTCAAAGGGCAGTAATTAAGTTGTGTCATAGTTACCATGAAGGTCATCATAGGAAATATGGTCTTCCTGGTGATTAGATGGATTTGGGGTTCAGGAGGTGGTGACCTTTATCAAAGACACCTGACCCCACTAGAGTTACACATACAGAAACCATGACTCACACTCTCTAATAATCATTAATCTACATTCTTTCTTTTCTTTGCATATGTTGGACAAATAACTTTTTTGACGGACAGAAGAGGCTGTTGTCCATACTAATAACATGCAAAATCAATGATATCAATAATTTAGTAAGGAAAATTATAACCGCATTTGAGTGTAATAATGATTAAGCATAACTCAAACCCTAAATAGAGTTATAATTGTGGATGTTTCTAACCTCTGTCCAACCATCACAGTCTTTCCAAAAGGTACAAAATGATGAAAACATTTCAGTATTACTAAAGGCACAGACACACTAAAGATACCAAGGTATAAAGCAGATTCACTCTTTTATATGCAGGGAGATTTGCATATGCTCAGTTCATTATACTTATGACATTTAATATTGTTGAGTCGTATCACCATTTGTCTCCCCTGGAAACTGTGAGCTTTTGTTGCAGAGACCACTGCTTCTTCAAATCTGTATTCTCAGAACTCAGCAAGGCCATTAATAAATGGGTGCCAGATAAAATGATGAGTGGGCTAATGGATGAAGAGCTGCAGATCACCACAGGAACTGCAAATGTAGGCTTGCAAAGAAATTTCTATTTTTCTGTAGGGCTATTTTGAGAGTTTTTGATAATTGCTTTAAAGTAAGATTCTAGGTCAACTCTACCCTAGTAATATAGAACATCAGGAGGACATGTAAATTTATTATATAAATTAGTTATTTCATTTTTATTTAATTTGTCATCTTCATTTTATGAGTTGTTAAATGTCTTATGTATTGGAGTTTCTAATTTGTTTTCCTTTTTAAAAAATTTTGTGTGCTTCTAATGGTAAAGAACAAAATTAAATAACAGTGAACACTGTTTATAATTACTTAAAAAGAATTTTGATTATGATAATGACATGGGCAATGTGTATTTTCCAATACCACCAAGCAGTGCTTCAATTCTCAGAAGAATTGGGTGCCCTACTGACTGGGTGTCTTACAATTCAACTCACTTCTGACACTACCTGGGATTAACATCAGATCTCACAGGTAAGGGCTCAGCCCCACAGACTGTACCCACTTCAGTCACCAGTCTCAAGTCCAGGCTATAAATAAGAAGTTCCTATGACCCCCTCCTCAGATTTGATTAATTTGCTACAGTGGATCAAAGAACTCAGAAAAACATTTACTTACGTTTACTAGTTTATTTTAAAGGGTATTATAAAGGATATAGATGAACAGTCAGATAAAGAGGTACATAGGGTGGAGTCCAAAAGGGTCCTGGGCACAGGGGCTTCTGTCCCCCTGAACTGGGGTGCACCACTCTCCTGGCAGTTGGATGCATTCACCAACCCAGAAGCGCTCAGCCCCATCCTTTTCGGTTTTATGGAGGTTTCAGTACATAGGCACAGTTGATTAAATCGTTGGCCACTGGTGACCGATTCAACCTCTAGCCCCTCTTCCCTTCCTGGAAGTGAGGGCGTGGGACTAAAAGTTCCAATCCTCTAACCATACTGGGTTCCCCTGGCAACTGGCTCTCATCCTTAGGAGCTTTCCAGAAGTCAGCTGGTTAACATGAACTCAGGTGTGGTTGAAAGGGGCTTGGTATGCATAACATGATAACTTCATTGCTCTTATCACTTCCGAGGGTTTTAGGAGGTCTGTGCCAGAGACAGGGACAAACACCAAATATATACTTCTTATAAATCACAGTATAACACCACGGTAGTGACAAGCAACGAGAACTTCATTGTGAGGAAAGTGGGTGTCAGTAGAAATGAGTGTGGTTTACTTCTTAGCCAAGTGCTTTCTACTTCGCTGGAGACTTCATGCTGAACGGTGCTCACTTTAAGGAGACTTCATTTCAAATATGTGTATGTTTCCAAGGGACAGCGGAGGTTGAGATCTAAATGATTATAGTAACTGACATTGAAATGAGCTTTAGAGCTCCGAAAGTCTTTTGAGATCCATTGCTTCATATCACCCTTACGGTAGCCAGGTGATAGAGATATGTCTGTGACGTTCCCCCAGACAAGCTGTACATGTAAAGAGTCAGAGGTCAAATCTAGCATTTTGGCTAAGTATGCAAATTGTAAAATATGTTCATTTTTCTCTCAGAAATGGTTATGTTTCTTGCAAAAGCTCTGTACTTAAAAAAAAAAACAACTTTTCATGGAGTTTCTTGAGCATTAAGACCTCTTAAATGGCTTCTGAATCAGAGTTGATTTGCCATAATTTTTAAGGACTGAGACTACTATATTAAAAAAAAAAGTTTTATTACCTCTTAAAGGACCCCAAAGCCAAGAAAAAAATACTTCGACCTTTCACTTTGATGGCTACGGGCTGAAATACGGAATAACAGAATCTAACAGAGGTTGGAAGTCATTCATATTCAATACGCTATACCACTAAATTCAAATCTACAAATACCAGGAAGCAGAAGAATTTTTGTTACATCCCTTATCCTCTCATTGATTCATGTCTTCTTGAAGATAATAGTCATTACTAAAAAGGAATGCAAAGTAAATATGTAACTTTTATGTTTTCTATTCATTTTGGGTATATGTTCCACTCTCATAAAATGTAAGTGGCTGGGTAGAGATGAATTGCTATTCTTGAAAATTCCTTACGTAAAAGTACATTTTTCGGTAAAGGCCAGTTCAGTAGTGGAAAGTTATCTTTGAGTCTAGAGTCCCCATGTAGTACATCCAGGTGTGAGGATATGGGAGAATTGTTTGTGCCGAACTGTAGCTGGAAAATGTAAGAAATGTAATGTCAAGGAAGAGAGGAGTACGTTGGTGAGGTTACGAGTTTTCTATCCTATTGGGATTTCTTTGTCATACGTAGAGATATGCACATTGCAGTGAAATGCAAATTAATTCAGCACAACATAGAGTTTAAAAGTGAGAGCTAGGGAGCAGGATGTCTTGGTTTGCATTTTGGCTCCACAGCTTAGTTTGTTTGAACCTCAGCAAGTTATTTAAACCTCTCAGCCTCAGTTTACTCATTTGATAAATGGGAGTAAGAATAGTACCCGAGGAATACATGAGATAATGCTCGTAAAATGCTAATAAGAGCCATTACCATTACTATTGTTGTTGTTAATATTTCAAATTTTTTTACATTTCCCTGATGGGAAATCAACATAGGTATAGGAAGTAATGATTCCCATTCTATAATTTTTTCTACACTTTGTATTTCCATTTCACTCTAAACAAGAAACCACCTTCTGCCCTTTTAGTTCAATGTAAACATGATACATACTAAGAATCTCATGATAAGTAAGTTTTAGAGCAATCAGTACAGTTTTACCAGGTAGTAAAAAACACAGCCTAGTTTCAGTGGGCATCATTTGCCTAATAATTGACTTTTAAAACCATTTGTAACATAATTTTGGATTCCACCAGATGTTCCGCGTGACGATAGAACACTTTTTTCTTCAAAGTTAGGTATAGCCCGTGTTTGAGACACACCAGTTTCCCTCTGCCTTCCCTCATCACAACAGGCCTGTGGGGTATGCAGTCATAGTATGATTAAGGTTGCCCAGATGGTCTGAAACCCATGACTAAGCATTTACTGTGGGAAAAAAAATAAGGCTATCGACTTTCAAGAAATGCAAACTCCTTTCCAAAAGCTAAGCAAAATGAAAAGGGGAGTAAACCATCTGTTAAAGGAGAGAAGAGCAGAATGTGGCTCACTGCACTTAGAAAGTGGAACAGTAAGAAGAAATGCTGAAGTGCAAAGGTATGTCTCATTTTCGTACTTTGAGAGTTACACTTTGAGGAAATTTCTGTGTAGTTGCCTTCAAGTTATACTTTGGCTCAAAATGGGTTTTGTTCTTCCTCCAAATCTTATTTCTTTTGCATTGCTTTTGGTGCATCTGCCTTATACATCTGTCATGAATTTAGGAGATTTTTACCAATATTAATCCATCCTTAAGTCTATCCTCAAGACAGCAGTCAGCTTAATCCTGTTAAAACTTCAGTGATATTATGCCACTAGGGTACTCAAACCCTTTGAAGGCTCTCCATCTCCTTCAGTATAAAAGCCCAGTGTCTGATAATATCCTCGTAATGTGGTCTCCCAGTACCTTACCACCCACCCTTCAGCCTCTCTCTTACATGACTGCAGCCACAGCAGAGGCCTTTGCTGTTCTTGACACTGCCAGGTGTGCACCTGGCTTTTACCTCTGCTCCTGCATCTCCTTGGAATCCTCTTCTGCAAGATACTTGCTTTGCTCAGTCATTGACCCCTTTATCTTCTCAGTGAGGACTTCTCTGAACACCCCATGTAAAAATGCAACCTCTTCCCTCAATGCTTAACCCTATAGTGGGCTTTATCTTTCCATGTTTAACATACTGTATATTTCATGTTTCCTTTAATTTTTGTCAGTATCACCCTCTGAAATATAAGTGCCAAGATGGCTAGGATTTTTATATTTTTTCCCACTGTTTCCTTACTAAGTTTCAGAATAGTTCATAGTAGGTGCTCAGTAAATATTTGCCATTTTAATTGTTTAAATAATCACTTATTCAGCCAAGTGGTTTCAGGGAAAATTGCTTTTCTCCCAAGTTAGCAATGGAACAGAGAGCGGCCTATGGGAGTGATCCTTTAGGTTTGTGATAGATAGAAGTAGCTGTCTATCCCCAGTGGTTCAGTGTTAATGGGTCAACATTACCCTCTAATCTGAAATACTTTGATGAGAATGATAGGGATTAAATGACCTTTCAACTTTGTGACTGCTCATTGCTGCTAAGAAAATGGATAAATTTCACTTTATGATACTAAATTTCTCATTAAAGTTTAATTTTTCTTTCTTATGTTATCACTCCTTTATTTTGCACAGCAAATTTATACTAACTGTTCATGGAGTGGAAGAGGCTAGCTAGAGATGCTCTTAAGTTGCATTGCAAATGGAATTCTTCTCCTTTCTCACCGTTAAGATTTACTCCTCTGTTTTGAAGAGAGGGCCTGGAAGTTGATGAGGTCTCCAAGGAACCACTTGGAAGGTGGACAAGAATAATATTCCAAGTCTCAGAACCCAGTCACTGTCAGGCCCACATTGAGGGGAGGGAGAGTGGGAGGTGTCATTTGAGGTACCTTGTCCATGGTTGGAAGGTTGTCCGGAAGCTCCTGATGAATGAGATGCTAGATTTCATCTGCTGCATTTCATCCCTGGGCCCTGCTGCAGATCCCGCCACAGCTGTGACTGATGGGAAGCAGATGTTTAACTTTGCATGGAGAAAGCATTCAGAAATATGGAGCCTAGGACTCAGACGCCCTTTCTCTTTTGTTCCTCCTCAAAAACAAATCGAGGAGGGAAAATTACACCCAAGTAATGACCCTGCAAGAGGACTTAACTACAACAGGTTGAAGCCAATCCCATGTTTTAAGGATTTGTGTAATTTTAAAAGAAAAAAATAATATGCTTTAAAGTTAAATTCAGCCAATTGGATAGTTTCGGGAATTATTTTTCACGTCAAGTTCTATTACTGCCATTTCCATAATATTTCTTTGTCTCTGTCTCTTCATGTTAATTCTTGTTGTCACTTAGATTCCCTTGACCTCTTTTCTGTATTTTTTACTATAGCTTTTTAACTTGCTTCCCTACCTCCTCTTCCCCATTACAAACCATCGTATGCTCTGCTGCTAAATTGATTACTTAAATCTTAGGTCTGATCATGCTAGTCTATTCTCAAGGCTCAGTCATGGACATCTTCCTGGGAGTCCAAACAGAGGTTAGAAAGATCCTCAGAACTTTGTTGAGTTCCAGGCCCCGGTTGCTGTGATCCCAGCTTCTCCCAACTCCTCACCTGTTCAGACCACCTTAGTATTCTCTCTAGAGCAAGAAAGAAGTGGTCCTTTTGGGCAGCATTCTGCACAGCTGGAGAAGCTAAGTGCACACTCACTGTGCTCTCACTTTCTCCCATGGGGGAAGTTGCAGGCTGAAGGGGGTCTATCTTGACACTGAGCTGTGCCATATTGCAGGAGAAGTGACACAGGTAAAACGAAACTGTTCTCCTTACTTTCTTCAATGAGTCTGTGCTCAGATATTTTGCTAAAAGTATGCTGGAACTCTTTCGCTGGACTTCTGGCTTCCCACAAATATACTCTCATCCGTGAGTGGTTGTCAAAATCAGTGTTCTGTCAGGGGATGACAATAGAAAGTTCCTATTCCGCCATCTTTTGCGCACCTTCTTTTCTTTTGTACGTGGGTAGGATTTTTCGTGTCAAGTCTGTATCTTTGCTGTATTTGGGTCCTGGACAGGTCTGAGACCATAATAGCACAATAGAAGACACTTCATAGAAACTTGAATCAATAATGATTACTACACATTATACACTGAAAATTTATCTTAAATAATTTTGAACACATAATCTTATATCTACTTTTGTGATATGAAATAGTTAAACACAGATGTATTTCTTGATAGAAGATACTCTGGTACTCGTGGTTTTTGTTTGTTTGTTTTGCTTTGTCTTGCTTTGATTTTATAGAACTGATATGGGAGGTCAAAATAATGTTCAATAGTATGAGAAGCCAAAAGCAAACAGAAGCTCTCTGCAACCAGGACACCTGATCCCTCTCTCTGCCATAGCACTTGCATGCCTCTCTGCTTCTCAAAATCAGGCTTCTGAAATGTGGAAAGCTAGATTCTTCTAATTTCATATTTCTAGGTCAGGCAAAAAATGTACATATAGTGCCTGTACATAGTAGGTGCTTAAAGTATGACTAGAAAAGAACTGAATTGAGCAGTGCACGACAGGACTGGGCTAAACTTGGCTGAATTTCACTTCAGGAAATAGAGAGATTTTGAAAACCTATCAAATCCAGTTATTTTGTGGATTTTTTTTCCCCAAAGAAATGATATGTCTGAATGGCTTCACTATGGGTTTTCCAATTTACCAGTTGTTTGACCAGTCTGGCTTCTCTTACCCCACCTTCAGGAGTAAGTGAGAAAATGCAAATGAAACCCTTAGCACATGACTTAGCAGATGGTAGGTATCCAGTAAATAGAATTATAAATTAGGAGTATTGATTTAGTTCACAAGCGTTGCTGCACACCCTGCCCTGTTCATTGGTACAACGCATAAGTGCACCCGTACCGCTTTGCAATCCAGTAGGCAATCAATATGCATTAATAAAATGAATGAATGGCCCCTGCCCCTAAGACATTTACCATTCTGAAGTTAAGGATATTTACAGGCATTAATAGCCAATGAGCAATATCAAAGCACGGCATTTAATCAAGAGAGAATGTGTGCTGGTATGCCAGAGTAATTGAAAAATAGTTGGATGTCCCTTTCATATTAGTTCTTGACCGTTGTTAGCTTAACAGTCAAGAGGGGATGAGAATGAGCTTCTAAATTTGCCTCTTGTTGAACTTTATGGAAATATATGTAAGAGTTGGGATTCACGGTTATCTTTTGGCAAGCAAAGTTGATAGGTTGATGATCAGCAATCAGCAATCACTGATGATGTGTTAAACCAAAGTAAGTCTGTTCATGTGAGAAAAATAATGATAGTAAATGAAGAAGGAGAAGAAGAGGAAGTGGAGGGGGAGGAGGGGGAGGAGGAGAAAAACAACAGGATCAGTAGAAGCTATTACCTGCCAGGTGCCAAATTTCCTGTAAGATATATCAGATGAGGGTAGGTTAAATATAAGAAGAAAGACCTGGAAAGGACTTCTTATCTCCTTGGTAGCTAAATATTTGATAGCCTAACTTCCCCGACAGAGGTGGTCTACCAAACCACCTAGGGAAGCCAAGGGTGTGTTTCTCTACAAGAAATATCTCAGAGGATAATAAAACCTTGAACCAGCATCTCCAAATGGGTGAGGTTTTCAAGGCATGCTAAGATTGGCGAAGGGTGTGGGCTGTATGGTACTAGTGTTTATATTGCACGGCAAATAGCTGTCTCAGTTCTACATGACTTAGAATCCTAAACTGTTATGGGGGAAAAGATATTTTCAACATTCTTTTTCCAAATCCCACACATTAAAAAAAAAAAAAGCACAACTCCGAGACACATACACCCTGCTGGGAATCCATCCCCTATGTGTGGGCACTGACTACTCTGTCTGGAATTTGCTTGTGTGTAGGAAGCATGAAGTATATTAGTTTTTGGAAATTTGATAACAGACATAGACAGGTAAGGAAACACCAGTCAAGTTAAACTTTATAAAGAAGTGACTTTGTGTATGTTTGGGAAAGTTAAGGATTGTTTTTTGTTTTGTATTGTTTTGCTTTTTGAAACTGAATTTTAAGTACTTAGAACTAGAGTAAAGCTTGTCCTGTTTGATTTCTGTTATCTTCATTCCTCGAGAAAGCCATAAGCATGCCCATAAATTTTGAAATGGAATAAGCACAGAATTCTAACCTCCTCTTTAAGTGTCAGAAAAGGAGAATTTTGGGGGTTGGTGGTGTTTAAAATTTATTTTTAGAATAGCCAATGTAAGATCAGAATATCTTCATTCTAATTCCTGATTTGCTGTGTAATCTTGGAGACATTACTTATATACTATGCAGACCTATATTTCTCTGTTTGTAAAGCAGGAGCAAAAATGTCCATTATAACCTGTGTTATAGAGAGTGGAACACAGAAGTCAAAATGACAGACTTGGGCCAATAGTATAGGAATTTTATGAACTAATTAAAAATCTCTTCATGGACAATAAGTGGAAGGAACCACAGGTGGGGAAATCATGAATATGTGAATATTTAGAGTGGTAATATTTGGATAATTTTTATCACTTTTAAAAAACTCCATTATAGATTTTTATTCTATTTGAAAGATGTGGAATTCTATTTCCAGCAAGGCTGAGTAGTTCCTGCCAGACCAATCCTCTAATAGGTAAAAACAGTGAATTCTGGACAAAATACAAATATATGAAGGCACCAAGAGTAAGCAAAGATAGGTAAATAATGAAAGGAAGTTGATGTTGGAAAGATGGTAACAGCATGGGTGAGTTTGCCATTTTTCAGAGCTTTTAGCCTGAGGGCAGGCCCCAATCCGTCTGCATTATGTGGAGCAGCTGAAGATTAGACACAAAACCTTAGTCATATTAGCTTGCAAAACCAAAGGAGAGAGTCTTGGGTGATCACAGTATCTGGAAAGTAGGAAGGTGAAGCTTTAAGTTCCATGTTGAAACTCTTTCCACATCTCTGGTTGACTCGTGGACTACACATGCTCAGGGAAGACCCCAAATGGCCCAACTAAGGCAAAACAGAAGAAAATACAACACCAACAAACTGAACTTGTATTTCAGAGTTGAAGTTTGAATTTAGTTAAACAATGCCTGCTTTAATTTTTTTTACCCTAGCTTGGCCTATCCCAAGCTCCAAAAGGAGTTGAGTATGTATCATGATGAGGAAGGTGATGAAGGGAGAAGGAAAAAATCCGTTCTGTCCCACAATATTTTGCCATAATAAAAATGCTTGCATTTTCTTTTTAAAGTCAGCATGCTTCAGAGAAACATAACTGAATCTAGAGTCTCTGTAACATATTTTCAATATCTAGGGTACAAATCAAAATTTCATATGAAGAATCAGGAAAGCATAAGCCCTTCCCAAGGAGGAGTAAAAAAAAAAAATCAATGGAGACTGATCCCAAGATGATCCAGAAATGGGAATAATCAGACAAGAATTTTAAAGCAGCTGTTATACTTATGATAAAGGACTTAAAGGAAAACATACTCATAATGAATAAGGAGGTAACAGACCTTAGAAGAGAAACTATACCAAATTAAAAGATATATAGAAAGAAAATATTGTAATAAAAGGGGAAAAACTGGGAGTAAATCTCACGTGTCTCCAACAAGAAGCTATTTGTGAACTTATGACATTTTAATATATATTTGTAAATGTTTACACAAGGTGGGTACTCAGTAATGTGTAATGTCTGTTGTCAGGACATGTGTAGCAGCGGAGAAAGAGAGGCAAGAAAAGTAAAGTGATAGAACAAAGTAAGGGTAATACTACTGCTAATAATAACAATGCAAACATTTATGTAATGTTTGCTACATTCCATGCCCCATGCTAGGTCCTTTACTTATCCAATTATTTATTATTTAATTTAACCTCTTGGGTACTGTTATTTTTCTCAGATAAAAAAAACCTGAGGCTTAGAAAATGTAAGTATTTCTCCCATAGTCCCATTGCCAGGAAGAAATTGATTCTTTTAAGCATCACACTGTTGCAGAAGCTTGGTCAGAACACAAACTAAAAGTGTAAACAACAAGAGTGGATTTGTTTTGTTATTAGGACTGTGCTGACCAATTGTGTCTATAAAGGTGAAGGAGGCAGTTACTGGGGAGGGAATGATTGCAGCTATTGGATGGGCCCACTTTCCAAAAATAATGCCTCTTCCACCTTAGGGTTTTTTTTTTTTTTTTTTTTTTGCCACAAATTTCTCTAATATTCAGTGGCAAAGTCTGTCATTTCATCCTTAGAGGTAAGAGTGAAAAACAAATATTTCTGGGAGAGGAAATCATCTGACTTTAAATGATATAAAATATTTTTTTCCTGGATGGAATTACATTAATAACAGTTACTTTTTGAGAGCTTGTTCTGTGCCAGACACACTGCTAGACATAAATACTTTATGTTTAAGTATATGTACATTTTTTAACCTTTCATTTAGACTTTATTATGGACTTAAAATAAATTGCAAAAATAGAGTACCTCGGATCCTTCACCTAGCTCCCCACAATGGTGACATCTTACATAACTGTAGTACAATGTCATAACCACAAAATTGACATTGATTCAATACTGTTAATTAGAACATAGACCTTATTCAGTTTTTACCAGTTTTAGACAATTTTTGACAAAAGTACAAATGTAATTTAGTGGAGAAAAAGTAATTATTTTCAACAAATATTGCAAGAACATTTGGGTATACATATACAAATATATAAAAACTAACTAAAATGGATGGTAGACCTAGAAATGAAACCTAAAACTATAAAACATCTAGGAAAAAAAATAAGTGACATATATACTTTACTCCTTGTATCTCTATGGAATATGCACTTTTATCCTAGTTTACACAAATAAAAACAGGTTTGGTTATGGTTTGTAAGACTTCACCAGCTCCAGAGAGCAGTGGTGTCTAAATGTAAAGGAGGAGAAGAACTTGAAGGAGGATGGAAGCTAGTTCATAGTAAAGAGAGACTGGTGACACTGAAGACAGACTTTTCTGTTTGATAACATTTCCTAAGACTGTGCTGTGAGTGACATAGGTTCACACAGAAAGGGCCCTGAAGAGAAAAGTTATAGAAAGACCTTAAAGTGGTATGATTAATGTCTGACTAGTGAGAACTTTCTCCCAACTTCCATATCCAATCAATCACTAAGTCCTTCCTTAGTGATTCTTTCTTCTTGAAGTTCTCAAATACGTCGCTTCATATTCACCCTCATCACCATAATCCAGGCCACTAATATTACTCACTTTTCTAAATATCATCTCTCTCCAAACTGTTCTCTTCATTAGCAAAAGCTAATCTTTCTAAAACAAAAGTCTGATCCCAGAACTCCCTGCTTGAACATTTTGATGACTTCCCAAATTCCTCATGTTAAAGTCCAAACTCCTTTACACAATTTATTGAATCAATCGGTCTCTTAATGTTGGACATTTTATTCTAAATTTTTACTGTTACAGTCAACCCTTTGATGAGCATTTCTTTATATCTCTTTATGTACATCCAAAACTGTTTTATTGTAGGGCTACAAGTCATGCTCATTATTGAGGCTACTTTTCGGTTAGATGATTCCATTATCTTTACATTTCCTTGGTTTGGCTGAGGATCCAGGGCTGGTCCAATATGGTGACGGTCACAGCCAGTTTCTTCCCAAGACACACATCATAACAGTCAACAAGGATGAAACTGTGAGGAGGCAAGAAGAGTAGCTCAGCACTCTTTGGTGTAGAGGCCTATTTATCCTTGCCTCTATTATATGAAATTGAAAGGATATGGAGAAAGAAGAAGCAAGTGTAACCGCCAGAACTTTGCTTGCTTTGCCCTCAAGAAAGACATCTAGGTAGACCTCAAGAAATACTGTGAGGAAAGTGTTTTGGAATTGATAGAAGGGGCAATGGAAACTAAGAGGAGCTATAAACGCTGGAACACAAATAAAACTAAAATTGAAAAGATAGAAAGAAACTCAACCCACAGTGTCTTACAACTTACTATAGAAAGAACCTCAGTCATTCATCTTTTATAGCTTTCTGTTTAAAGATGATGATCCTGAGTTCAGAGAGGCCCAATGTCTAGCTGAAAGTGGCACAGTAGGGTGTAAAGGAAAGAAGAACCATATTGAATGCATTTCAGTAACGCTAAACTTCTACTCCTTCTGGAAATGGTACAGTGGAATATAGCTCCTAGGAAGACTGACTGATGCAGAAGGTAAAGAGAAAGGTATCACCTTCATTTTCTGAAAAAGTTCCTTCATATAAGCATCCCTACCATTTCAACTTCTCTTCATTGAAAGGGAAGAAGTAAATCGAAGCAAATATATCAGGAAGATGTGCATGGAATTTAAGAAAAACACTACAGATGATTTAAAGTAATCAGTAGAACTGGGCATTTGGTAAAACAAAGATAAATGGTTTTATTAGAAGCCCAATCAGAAGTTAGAAGTGCTAGATGTTAACGATATTAAGAGCAAGAAAGAAATCTAGGGATATAGCCTACATGAAAGTGAAAATGAAAAAGAAGCAGAAAGTCTACTGAGCTTTAAAGAAGAGGCATGCATATATATATTAGGAGAAGAGGTTGAAGTTAGACTCTAAGACTCGTTACCCTAAGAATAAAGTCAAATGGAATGTCGCCTTCTTGCTTCTCCCTTTTCTTTCTTTCATTTCATTTCATTTCTTTGGAACACCTTGGCCTTTCCCTTCCCACCCCCATAACATAGTGTTAACTCATAAGTGTTTTGAAATTATAGACAGATGATAAACAGAGAGGAGAGAATGAGATAAATTTACCCAAGTTGATAGAAGCTTTGAAGATTTAAAAGCAAAACCAACTGCAGATGCATCACTAAAGCCTTAATGGCTTTAATGGAATAGAAGTGTTCTTGAGTAGATGAGCTCATTGCTGAACTTAATAGGGAACTTGCAGATTTTTAAATAAGCTGTTGGCTGAGAATTATATTCAAGTTTATGAAACAGGGCCTATTGGTTTGAAGAAGGGGAAGGATAAACACCCTAAGCTGTATTGAACACCAAATATGAAATATTTGTGGGAATATTATTATAAAGTCTAGCAGCAGTAGGTGGCAGAATGATGCATGAGACTCAAGCAGCAATGAAAGGAAGATGGCGTGCTACTTACTTACTTTAAGAGAAATGGTGAAATAACTGCAAGAAGGAAGATGGCCAGATCACCCAGGGAGCATGGACCAAGACCAGACCAAGTCTCCTCTAGAAGACAAGGACGCTTGTGTGCAGGTCGGTGAACTGTGTGGGCAGGACTCAGGAGTATGTGCTTTTTCCATGTTTCCAAAGAGTATAGAGAGAATATTAGGAGAATAAGCTCTGATGGCTTGAAATCATAGACCTTGTCTTGTTTTCCTTTGTAGAATAGGTCCAGGCCCATCCTGGATCCAGGGCAATTTTTCTAGACAGTTTCTTCCCTCTTACCACTACCCGCCACCCTCCATCCAGCAGTTTATAAGTCCTATCCACTTTCCTTCTTTAAAATATTTCAGATTCACTCAGCAGTGTTACTGCTCTGATTCAAGCTTTTATTATTTATCATCCGTATTGATGCAATTCTCACATGTAATCCTGCAGCCAGACTAATCTTTGCGACAAGGCAAATCAAATTAAATCTTACTGGCCTCCGACTTAAATTTCCCCAACAATTCCCCATTACTTTCAGGATCAGATTCTCCATCATGACATATAAAGTCTTCTATGATCTAGCTCATACCTAGTTCCACTTCCATCAGGCACGAAATCTTGCCAAAACCACATACATGTACATGTGTCCACACACGTATACACATATAGTCCCTACTATTTTGAACTGCTGAGCTACCTTCAGTTCTTTAAACACACTGTGAAAAGTGCATGCTGCTTTGGGCAGGAAAGCTGTTACCACTCTTTTCCACTCAAAATCTCAATGTCTGTGTAACCTCTTCCTAGGAACTTTCTCGTGTCAGAATATTCAGTGATTATCTCTATCACAGTATTGATCATAGTCTATTAAAATTAAATGTTACTTCATCCACTCTCCACCTTGTGGCATGAGTGTCTGGAGAGTAGAGATGGTCTCCTTAACTCTCTCTACAGATCTCCAATAACTGTTAAGTGAATAGATACATCAAATACAGCTCAAAGCAAAATGTTTTTCTTATAAGTTATACAGTTTTATGTATGATCCTGAGTTGGATTTGTACTGGGATAGAGAGGAGAAAAGCTATAAAAAACATTACTGGGAACATTGGTAAAATTTTAATATGGACTGTGAGTTAGATATTAGTATTGTATCGGTGCTAAAATGGATTTTGATAGTTTTGTAGCTATGTAAGAGAATATCCTTGTTCCAAAGAAAAACACGTATAATAAAGTGGTGTGATATCTCCAAAGGTATATATGTATTTTCAAAGGTACATAAAAATGATATAGATGTACCAGTAGAGAAATTGCTGCTTTTGCTATTGGAATTTTATCATATCTCCGTTGCTATAGTTGCCTGTAATGTTATCATTTGTCTTTAGTTTAATGTGCCTAAGGACATGAACCATTTTTGATGTTTCCACATTGACTAGTTAGTTCTGATGTAAAACGTTCTAGACCTGCTGAGAAACCACTGACAGCAAAAAATATTGTTCAGTTGAATGGGTGAGCAGCAGTTTGTAGTGGAAAGAACAAAGGACAGGGAGCCAGGAAACCCAGGTCCTCAACTCTGCTCTTCACTAAGCAATTCTAGGCCCCTGGGCAAGTCATTCATGTCCTCTTGGTAGTATCATAATTTATAAAACGAAGACTGGAGTATATGACTTATAAGGTTCTGTTAGTCCTAAAGCTCTGTGCTTAAACATGCAGTGCAGAAAGATAATAGCAGAACACTCATTCATAACACGGTATGGAAATAAACCAAAAGGATATAAAAACGTGAATTATTAGCCAAAGCAGACAGCTGCAAGTGGCATTCTGTTGCTGCCTAAGATGAAAGGGACATATCAAAGAGAAAGCACTGCAACCAGCCCATAAAAGTCGTAAGTGATCATAGATGAAAAGAAAGAAAAACAATGATGGGAAAGGAGTGCAAATGTTCATCAGAAATAAATTAGACAAACTGTCATATATACATTGGAACACTATACAGTCATTACAGTGAATAACTTCAGTCTACATGTATACTGATGAGGCCCAAAAGACTGTTTTGCATAAGCAACCAAACAATCAAACAAGTTACATAAGGATATGTACTGTGTCATACTATTTTAAAATATTATCTAGAGATAGCCTCATCCATCAGAGGGCAGAGAGAAGAAGCAAGAAGAACTACAATCCTGCAGCCTGTGGAATGAAAACCACATTCACAGAAAGACAGAGGACTATGTACCAGATGAAGGAACAAGATAAAACCCCAGAAAAACAACTAAATGAAGTAGAGATAGGCAACCTTCCAGAAGTAGAATTCAGAAGAACGATAGTGAAGATGATCCAGGACCTCAGAAAAAGAATGGAGGCAAAGATCTAGAAGATGCAAGCAATGTTTAACAAAGACCTAGAAGAATTAAAGAACAAACAAACAGAGATGAACAATACAATAACTGAAATGAAAAATACACTAGAAGGAATCAATAGCAGAATAACTGAGGCAGAAGAACAGATAAGTGACGTGGAAGACAGAGTGGTGGAATTCATTGCCACAGAACAGAATAAAGAAAAAAGAATGAAAAGAAATGAAGACAGCCTAAGAGACCTCTGGGACAGCATTAAACACACCAACATTCGCATTATAGGGGACCCAGAAGGAGAAGAGAGAGAGAGAGGACCCGGGAAAATATTTGAAGAGATTATAGTCAAAAACTCCCCTAACATGGGAAAGGAAATAGCCACCCAAGTCCAAGAAGCGCAGAGAGTCCCAGGCAGGGTAAACCCAAGGAGAAACATGCCGAGACACATAGTAATCAAATTGACAAAAATTAAAGACAAAGAAAAATTATTCAAAGCAACAAGGGAAAAATGACAGCATACAAGAGAACTCCCATAAGGTTAACAGCTGATTTCTCAGCAGAATCTCTACAAGCCAGAAGGGAGTAGCATCATATATTTAAATTGATGAAAGGGAAGAACCTACAACCAAGATTACTCTGCCCAGCAAGGATCTAATTCAGATTTGATAGAGAAATCAAAAGCTTTACAGACAAGCAAAAGCTAAGAGGATTCAGCACCACCAAACCAGCTCTACAACAAATACTAAAAGAACTTCTCTAAGTGGGAAACACAAGAGAAGAAAAGGAACCCAAAACAAACCGAAAACAATTAAGAAAATGGTCATAGGAACATACATATCGATAATTACCTTAAATGTGAATGGATTAAATGCTCTAACTAAAAGACACAGGCTCGCTGAATGGATACAAAAAGAAGAACCATATATATGCTGTCTAGAAGAGACCCACTTCAGACCTAGGGACACATACAGACTGAAAGTGAGGGGATGGAAAATGATATTCCATGGAAATGGAAATCAAAAGAAAGCTGGAGTAGCAAATCTCATATCAGACAAAATAGACTTTAAAATAAAGAATGTTACAAGAGATAAGGAGGGACACTACATAATGATCCTGGGATCAATCCAAGAAGAAGATAAAACAATTATTAATATTTATGCACCCAACATAGGAGCACCTCAATACATAAGGCAAATGCTAACAACGATGAAAGGGCAAATAGTAACACAATAATAGTAGGGGGCTTTAACACCCCACTTACACCAATGGACAGATCATCCAAACAGAAAATAAATAAGGAAACACAAGCTTTCAATGATACAATAGACCAGATAGATTTAATTGATATTTATAGGACATTCCATCCGAAAACAGCAGATTACACTTACTTCTCAAGTACACATGGAACATTCTCCAGGATAGATCACATCTTGGGTCACAAATCAAGCCTCAGTAAATTCAAGTAAATTGCAATCATATCAGGCATCTTTTCCAACCACAATGCTATGAAATTAGAAATAAATTACAGGGGGAAAAATGTAAAGAACACAAACACATGGAGGGTAAACAATACATTACTAAATAACCAAGATGTCACTGAAGAAATCAAAGAGGAAATCATAAAATACCTGGAGACAAATGACAAAACATGATGATCCAAAACCTATGAGATGCAGCAGAAGCAGTTCAAAGAGGGAAGTTTATAGCAATACAATTCTACCTCAAGAAACAAGAAAAATCTCAAATAAACAATTTAACCTTACACCTAAAGGAACTAGAGAAAGAAGAACAAACAAAACCCAAAGTTAGGAGAAGGAAAGAAATTATAAAGATCGGAGCAGAAATAAATGAAATAGAAATAAAGAAAACAATAGGAAAGATCAATAAAACTAAAAGCTGGTCCTTTGCAAAGACAAACAAAATTGATAAACCTTTAGCCAGACTCATCAAGAAAAAGAGGGAGATGACTCAAATCAATAAAATTGGAAATGAAAAAGGAGAAGTTATAATGGACACCACAGAAATCCAAAGCATCGTAAGAGACTACTACAAGCACCTCTGTGCCAATAAAATGGACAACCTGGAAGAAATGGACAAATTCTTAGAAAGGTATAACTTTCCAAGACTGAACCAGGAAGAAATAGAAAATATAAACAGACCAATCATAAGGAATTAAATTGAAACTGTAATTAAAAATCTTCCAACAAACAAAAGTCCAGGACCTGTTGGCTTCACAGGTGAATTCTATCAAACATTTAGAGAAGAGCTAATACCCATGCTTCCCAAATGCTACCAAAAAATTTCAGAGGAAGGAACACTCCCTCATTTTACGAGGCCACCATATCACCCTGATACCAAAACCTGGCAAAGATACTACAAAAAAAGAAAATTACAGACCAATATCACTGATGAATATAGATGCAAAAGTCCTCAACAAAATACTAGCAAAGAGAATCCAACAACACATTAAAAGGATCATATACCATGATCAAGTGGGATTTATCCCAGGGATGCAAGGATTTTTCAATATACACAAATCAATCAATGTGATACACCATATTAACAAATTGAATAATAGAAACCGTATGATCATCTCAGTAGATGCAGAAAAGCTTTTGACAAAATTCAACACCGATTTATGATAAAAACTCTCCAGAGAGTGGGCATAGAGGGAACCTACCTCAGCATGATAAAGCCCGCAGCAAACATCATTGTCATATACGACAAACCTGCAGCAAACATCATTGTCAATAGTGAAAAACTGAAAGCATTTCCTCTAAGATCAGGGACAAGCCAAGGATGTCCACTTTCGCCACTATTATTCAACATAGTTTTGGAAATCCTAGCCACGGCAATCAGAGAAGAAAAAGAAATAAAAGGAATACAATTTGAAACAGAAGTAAAACTGTCACTGTTTGCAGATGACAGGATACAATACATAGAAAATCCTAAAGATGCCACCAGAAAACTATTAGAGCTAATCAATGAATTTGGTAAAGTTGCAGGATACAAAATTAATGCACAGAAATCACTTGCATTCCTATATAGTAACACCGAAAGATCAGGACGAGAAATTAAGGAAACAATCCCATTCACCACCGCAACAAAAAGAATAAAATACCTAGGAATAAACCTACCTAAGGAGGTAAAAGACCTGTACTCAGAAAACTATAAGACACTGATTAAAGAGATCAAAGATGACACAAACAGATGGAGAGATATACCATGTTCTTGAATTGGAGGAATCAATGTTGTGAAAATGACTATACTATCCAAAGCAATCTACAGATTCAATGCAATCCCTATCAAATTACCAGTGGCATTTTTTACAGATCTAGAATAAAATATCTTAAAATTTGTATGGAGACACAAAAGACCCTGAATAGCCAAAGCAATCTTAAGGCAAAAAAACAGAGCTGAAGGAATCAGACTCTCTGACTTCAGACTCTACTACAAAGCTACAGTAATAAAGACAACATGGAACTGGCACAAAAACAGAAATATAGATCAATGGAACAGGATAGAAAGCCCAGAGATAAACTCACGTACCTATGGTCAACTAATCCATGACAAAGGAGGCAAGGATATACAATGGAGAAAGACAGTCTTTTCAATTAGTGGTGCTGGGAAAACTGGACAGCTACATGTAAAGGAATGAAATTAGAACGCTCCCTAACACCATACACAAAAATAAACTCAAAATGGATTAAAGACCTAAATGTAAGACAAAACACTATAAAACTCTTAGAGGAAAACATAGGAAGAATACTCTTTGACATAAATCACAGCAAGATCTTTTTTGATCTTTCCTCCTAGAGTAATGGAAATAAAAACAAAAATAAACAAATGGGACCTAATGAAACTTAAAATCTTTTGCACAGCAAAGGAAACTATAAACAAGACAAGAAGACAACCCTCAGAATGGGAGAAAATATTTGCAAATGAATCAACAGACAAAGGATTAATCTCCAAAATATATAACAGCCCATGCAGCTCAATATTAAAAAAACAAACAACCCAATCCAAAAATGGGCAGAAGACCTAAACAGACATTTCTCTAAAGAAGACATACAGATGGCCAAGAAGCACATGAAAAGCTGTTCAACATCACTGATTATTAGAGAAATGCAAATCAAAACTACAATCATCTCACACCGGTTAGAATGGCCATCATCAAAAAATCTACAAACAACAAATGCTGGTGAGGGTGTGGAGAAAAGGGAACCCTCCTGCACTGTTGGTGGGAAGGTAAATTGATACAGCCACTATGGAGAACAGTATGGAGGTTCCTTAAAAAACTAAAAATGGAATTACCATATGACCCAGCAATCCAACTACTGGGCATATACACAGAGAAAACCATAATTCAAAAAGACACATGCACCCCAGTGTTCATTCCAGCACTATTTACAATAGCCAGGTCATGGAAGCAACCTTTATGTCCATCGACAGACGAATGGATAAAGAAGTGGTGTATATACACAATGGAATATTACTCAGCCATAAAAACGAAATTGGGTCATTTGTGGAGACATGGATGGACCTTAGAGACTGTCATACAGAGTGAAGTAAGTCAGAAAGAGAAAACAAATGTCGTATATTAACGCACACATATGGAATCTAGAAAAATGCTACAGATGAACCAGTTTGCAAGGCTGAAAGAGAGACACAGATATAGAGAACAAACGTATTGACACAAAGGGGGGAAAGTGGAGGTGAGGAGGTTGTGGTGGTGGGGTGAATTGGGAGATTGGGATTGACATGTATACACTAATATGTGTAAAATAGCTGACTGATAAGAAGCTGCTGAATTAAAAAAAATTAAAAAAAATACTATCTAAAAATATAATACATATGAAGGAGAATAATAGTAAATACAAAATGTTAGACAGTAATCTCAGGAAGAAGAGGTAATAAAGAAAAGGGAGAAGCGTGATAATTTTGGAGACTAATAGACAAGAAACAACAACTTTAGAATCATTTCTTAAATTTGGACCAGTTTATAAAAATGGTAAGATTTGATAATAATGGTAGAAAGAGAAAAAGTGGTGTTTCTTATGTTATTAGTTATAACTTTCTGAGTTTTCTGAATATTTTATAATGAAAGACTACATCCCAAAACAAGAGAGTGTGTAAAAGTGGAGGATGAAATTGTCCTAAAGTGCTAGGAATAAAAACTTGGAAAAAAGTACTTAAGAAAAAGGGTGATAAGAAAATAAAACTAGACATAATACAAGAAGTGCTTTTGCAAGTTTCGTCAAATAACTTTGAATGTAGAATAGAGGGTCACCCATTTGTATTTTGAAGTCAGATAGCTGATACCTTTCTGTGTATTCAGAGAGAATTGAGCTGCATGTTTCTGGCCCATGCTGTCTGAATTCCGGCATCTAGATTTTAGAGTATAAATCAAGCTTTCTCTTCCGCATGCTTCTTTGCTTAAGTTTTATAAAAAGATGTAGCTTTATTTGGGATATGGGTTTTTCCTCTTTGGGGAACAGGAGCAAATGTGTTGCGAGGCCATTGTTTCTGATGGTTCATTTATGCAGATGAAACAATCCATTCATTTGGCGAATCCGTGGAGTCAGTGGCTTCTACTTTGTACTTCTTGAAAAATATACAGCGTTTCAGGCCCCTGGATTTACATTCCACAGACTTTCTTGTATAATGGAATAGTTTTGGGTCCCTTGAGGGTAGGCATATGGCTCCGCAAGAGTGTTGATGGCTTTCCTATGACATGGGCATGTGTGTTTCTAAATGTTCTCACTTGGAGCAGTTCTTTTAAAAGTTCTTTGACGTATAACGTGGTAAGAAATGTTCCTCAGTGACCGTTTATGAGGAAAGTTGCTTGTAGACTTAGGTCCTAGGGCTAAAAGGTGGCCAGCTCATCCTCTTCAGACAGGGATGTTTCTAAATTGAGAGTATCATTTTTAAAGCAGTTTTATTTAAACCTTTCTTTGGAACAAACATCTCTAAAACTCTATTTTTCCCTTCTATGTCTAATTGGGTATCTCGGGAAATGAGTATTTCTAGCATACTGAGAATTAACAGAAAATAATCATAAATGGGGTGGGAGAGAGTTTACAATTAGCCACTGTCACACATTGTTCCACAAAAATAAGATAATTCCCTATTATATTTAATAATGATGTTATGGTTGGGGTTATTCTTATATTACTTTATCAGGGAGATAATTGCATTGCTACTTCCAGGGTCCTACCAGGTCTCTGCTATCTGGTAGCTGTGAGCAGCTTGGCTACTTTGCACCATGAGTAAATAATTCGTGACAGATCTGTAGCATTTTTAGATAAAAATTCAATATCAAGTTCATGACCTTAAAAGATATTTGCATGTGTATAGAAGACCTTGAATACCAGGATTAAAAATTTGTTTAAATGGCTGATTAATGAATGAGGTAAAGATATTGCTTTCAGCTCCAATCTGCTTGCAGTTTCACAGCCAAAGATATTAGACAAGCTCATCAGTTGATTGAAGGAAATACACTCCATTCCTTCCCCAGGATCCTTGATAAGACGCCATGATTCCTCATCCTTGGAGATGATTGGCTTGAACAAAGATTATGGAGAAGAAATAAAAGATCAGAAGCCTTAATTGCATTTGCAATTAAGGGACACAGAAAGAGGTGGTACAGAGAGAGGTTCATGACCAGCCTGAGCCATGAAAGGGGAAAATGGATAAAGAGATTCATCCTCTGTTGGAATTAATTACTCTTTGCTGTGCCCCTAAAGGAAAGCAATTATACAGCCATTATCTTAAAAGCCCTCTTTAATAGTCAATTCTCTAATGTCTCTCTGCTTTACTATGAAGCAGGGAGCCCAGAAGCCTTGCGGAACAGTGCCCCATGTGTTCAATGACTGACTACCTAGTTGAATTATTGAAACAATTATGTAGGGCTCTCCAGAGAGCACCAGCCACCTTAATCACTCGAGAGGCTCAGTGGCTCACAGTGCCCTGTCGTCTCCTGATATTGCTCTAATTTACCCATGGAACCAATCTCAGGCTGTTTTCTTTAACATTTTTAAAGCATGGCATGGTGGTTTGAGTAATGAGTTTGGAAGTCTGATCGTTTAGTTCAAATCACTGCTTCACAACCGACTAGCTTGGGAAACATAGAAACTTATTTTACCTTTATGAGCCTCGATTTCTTCACCTGTGGAATGGGGAAGACAATGTTATTTATTAAACACATTGTGTATTAGTTGCAGGAAACCCCAATTCAAACTGGCCTGCCTAGTAACGAAATTTATGATCTCGCACAAGTGGAAGTCAGGGTGAAGTGTAATCATAGTGCCTCTCAGGACTCAAATGTTTTCTATTTATCCCCTCGGCCATTTAATGGTGGCAGTGTGGTTGCATTATCTCCAGAAATAATGATGTAATGTGAGAAGAAAGATTGTCTCATTCTTATATATCCTTTTTAGGAGTAAGAAAATCTTTCCTAAAAGTCCCTCAACCAGATTTCCTTTCATATCTTATTGGCTAGGATTTGGTCACATGCTCATGCCTAAATCAACACTGAAAAGAAGAATGACATTACAATGGTTATCTTAAGATAATCACTTAGAATAGATTTCAGAGAGCAACCACCATGACTGCTGCACAAAGGATTTTGTTAATTATTCAGTGAGGTACTGCACATAAAACACTTCATACAATCCCAGGCACAAAAACAAACAAACAAACAAACACAACCTCTCAGTGAATTGTTATCTATTATTTGTTATTGGTCAGTTGACTGACTGGTACTAATATGAAAGTACAGATACTACTTCTCTAGGAACATTTTTGTTCTAATGAGCCATGAGACTTTAAATGAAAATAATAAATATTTAATGGTGGATTTGTAGACATCAATGAGCTGAATTAGGAATCTATTTTGTGGGGCTTGGGGTACTTTTATAGAAATGCATACATTTGTGTAAATAGAGGAGTTACCTCCTTAGAGTTTCATCTACTGTTGTGACCAGGAAGTTAATGAAACTACCAGGAAGAAGAAAAATAAGAGCAGAACAAAATTCCTCAACCACAGCTTGGCCGTAGCCCCTTCTCTTCCTCTTAGCATAGTAAATTACCTGATCTTTATGGCGCCTTCAGCCCAAAGGCCTCTAAGGTTTCTCCCAGCAACCCTCACACTCTCCTGCTGTCCCTTGATTTCCCTGATGTAACTGGCAGGTTCAGAACAACATCAGGTAGAGCACATTTAGCTCCAGGCAGTGGGGAGGTGTTCCTGCACATAATCACTGTTGTTCTTGTATTGTCTACAACTCCTGCAGAAATCTAACCACGTACTAGAGAAAGAGAAGGAATAGGCCCGAGGGTTTAAGATCGCTTGGTGTGGACTGAAGCAGGACTATAAGTGAGCTCCCTCACAAATCATTCCCTCACAAAGCTCTGAGGTGAAACAAAGGATCTGTTCATTAGACTAATGAGATGTCATGAGTTTTCCCTCCTACTGTATGTTTTATTTGTTAAGAGGATAAGTTCTGAATAGGAAACAGGTTATAGTCTGACATCAGGGTTTAAGTAAGGGTCCTCATTCGACTGCAAGCTTTAAGATACTTGATAGGCATTTTCTACATTTTCTCATACAAACCGTGTGCAAGGTTGGTTGGGGCAAGCCTTGTAGTTTTTGCATGACCTCCCTCCACTCAGGATCACGGCTAATAAATAATGAGGGGAATTTCTCAGGCTTAATGATGGGAAGTTTGGTTGAAAGGGGCAGTGCAGGTGCTTCTAAAACCCTTACCTCAAATGTGCCAAGACTCTGGTACCTACAAGATGGGTCTGGGACTCTTACAAGGCCAGCCATTCTCTGGGAGGTTTCCAAGAACTTTCTGTTACTAGTCAGGCAAAAAGAGAGAGATGAAGAAAAAAGTAAAAACAACTTCATTTCTTTTGGGGAGTTCAGCATAATTTTTGTGGTTCAAGACAGATTCAGAAAATGCCAAGCTTGCAATAAATGTCACCTTTTTGGTAGTGCTGTGGGTAGACAGATGGTTCGTGGTCCTGCTGCTGGGGGCGATGAAACTGTGGGAGTGGTATGGAGAAAATCTTTCATCAGACTTTTTCAGAATACTTTCAATAACTGTTCCTTGACATCGGCAAACTCCTGTTGATTCTAAATTTAATTAGTGGCTTCTCTTTACGGCCTTGAGTTTCGTTGCATAATTATGTATTGATCTTCTTTCTAATATTTAAATACCATATTAATAAAATAAATATATCTCATACATACTCACGGAATTACTGCTTTCAGTGCTTTCTTTGGGACCTTAAAAAAGAAAGATATAGAAAAGGCAGCTCCTTTTGTTATTACAAAGTCTCTTAAAAACCTTAAACTTTTTTTTTTTTGCCATGAAGGAAAGGAATATTGTTAAGTGTCTTAGCTGCTGCTGGTTGCTACAGCTCAGGAAGCACTTATCCCTCCTTTTTGACAAAGTTAGTCAAGACGTGTTATCTTTTAGAAATGAATGTTTTGCTTCCTTTCTTAACCGCAGTACTGCATTTCAGAACTCACAGGAGTATTTAATGTATAGGAGTCTTACTGTATTTCAATGTAAAAAAAAAAAATCAAAAATTATTCTAAAAATCTGTTCAAGACAACATTGTATAATGCCATTTATTTATTTTAGATTTTTTTATTGAGCTAACATTGGTTTATAATATTATATAAGTTCCATGTGTACATCATTAAAACAGAGTCCTCTTGGTAGTTGGACTATCAGGAAGAAAGAAAACAGATATTGTTGACTTTGGTGACCAAAAGTCTATCAGTACCATTCTGTCTGTTTCAGAGCCTCCTCCCTTGCTTCCCCTACTTCCCCAAACACACACACCCTCACACACATTTTCTAATTGTAAATGAGTGGCCAGTTTATTTGGAGGTCTGCTATGGTCAGCCAGACACATAGAAAATAGGGCTTTGTAGACAAGAGAATGATCTTTGCAGGGCATATTTATAATAGCCTCCAGCAAGGACCCTCAGTGCGAGGGTGGCTAAAATCTAAGCAGCCCTTCATCCCCATGTAATTAGGAATCCCAGTTAGTCAATTAGAAAGTATGAATTCCAGTATCATTTAAAATGTTATAAATTACTATAGTCACAGCCAGTATTTACTCATTCATTTATTTATTCACTTACCTATATATATACAGTAAATATAGATTGAATTTAAAGTATCTCTAAGTTACTGTTCAAGAACTGGGGATGCAAAGATGATACATGCACTGCTCCCAAGTATCTCCCAGTTTCTTTCTAGGGGATAGAGAAGGGGAGATATAGACTCACAGTCATAACAGAAAATAATAAATTCAGTGATAGAAACATGAAGAGGGAGCTCTCAGTGACTAGAAGAGGGTGAGTAGTCATCATAGCCTAGGGGTGATCAGAAAAGAATTTCTGCAGAAAATGCTGTCTCAACTCTACAGTGAACTATGGGTAAAGAGACAGTTGTGCAAAAGAAGGGAATCTAAGGTAAGAGACTCCAAGATTATGGGATAGTTTATGCAAAATCACTGAGTCAAGAATAGCCTGATATATGGGCAATTACAAATAGTTCCATGTTGCCAAAAAGCATCCATCCATGAGGGGAAATGTTAGCAGATAAGGTTTATAGGAGGAGATGGGAGTAGATCTCAGAGAGCCTTCCTATGACATTTTAAGAGCTTGGGTTAATCTTATGGGAAATTAGGAGCAGAATGGCTTAAATCGTGGCATGACTAAATGTTTGTTTTTAATAAATTATTCTCTGTAGAAGATAGATTTGAGCAGTGAAATGCTTGTAAATGTTTAACAACTGCCTGTCTGAAAACAAAAAGTCTTGATTATAACATTTGCCAATTTCCGTGGTGTACATACTCCTACCATGGCCCATGGCAGATTTTAAGCTACCAACTTGAAGCCACTGAACCAGGAGTTGGGAGGAAAAGAGCACAGTTGACTCTCATGAGCCAATACAGCCAACTCCAGCCCACCACAGATTGGAGGGAATAGATTGGAAGAAGTAAAACCTGTTAGGAGGCTTATATAGTTCAGGCAAAAGATAACATGGGCCCGAACTAACAGTGAAGCAGGAGACGTAGAGGAGAGATGTAGAGGAGAGAGCATGGCTTGGCTAGCCTCGGGGATTGTTTGGGTTATGGAGGATGTGAAATGAATAAAGAAAGACGACTCCTGTGTTTTTAGTTTGGATCACAGGCTTAACTGCCACCGAGAAGAGCAGAATCTGGTGGAAAGCACACTTTAAGGGGAGGATATAGTCAGATGTGGAACATTCTGATAACATGTTCAGTGTCAGTGGTGGTGCATACCATCCTGAGTCCTGGGAACTAAGAAAGGGGTAGATGTCTGGAGAAGAGGCATGGATATGGGAGCTGTCATTCTCTAGGTGCTGATTAAAAGCATGAGTGGGTAGAATGCACTAGAGAGGTACAGAAGAAGAAGAGTAGAACACAGCTTCCCAGCTACTGTGCTGTAGTATCCTGGGGTGCCTTGGATGGGTTACAAGTTAACAGACATATTGATTCCTTTAGTCCTGAGGCTGCCACTGAGTGTCCTGAAACCACAGAGCAGGGCTTGGGCCAGCAGAACCCCAGGACCAATATCCTAGGGCCACTAGCAGCTTTATCACTCCCCTTTCCTTCGTGTACTGTACAAATGTTATCATCTTCTGAAGTGTTTCCTGATATGGAAAAACAAGTGAAATATTAGTGTATTTCACAACCACTGAATATATCTTCATTTGAGGGGAAGATAAATGAAAATAATCTTGAGAGGGAGACAAGAGGGAAAGATCAGGGAGGGAGGGTCAAGGAGAACCTGGAGAGAGTAAATATCAGGGAAACTAAATGTTTAAATTTCCAGAATGAACCTTCTTGCTGGTGGTCAATTACCAAAGCATGTCAGTTCATTTGCTTATCATCTGTGTCATTCATTTATTCATTTATCATTCAGATAGTCACATGCATGTATCAAGCCCCTGTGAAGTGTCAGGTGCTGGACTTTTTGAACATTACTTATTCATTTGGTTCTGGCTTATAGCATAGAAGAAATGAACATTGCAGCAAGCGAGAGGGCAAATCAGTTCTTGTTGATTTAAAGATTTACATATCACCTTAGTATTCCTGTTATTTGGAGGAAAGTCCAGATGTACTCATGAGGCAGTTCCCAGAGATCAAGGGGATTCTTTCTGGCATCTTGTTGAGAACCCCCTTGAAAGGGTTCTTTATTCCTTCGGGAAAACTTGAGTGCATACTATGGGCCAGACAGTGGGCTGAGAATTCAGTAGACAAAACAGACAAAATCTTTGCCCTTATGGAGCTCACATTCTAGAGCTGAGAGATAGACTATAAGGAAATGAATAACTACAACGTATGGGATGTCAGATGACGATGAGTGCTATGGAAAAAGCTAAAGCAGGAGAGAAAGAGTGGCTGGGGAGAACCTGCAATTTAAAATAGTGCGGTCAGGGCAACTCCAACACATACTAAATGATAACAGGGAGGTCTCCTGAGTCATAATGACCAAACTCAGCCAGTAACTCACGTGAAAAGCCAATGCATTGTTCCTTTCCCAAAGGAACTTATTTAAGAATGCTCTAGGGCCTGATTTTATATCCCAATTTTGGCCCATGAGTCCATGAGCTTATTTTGTATTTGTATTAGTTAATGGCTAAACCTCTCTTTGCTCAGTATTCCAGAATTAATGCCTATCATCAAGCTGCCATGTGTTGAGCAAACGGAACATTAGAAGTGTCCCTAAAACAGTCTTAGGTCTCCTGTGGCTTTGAAATGGGATATTTTGAATATCTTAAATTTTACCCTCTGTACCGTCTCACCCATTTTGCATCCTTTTATTTCTGAAAGAAGGCCCACTGGCAATTTGATTTCCTCTGCTGACAGTATTCTCCCAGAGCCTGGTTACTTTCCTGGATGAGAGCTGGCTGAAGCTAAATCCTAATGTGTGGGCTTCACTGTGCCTGAGTATCCTGGGACCTGGCTGGAAAGCTGCTGATGGGAGTCTGTGCTGTGGGGCGTCTGGGTCAGAAGGAGCAGTAGTTATTATGAGGTCCCTCTGGTCCTTTGAAAATTAGCCTCCCTTGGATGGGATTCAAGACAGATTTGTATTGGACCAAGTTTGGCAATACAGGTGTACCTCATTTTACCTGTCGTGTACGTTCATGAAATAGTGAATGAAACGAAGTTTGGCAACTCAAATCCCATCTGAAATGATCTAATGAAAAGCACTAAGTGAATCCTTTTGGAAACTGAATAATAAACTTCAAATTTATATTCGTACAAGACACAGATTTGTGTATTCGGAGTATGTCTGTTAGTGTTATATCTCTAATGAAAAATTTGGGAGCACCCAAATCGTGGACTGATCAATGTGATAGTTAAGGCTTTATTGCATGAGATGTTTCCTAGAACAGGGTTGTTGGCTAGAACGGGGGTCAGCAAACATCTAATGTAAAAAACCTAATAGTAAATATTTCTACTTACTATTTGCAGGTCATAGGGTATCTGTTGCAACCATTCAGCTCTTGCACTATACAAATGAATCAGCATGGCTGTGTTTCAATAAAACTTTATGGATACAGAAATTTGAATTTCATGTAATTTTCAGATATCATGAAATATTCTTCTTCTTCTGTTTTTTTCCTTTCGACCATTTAACAATATAAAGCATATTCTTACTTTGCAGGGCATACAAAAGCAGATGGTGAACTGGATTTGGCCCATAGGATATAATTTGCCAAATCTTGAGCTGGAATGTAATGTTATTCAGGGTGCTGCTCACGCATCATTTTCTCCAGGTTTACATGATTTTGTTGAGTGGAGGTTTGGGGCATTGTTTATATTTTTTATTTTATTTAGCCAGACATCATATAATTTCTTTTTTTTAACATCTTTATTGAAGTATAATTGCTTTACAGTGTTCTGTTTCTTATGTAAACAAAGTTAATCAGCTGTATGTATACATATATCCCCATATCCCCTCCCTCTTGTGTCTCCCTCCCGCCCTCCCTATCCCGCCCCAGTAGGTGGTCACAAAGCACCAAGCTGATCTCCCTGTGCTATATGGCTGCTTCTCACTAGCTATCTATTTTACATTTGGTAGTGTAGATATGTCCATGCCACTCTCTGACTTCGTCCCAGCTTACCCTTCCCCCTCCCTGTGTCCTCAAGTCCATTCTCTATATCTGCATCTTTATTCCTGTCCTGCCCCTAGGTTCTTCAGAACCAATTTTTTTTCTTTTTTTTTCTTTTTTTTTAGATTCCATATATGTGTGTTAGCATACGGTATTTTTTGTTTTTCTCTTTCTGACTTACTTCACTCTGTATGACTGACTCTGGGTCCATCCACCTCACTACAAATAACTCAGTTTCATTTCTTTTTATGGCTGAGTAATATTCCATTGTATATATGTGCCACATCTTCTTTATCCATTCATCTGTCGACGGACATTTAGGTTGCTTCCATGTCCTGGCTATTGTTAACAGAGCTGCAATGAACATTGTGGTACACGACTCTTTTTGAATTATGGTTTTCTCAGGGTATATGCCCAGTAGTGGGATTGCTGGGTCGTATGGTAATTCTATTTTTAGTTTTCTAAGGAGCCTCCATACTGTTCTCCATAGTGGCTGTACCAATTTACATTCCCACCAACGTGCAAGAGGGTTCCCTTTTCTCCACATCCTCTCCAGCATTTATTGTTTGTAGATTTTTTGATGATGGCCATTCTGACTGGTGTGAGATGATACCTCACTGTAGTTTTGATTTGCATTTCTCTAATGATTAGTGATGTTGAGCATCCTTTCATCTGTTTGTTGGCAATCTGTATATCTTCTTTGGAGAAATGTCTATTTCGGTCTTCTGCCCATTTTTGGATTGGGTTGTTGTTTTTTTGATATTGAGCTGCATGAGCTGCTTGTAGATTTTGGAGATCAATCGTTTGTCAGTTGCTTCATTTGCAAATATTTTCTCCCATTCTGAGGGTTGTCTTTTTGTCTTGTTTATGGTTTCCTTTGCTGTGCAAAAGCTTTTAAGTTTCATTAGGTCCCATTTGCTTATTTTTGTTTTTAGTTTTATTACTCTAGGAGGTGAGTTAAAAAGGATCTTGCTGTGATTTATGTCAAAGAGTATTCTTCCTATGTTTTCCTCTAAGAGTTTGATAGTGTCTGGCCTTACATTTAGGTCTTTAATCCATTTTGAGTTTATTTTTGTGTATTGTGTTACGGAGTGTTCTAATTTCATTCCTTTATATGTAGCTGTCCAGTTTTCCCAGCACCACTTATTGAAGAGGCTGTCTTTTCTCCATTGTATGTTCTTGCCTCCTTTATCAAATATAAGGCGACCATATGTGTGTGGGTGTATCTCTGGGCTTTCTATCCTGGTCCATTGATCTATATTTCTGTTTTTGTGCCAGTACCATACTGTCTTGATAACTGTAGCATTGTAGTAGAGTCTGAAGTCTGGCAGCCTGATCCCTCCAGCTCTGTTTTTCTTTCTCAAGATCGCTTTGGCTATTTGGGGTCTTTTGTGTTTCCCTACAAATTGTGAATTTTTTTGTTCTAGTTCTGTGAAAATGCCATTGGTAGTTTGATTGCATTGAATCTGTAGATTGCTTGGGTAGTATCTGACTCAGTTTCTTCACCTATTAAATGGCGAGGATGAAACTTGCCTCAAGTCAGTGGTAGGAAGATTAAATTATCTGAAGTCATAAAGCAGGCAACACAGTTTTTGTACATAGTAATCACTCAGTAAATTAAAATTCAGTGTATGATAGATGCTTAATAAAAAGTAACATCTACTAATTTCCCCTCTTGTTGGAAAAATATGCTGCTCTTGGAGATTACACTGAGGGTTAGCAGGTATGTGGCTTACAAATATGAGGACGATTTGTAGCCAACACCATCTTCCTTCTTTTTGTTTTGGGTTGTCTCTTTCCCTCTGTTCCTGCTTCCAGAAAATTTGCCCCTTTTGAGTATTTCTGGGTATTCATAACTTGGCCATGGATCTGGCAGTATGCGTTGGCCTTCCCTGTCGATGGATGTTTTAACTTGCCATGCTGATTCAGGTCCCAGCTGCATGGGAGACCTCCTAATTTTATTAGCCAATTTATCAGGCAGCCAGTTTCTCTTCAACAGGGGACCACTTAGTTCTCTTTTACCAATCACAAGGCCTTCTGAACTTTTGGTTGCTGTTTGTTATCATTACATTATAAAGGGCACAGTTTGAAGGGCTGTTTCTTCCCTGACACTTTTCTTTTCCTCTTCCTTGAATATATATGTTAGGTCACTTTGATACATTTTTAAATAGGTAGAAAAACTTCACCATGGAGAACTCTATCCTAGATTGGAGACAGAAAATGAGTACATGGTGGAGCATACCAGTCAGTTTCACAGCAGGATGATGAGAGCAACTGTGGAAAATAGAGCTCATGCAGGAATCTACAGGTAGACCACAAAGTAGGAAAGTCTGAAGATCTCAAAGACAGTGACATCTGCCTAAGAGGAGACAAAGTGGAGCTTGCTTTTTATCACTCACTTTTGCAGGTGGGGTGCAGCTATAACAGCTGTGGTTCTACTGCGTGTGTGTGTGTATGTATCTATGTATCTATTATCTATATGTCTATTATGCATATAATTTCTATATGTATAATTTGTAATATAAGAAAAAAATAACAAAAACCCCAAATACTTTATCTTTGCTATGTTAAATGTAAATATATATATATATATATTTTTTATACAGAATAGACAGTAAAGCCAATACCAAGGGGTAACATAAAATATTAAGTGTGGGCTCCCTACTGTCCAGGGGCCTGAGGCAATAAAGATGAGTGAGGAGGTGGTACTAGGGACTGCTGTTTTATGGCCACCAACAAGGAATTGCTTTACTTCAACATTCCTTCCAAGTTTGATCATTTCTTTTTGCTGTAGAAGTGGTTTTAGAGTAGATTCCTGTCCACTGATGGCTGGATTATCGTTAAGAATTATTTTCACCAAGCCTGTAAATGCTGAACCTCTACTCTCAGATCATGGAAGGCTGTTTCAGGTTTAGTAATTTGGAGGTTACATTTGCAAGCTTCCTCGTGTTCTGTATCAAACTTCCAGTTCAACTTGGGAAAGAAGAGTCAACTGAGAGTCCTATCTAGTTAGTGTTGGGAAGAAACTCTCAAGAATAATAAAAGATGGAGTTGCTTGAAACTTAGCAAACAAAAGAGTAGTGTTATGATAAAAGAAAAATAGTCCAGAAAATAATAAATGTTCCTGAGGACGTGGAGAAATAGGAACTCCTGTGCATAGCTGGTGGGCATGTAAAATGGCGCTGTTGCTGTGGAAAACCAGGGTGGCTATTTCTCAAAAAACGAAACATAAAATTGCCATATGATCCAGCAATTCCATTTCTGGGTGTCTGTCCAAAGGAGTTGATAGCAGGGACTCAGATATTTGTACACCCATATTCATAGCAGCGTTATTCACAATAGCCGAAAGGTGGAAGAAACCCACATTTCCATCAGTGGATAAATGAGTAAGCAAAATGTGTTATATACATACAATGGAATATTATTCAGCCTTAAGAGGGAAGGAAACTCTGACACATACTGCAACATGGATGGGCCTGGAAGACATATACTAATTGAAATAAGCCAGTAATAAAAGGACAAATACTTTATGATTTCACTTATATGAGGTACCATGAGTAAGTAGTCAAATTCCAAGAGACAGAAAGTAGATTGGTGGTTGCCAGGGACTGAGGGGAGAATAGGGTGGGGAGTTCTTTTTTAATGGGTACATAGTTTCAGTATGGGAAGAAGAAAAGAGTTCTGGAGATGGGTGGTGTTGATGATTGCCCCAAAATGTGAATATACTTAGTGCCAATGAAGTGTACACTTAAAAATGGGTAAAAAGGTAAATTTTATGTTTTATTTATATATATATATATATATATATATATAAAACCACAATGCAAGCAAATAAGAGAGAGAAAAGAAAAGAGAGAAGGAGGAGTGGGGGAGAGAGAGAGAGAGGAAGGAAGGAAGGAAGGAAAGAAGGAAGGAAGGAAGGAAAGAAGGAAGGAAGGAAGGAAAAGAAAAATGTCCTAAACCAGAAAATGTTTAGTCATACAGACAATGGAACAGGAGCATGAGGTCCAGAATCAGGCTAAAGCCAAATTCCCCATAGGAAATTCTTTTTGTTTAGTGTTTTTGCAAGTTGGGATTAAATATTTCATCCCTACCTCCCTTCCATGGGTAGAGAGCTGGGTTTAGGCAGGGAAAAAAAAAATCACTGTGCAACAATCCATTGTTAAAAAAATATGTTCTTTTTGTTCAGGACATAGCATATATATTGCTGGATATAATGTGATACTGAATGCCACTGTGCATGGTACATAAGAAGCAGGAAATTCTGTTCTAGAATAACTTGGTATGCTGAATGATCAAGGAGTTTCCAATAGGAAAAAGACTTGCCTGGTGCAGTCATGTTCTCCGTGTTGCCAATCTCCATTGCAAACACTCATCTCCCTCACTTCCTCTCAAATGTCAAACTGCAAGCCTACTCCCACCTACTTATCACCTGTCTTTAAAAACATTTTGTTTTACTCTAAGGTTGGTGTGGAATATCTGATGAGAAAGCTGTAGGTCTTCATTTGTAGTGAGAGGATATTATCTTAATGTTCAAAAAGCCTTTGATTTTCCCTGGTTGTTCTGACCAGTTGACATAATCATGAGATGCAGCCTCGCTCCCAGCTTTGAAAACAAGTGTCAGGAGGAGGGAAACAAGAGTGCACGCATCTTATGCTTTCTTTCATTACTTCCTTTCTCTCTCCCTCTTTCTCCCTCTTCTTTTTTTTTTTAAGTAAAGATTGGTTTAAAGGAAGAATAAATAAGAGTGAAAGAAATGGTAGTAAAGAGAAGGGTAAGGGTGGAGAAAAACACCAGGGTGTTTTTATTTCATTTTATTTTTTCTATTTAGCACTCTGGGAAGTTTTGAAGGGGAAAAAGAAAGATTTAAGAAGTGATACTTTTGAACTTCAGCCAAAAGTAAGCCATCAAAATGGGACACTGTCTCTTTAAGTGCAAGTCTGCACAAACGAAAGGAAATTAATTAAGTATCCGACGCTAGTATGGCGCCATGGAAAGAATACACAATCTGGGTCCAGCATGCCAAATCTGAAATGGAAATGAAGGTGATCCGTCATATTTGGCTGTTTTTTTAAGACAGAATATATATTTTTGAAAGTTGACTAAGCAATTACCCAAATTAAAGAAGCTGGAAAAGCAAACAGTGGTAAAAATGCTTTAATTTTTTAGAAGGTAAATTAGTTTTAAAATGTGTGCCTTTTATTATCTTAATACCAAAGAGAAAGAAAGAAAAAAAGCCAGGGAGTTCCTTAACTCCTTAGTGCGGCATCTAGGAGAATTTATTTACTGCCTCTGCCAATGGTAAATTTTCCAAACTTAAGGAAAACTTAAGAAGGCTCAGGCTGCTTCTAAGCTCTCAGGAAGAGACGCTTAGTATATGTTTCTGAATCTGAGATTTGTTAAAGGTGTTCTTCCTTTATTATGCCTGGGTCTCCACACTTCACTTGCTTGCCTTACATGTTGTCAGCAGCCAGATGGATTCTCTCCGCATCAGCAGTCCCTACCCTCTGGACCACTCAGCTTGGGCCCTGCCATTTGGCAGGTAAGGACAGTCTGGCATTGCCATGTTTCTGTATTAGTCTCTGGTAAAGGCTAGGAGAAGGGATGAAAGGTCTTTGGCTAGAAAAGGATACACCCAGAGGACAAGAGAATCATGTGCCAAGTGGATTGTGCCACCTGGTCTTTTATTGTCCTTCTTCAGCTTGGAAGAGGATATCAGAGATAAGGCTACTGGGAACTCCATCGTATTTCTCAATATCCCAGAGCTTTTCCCGATATAGTAGGTGGAAGTAGCTATCAGGAGACGCCTTCCAAAACAAATACAGTATTTATGGAGATTGTTGAAGAGAAGGCTATTTTAGGTTGGACTCTCTTGGGTGCAACAGACATGACAGATGGTCTTGAGACAAAAAGTAGTTTGTTGTCTTTGATAAGTTGAAAGTTCTACCAAAGATCTGGCTCTAACCATGGTTAAATTCAATACTTAGCTATATGTGGTGTTGACTGGAGTCTTTACTTCATATTTTTGGTGGTTCTTTCTCGTTGTGGAGCTATATCTTCCCTCCTGTAAGTCTAGTGAGAAAGAAGTTGTTTTTGAGATATCAAAGAAAGGCTTTGGAAATTTGCTGACCTTGACTGGTCTAACTTGGGGCATGTACCCACTTATAAATTTTTCACTGTGTCCAGGGACATGAGATGGCCACAGAGGATTACCTTTGTCATATGTTTCAGAAGCTTGGAGCAGAATTGGCTTCATCAAAAGTGCCTGGGGGAAGAGAGTTTGCCTTGACTGATTACTACAAGATAGAGGTAATATTAGGAGTGGCAAAAATAAAAATGCTTGCCTTCTAAGTGACCTTAGGCATCATTACATGTTTTAAATTACCAATAATTTTTTCACAACAAGTTCAGAGAGTTAGGGATGGAGGCAACAAACTCCCATCAGCAAACACAATGTGGAAGGATGGTTATTGTAGGGAAGTTGCCGGGAGCTGGCTTTGTGATGTTACCAGCCCCTGATTTAGAGCCAAGCAGGCCTGGGTTTGCGTATCAGCCCAACACTCTCTAGATGTACAATCTTGGTCAAGTTATGTAGCCTCTCTGATCCTTGGTTACATCACTTGTAAAGTGAAGACAGCACTACCTACCTTGTAGGGTGGGTTAGTTTCCTAGGGCTGCTGTAACAAATTACAACAAATTGATTGGTTTAAAACAACAGAAATTTATTCTCTCATAGTTCTGTAGACTAGAGGCCCCAAAATCTAGGTGCTGGCATAGCCATTCTCCCTGAAGGCTGTGGGGTTAGCTGCTCCGTGCCTTTCTCTTAGCTTCTGGTGCCAGCAATCCTTGGTGTTCCTCGACTTGGACACACATCACTCCAGTCTGTGTCTCTGTTGTCACCTGGTATTCTCCCTGTGTGTTTGTGTCTCTTCTCTTCTTACAAGGACACCAGTTATATTGGATTAGGGTCTACTCTCATTCAGAATGACCTCATTTTTTAATATTGAGACATAATTGACATATGCCATTGTGTCAGTTTAAGGTATACAGTGTATTGATTTGATAAATTTATATATTGTGATATAATTACCACCATAGCTTAGCATTAGCTAATACCACTATCATGTCACATAATTACTATTTCTTTTTTTGTGCTGAGTACAACTAAGATGTAGTCTCTTAGCAACTTTGAAGCATATAATACAGTATTGTTGACCGTAATCACTATGCTATGCATTAGATCTCTAGGACTTACCTACTAGTTTTGGGTTTATACTCTTAAACAGTATCTCCCCAATTCCCCCATCCTCCAGCTCCTAGTAACCACCCTTCTACTCCTTATTTTTATGAGTTTGGCTTTTTTAGATTCCACATGTAGGTAATACTGAACTTCTGGCTGTATATGAAATGAAAACAGGATATTGGAAAGATATCTTCACTTCCATGTTTATTGCAGTATTATTCACAATAGCCAAGATATGAAAACAACCTAAGAGTCTGTCAACAAATGAATGGATAGAGAAGAGATATATGTATATGTATATATATGTGTGTGTGTATATACACACACATACACATGCACACTCATAATGGATGTTATTCAGCCACGAGAAAGAAGGAAATCTTGCCATTTGGGACCACAGGGATGGACCCTGAGGGCATTATGCTAAGTGAGCTAAGTCAGACAAAGACCAATACTGTATGACCTCATTTTAATTTGATTATCTTTGCAAGCACCCTATTTCCAAATAAGGTTACATTCACAGGTACTGGGGGTTAGAGCTTCAACAATTTTGGAAGAAATAATTTAACCCATAACATAGGGTTACTGTAATTATTTCATGAGATGATGCATTTAACCACCATTATTAGCTGAGTTCCCAAGCCAGACATTCACAACTTGCGATGTTAGAATAGAAGAGGATTAAAAAACAAGTTTTATGAAGTATAACAAATACACAGAAACATGTTCAGAGTTTAAGTATAACCTCAACAGATTTTCAAACTGAGTACAACGATGTAAATAGCACCCAGATCAAGAAGTAGGACATTGACAGGGCACATCCATGGGCCATAAGCTATGCATATGTTTAGCCTCAGCAGATAAGACTAAACAGGATACCAAAGAGACTGTACCAATTTATACTCCCACATCAAGATATGAGTTCCATTTGTGCAACATTCAGGAGAGGAATCTTATAAGTGTTTCTTTTATTCTTTCCTTGATGTCTAAAAATCTTATCAAGATCTGTGAAAAGTCCACCAAAGAAAATCTTTCTCTTAAGATATATATATATTTTTTTTAATGGAGAGGATGCCTAACACAGTTTCTGGATCTTGAGTCTAGTTGGTCTTTTGCAAACTTATATAACTTCCTCACATCACTGCATGACTTACCCGATTTCCTGGGATTTAAGGTTCTTGGAGGCTTGGGATATCGTTTTTCTTCACCTTTGTGACTTTTAATTTAAATATAGATGACTCATTTTTATTTGGACCTGGGAAGAAGGGACATAAAATATATTGGTGCATTAATGGTTTATAACTAGAGAGTCTGAGATCCAGAGAAGACAAATATGTTGCCTAAGGTCAGCTAACATGTGTCGGTGACTGAACTGGGGTTAGAAATCTTGAGTATAGCTAGGTGACTTTTAAACTTAAATGCGCATGTGTTTCCATCTACTTGAGTCTTCTCGTATATGATCCAAGGGATCACACAGTTATTAACTCAGGAAAGTTTCTTCTTTTATTTTCATATGCTGGAGTAATGTATGCAGATAGCTGAAAATATAAGAAGCTGTATCAGGACTTTCCCATGCTGATTGCTACCATTCTCTTCAGGTCTGTGATTTGACATGCTACTAATCTCTTCTTGGTTTGCTTCCACAGTCCAGTTGTGTTAATCCTCTTTTCACTGCTCCAGAAAACTTATACGAACAGAATTGTTTTCACTTATCTTTTCCAGAACCTGTAGGACTGTGAAGAAAATCACAAATAGGACTTTAACTGGCTTTAACCATAGAAAGAACCACACAAAGAAGGAGATAGTTTAAAATGGGCACAGGTACAGACTTCTGAGATGCTGCTTCTTACAAATTCAGTGTATGAAGAGGATGCCCATAGGCTTAATGGAAATAGCAATAATTTTGAAACCAATATAGGGGAGTTCAAATCCAGGTTTTGCACCTTGCACCTTTGCACAACCTCAATTTTGTCATCTTTATAATGGGGACAAAGTTGTAAGAATTAGAGATAATATATATAAAACAGCCCGATATCTTACAGTGAGTGGAAATCACTGAATTTTAGCCATCTTTATTACTATTATTATTATTGAAGTAAGGTATATTCCTGTCACATTAATGTATTTTATATCATTAGAGCAATGTGCTTATTAAGCTTTGTAGAAACTACCTAAAACAAAATAAAGCAGGTGTATGAACAGCCTTTTCCCTAAATGGCCTAACACTTAATGTGATATTAGCACAGATGTTAGAAGAACCACAAACTGGTTGTCAGTGTACTTTTTGAACAGAAATATGCTGGAACAGTGGTTCCCAAGCCCAGGTGAGTGTGAGTATCCTCTAGAACTTTTAAAAACATACAACATTCTGGGCACCTTCCCTGAAATATTGATGGATACGCCAGCGAGGTGCCCAGCTCTTGAGCCAGAGTGCCTAGACGTGGATTCCAACTCTTCCATTACTAGCTAGGTCACTTTGTGGAGTTAATTTAATTTTCCTGCCTGAGTTTTCCCATCTGTAGCATAGAAATCACACTTATATTTGCCTGGTACATAGGAAGAACTCAAAAAATGCTTGCTTTCATTAGGAGGCATGAGTCTGTATTAAAGACAAAACAAACTTGTCTGACAGGTCTGGGATTCAGCCTTGTTTGAGAAACACTGACCTAGAGACAGAATGTAATATGGTATTCCAGATAAAAATATTATACTTCAAACTATAACTTCTTAAATTCTTCGCTCTTTCTGAGGTCTAAAGAAAATTGAGGTGTTTGAAATTGAGAGAATGAGAGATCCTGTTGTCTTGAGGAAAGTTAAATTATATATGTAGTTTGAAATATATATATATATGTGTGTGTGTGTGTGTGTGTATAAAATTTTCTATTTGCAGGATTATTTATCTATATGTAGTTCTGTCCTTTATTTAATCACATTGAAATGACCTCCTTAAAAAGAAAGAAGAATGAGGGAGAAACAGTGATATATTTCAAGTTACAAGTTCAGCATTATACACTTTCCAGAATTCAAAAGTTGATTTTCCCTAATGGCAGAGGCCACTTAACCCAAATGTCAGTTGCATTAGTTTTTAGGACATGTCCTGACCTTTGCATTAGGGATTAATGAAACTTCAGCTTAATATTTGAAGTACTAGCATCATGTCCCTTTTGTGGCTCTCTGGCTCAGAATTTTTGCACTGTTTCTGATTACTAGGTTCTGCCTTTTCTCTTCCTTCGTTGCCAGCTGTGGAATAGGGATTCCTGTCTCGGTTTCCCTGTTTGAATCCTTGTCTTAGTTTTCCTGCCCCAGAGCGTATAGATTTGCCACAAGCTGGTTTTCAAATTTCCAGTGCTCTTTCCTGTACCCCACCCTCGGGTGGAGTCCTCAAACTATTTAGATTTCCCTGTCTGCCTGAATATTTGACCATTATCTGCTCTCACATCCACTGGCTTCATGTTTTGTCTACATTTTATGATTTTAGTTTTTTGAGTCTACTTTTTTTTTTAACTTAATCAGTCTACCTAAAGTTCTGTCAATCTTGTGTGTCTCACTATTAGCCTTATTGATTTTCTTGACTGCTTTTCTATTTTTATCAATATTTTACTAATTTCTGTGCTACTACTTATTATTTCCCTTGTTTTGTTTACTTTGGGTTGAGTTTATTCCTCTTGTTCCAGTTACTTAAAGTGGAAGATTCAATTATTAATTGAGATTGTTCTTTTTTAAATATACGCATATATAGCTATAAATGTCTTTCTGCTTTAAATTTTCCCTATATGCTATAATATGTTGTAACATTTGCATTCATCTCAAAGTATTTTATAATTTCTCTTTTGACTTCTTCTTTGACATGTTAGTTATTTATGTTTGTTACTTTTGACATATTTGTGAGTTTCCTAATTTCCATCTGTTATTGATTTCTCATTTAATTCTGTGTGGTCAAAGAACATACATTTTATGATTTCAGCCCTTTTAAATTCATTGAGGTTTGTTTTATGACCTAGTATATCCTGCAGAATATTCCATACTGTCTTGAAAGTGATGCGTTTTCTGCTGTCCTTGAGTGCAGTGTTCTATTAGATCTCCTAGGTTTATTTGCTTCATGTTGCTGTTCAGGTCTTCCATACCATTGTTGATTTTCTGGCTCATTGTTCTATCCATTATTTGAAGAGGGTGTTGACATCTCCAACTATTATTGTTGAATTGTTTATTTTCCTTTCAATTCTGTCTTTTTTTCCCCTTGCTTTATGCATTTTGAGGCTCTGTTGTTAGGTGCATATATGTTTATGATTGTTACATCTTCCTGATAGACTGATAAACTCTTTTCATTATAAAATCTCCCTCTTTATATCTAGTAATGTTTTCACTTTTAAATTAATTTTTGTCTGATATTTGTATACCAGTATGTATTAATATATCACTTCAGCTCTCTTATGGCTGCTATTTGCATAGTATCTCTTTTTTCCCCCATTCTTTTACTTACATTTTTGAATCTAAAATGTATCTCCTATATACAGCATATAGTTGAATCTTGTTGGATTTTTGTCCCAATGTGATAGTCTTTGCCTCTTGATTGGACTGTTTAATCTACTTATATTTAATGATATTAATGATGTGGTAAATTACTTCCTTTGCTTTTTGTTTTTTGTATGTCTCAAGAAGTTTTTGTTTCTCTGTTTCTCCTTTATTGCCTTCTTTTGCATTAAGTGGATATTTTCTAGTAAAATTTTTAATCCCTTTAGAAATTTTAAACTATTTAAAAATTTATGTATCTTAATGTATCAGAATTTACTCCAGATTTATAATCATTTAATTCCTGTGAGATATAGAAACTTTACTTCTACGTAGCTTTATTTCTCTGTAATCTTCTTTCCTTTTTTGTGCTGTTATTTCACATATAGTATCCTTATATATGTTACTGTGCATTGTTATAATTATTTCTAGACTAGTTCAGGAAAGTCTATTTCCTCCACAGCACGCAACCACTGATGTTACTTCTCAGAGGGGGCAGCTTTGGGAGATTATGGCGTAACCTCCCTGACAAACAGGGTTAACTATGGTTTTACCCAGGCTATCCCCTTCCCTGACCTGTCCCTTAAGCTTCTGGCTGGTCTGCCTCTATTGATATCACACCCAGCTGTTAGCTTCCCCTAACTGGTTGATTGTTTTATTGTTTTAAACAACATGCTCTGCCTTAAATTGATCCAAAGTCTAATCCAGTAAATTCAGGCGTTTCTTCCAGGTTAGTGTGTTGCCAGTCTTTGAGGCTTGCTCCAAATGGAGGAGAAGTCTTCTGAACTATTTTTACCCTGGTTCTCTCTGTTAAGCTTCTAGGGTTCTACTGCTTCACTTTCTGCTACCACGCATCTATCAGTGTCCTCTTTATTGCTCACTGCTAACATCTCCATTGTTTTAGATGGAGTCCTTAGGCATAAACTTCTCCGTAGTCTGTTCCATATAATGTCAATCCCCTTAGAAGATTTACAGAGCTCTCTATTCTTATGAACTGCCTATCCCTCCATCCACCTCCACCCCCTGGGAAGAATCTTTGCATGCCTGCTCTGGAGTTGGGAAAAGGAACAGCAGCCCACTTCTTCCACTTCTGCACTTGCCAGCTGTGGTAGCCCCTGGTCATCTTGACTAGCTCCTCCATGTATGGAGCCTCTGCTCCGTGAGCAGGTGATGGGAGGGAAGATCAGAGCCCAGTATTCTTATTAGTCTACCAGGTCTTTAGTAGACCTTCCACCTGTTGCACCCCAGTTCTTTCAACTCTGTCTTCCTGGAATAGTTCTGAGATATGGTGCTGGGGAGTTTGAGAGATGCCAGTGACCTGCCTCTTTTGGGGTAAAACTGCAGCAATAGACTGGGAACTGAAGGGGAGAGGAAATTTCATCTTCATGGCTACCACTGTCCAGAGTATGCTTCTATCACACTAAGATGCGGGGGAGGGGTGTCATGGCTCAGATGCCACAAGTTTTCACTCTTTTGCTGAGATTTAGTAAATTTTTGAATAAATTGTTTTCAACTTCTGGAGATATTACATTAAAAAATAATTTTCACTAATTAAAATGGTTGTTTCTCTGGGGAGAGAGCCTGCCAGCTCTTCACACTGCCATTCTAGAAGTCCTAACCCTCTCGTATTCTTTTTCTTACATCAACGTAATTTCTTTTTGACTTGATGCCACTAATTGCCCTTTGCCAGGTCTAATTTTCTTTTGACTGTGGGAACACTTGAGCATGTGCTGTGAGAATAAGAATGCTGAAGGTAATCACAACACTGTGCATTAGCTCTCTAGATCTGAGGCCCTTCCTGCCTGATGGAGGGGTGAGGTTTCTCTACTCAAGCTCTGCTAAAGGCTTAAACAGGAAATGCTTACTATTACCCAGAGAAACATGCCATAAGCTGAATCCCTATCACTGGGCTTGTACTACAGAATTTTCCAAGCAAATAGCTTCCCTGACTTTCTCCAGGCTTCTGTCTGTACAGTGTCTGTGTTACTTTATTTCTTGACTGTGCTCAGATAGTGAAGGGACAACTCAGGGGACTGTCTGTAGGGAAGTTGTTCAGTAATGTGTTGGAGGAGGGGGTGCATTAAGAGGAATCTACTGAGAAGCAGCTTAAAGTCACTGGCCCAAGCGCACCACAGATCTGTTCCAGATCTGGCCTCTTTCCTCTCTAGGGACCAAAGGAATATATAAAATATATTCTTTTTAGTGTTGCCATCCTCCCCAATAACTAAATACCACAAAATTGATAGAAATGGAAATAAATCAGTGGATTATGAAGATATTTAGGACCCTGTAATGAAATGGATATGGAGGGTTATGAGGAATGGGGGTGTGTCAAGAATGACTCAGAGTTACAGGATTGTGCAACAGTGTATTAAATATCCTATGGACAGAATAGAGAGAAAGGGAGGGAGGGAGCAGGGGGGAGAATACACTAGATATTCCCAGGAATTAAAAGCTGTGGTGAAGCAGATGAGCCCACAAGGAAATTGAGAAATGGAGATGGAAGAAAGAATTTCAGGAGGTTCTGGGGTAAGATAGTGTTTTACATGAGGAAAGTGGTCAAAAGTACGATTTGCTATTGAGAAGTTATGATAGAAGAGGGCTGAAAAGGACCATCTGATTGTGTGGCATGGAAGTACTTGGTGACTTTGCTAGGAATTGTCTGTGTGAGGGACAGGGAAGACTTGTATTACAGAGGGTTGAGGAATGAATGGGAGTTGACTTAGTGGGCAAGAGATGACTGATACAAACTCCTCTTCCTTCTGAACTCAGGGGAGACATTTAGAGAGCAGGAAGGAGCTGAAGGAGTGAGGAGTTAGGTCTTAACTGTGGAGAGAAAGTTCATCCCACGATAGGGCTGAGGGTGTTAAAGACTAATTCATCTACTGTGCATGGGCTGAGCACAGAGTAAAACATATTGGAACTAGACAGGTATCCTGGCCCTGACATTTGTTACCTGTGTGACTCTCTGTAAGCAAGACATTTAATCCCCATGTGCCTCGGTTTCCTGAGATGAGAGTTAGTAAACCTACTCTGAAAATTTCCCATGACAAATGAAATTGTGTATGTCCATCAATAGGTGCATAAGTGTTAATCAGTGTTTCCTTCCTTTCTTGCCCCATTTTACTTACCCTATTTAATTTCAAATGTATATGAAGATATTATTAATATTTTGTTCTGTACACAGCCACCTTTGCAAGAACACTGGTTATCCAGACAATAAACAATATTTATTGAGCATCTGTATGAACAAAGAGAAACTTTGCATGCGTGGTTCAAACATGGAAGTGACACAGATTTATATTTAAACACAATTACTGCATTTCAGTTGTGGGGGAAAAAGCTATATAAGAGAGAGTATAGGAGCATATGCAGTGATCTAGGCTACATAGGATAGTATCCTGTGGATGAGGATTGTTGTGGAGAAGAGGGAGGTGAATTGATTTGGGACATTTTATATGGGAGAGTGGACAGACATGGAAATTAACTAGGACCAGTGGGTAAATGGAAAGAATAAGACAAAGATGATGCTAAAAGTTTTGACTGGGGCACCTGGAGGGATGAGCAAGTAGTGTCACTCACTGAGAATCATCTTGACTGGCGACTGTTCTGACAAAGCTGTATGTTGAGCAGGATAGAGCATCAGCGACACCCTCCGTGTAACTTCAGAGTATTTCTAACAGTGAACGGTGTAGAACTAGACGAATGCTTGATGTAATCTATACAAGAGAATGTGAAATATATGAAAGGTCTATACAATAGACAATAACGCACTAAGGTGTTCCAGAACCAATTATGGCCATATTCTGTTTCACAGAAAATTTTTCTATGAATACTGCCAATCATGTAAAAACTCCATGCGTTTTGACACGTGTCACTTATAGAAAAAGTTACTACAGGAAGTTAGCAGCCTTCCCCATGTCTCTCCAGACGTTGAAAGCTCAGCTGTGGCTCAGACTGGGGGCAAACAGTAGGAACAACATAAGATTCCATTGAGTGCTTTTTCTTCTGTCTGTGTTTTGACTGTCATCCTTTCAGCTTGTAACAAAAGGAATGGGTTTTCCTGTGGTTAGATGGGCCTGGGAGGTTTGAAAAGTAAATCATTAAAGGGTTTCATGATGAGATTGGAATATATTATTGATATGCTGAACACCACATGGGTATAAAACAAAAGCAAAGCAAACAGGGAATGTCTCCCCACTGACCCAAGTGAGGAATTTCCAGATGCTGTCACAGCAGGCTCCAAGGATGGAACCTTTGCTGCTTCCAGGAGGTCAAATTTGTGACCTTTCCTGGAGACACACACACACACACACACACACACACACACACACACACACACACACACACACACACACACACACACTTACTTTTAAATTCGGTGTTTTAAGCTTCTAATAGCATCTGTTGCTTTCCTGCCTTGATTGGACTTTGGACTATTAAATTGAATTTCAGGCTACATAGGTGATTTGAAGAGACAGAAGAATTTCCTTCTGCCAGAGGGAGAATAATTTCTACATTAAAATCATGATAGACAAAATTGAGGGTTTTTTTTGTTTTTTTGTTTTTAATGGTTCACAGTCTAAGAGAACATCAGAATTAGAAGGGAAATCTGAGAGCAAACCCTCAATTTTGCAGATGTAAAGTAGCAGAAGGTATAAGTGACTTATCACTCCCAAGCTCAGGCAACTGCTTAGTGGCAGAGCACAGATAAAAAAAAGTCTTCCTATTTCCTTTCTGTATGCATTTTATCATATTGTGTTATCTCCTTTTCATTTTTTCTTAATGATGATCTGAAAAATGGTATAAATACTCCCAGACAGAGAATAATTTGGGAGTTATTTCTTCATTCCCTTTGTTTTCCCTATAAAAGTTTTATGCCAGGTTTTGCTTACTTTAGATGATTTCAAATTCTGGGTAACCGATCATTGATGGGATCCGTGTTCTACAAGCATACCATGTGACAGAGGAAAAGCCATCCAGGGTCTTAAAAATGGATTTCTACCTATGGAGTTCAGTGGTTTAGTTATCTGGGATTAAACACAATTGCTTTTCTGTTTTATTTGCTAGAATATGCAAGCTTTAACGTTAGAATATGCATGTTTGAAGGAGGGTCATTGTACCTCAGAACTGTGTTCTTTCCATCACAAAATTTTCCCTAAGTATATTTATTTCTAAAATGCATTAAGTATATTTATTTTCTAAAACATAGTTTATGGCAAAATACACAAAAATAAAATAAATACGAGGTAGAAAGAAAGAACGTGGGTTTTTGGATAAGGATAAACCTGGTTTCAAATTCTGGCTCCTCTGCTTCCCAACTTTGAGAAACTGAGCAGGCAAATCCACATCTCAGGATGTGGACCCCATAGCATGTTGTAAAGATGAAATAAAATAAGGCATTTGAAGGACTCACACATTGTAGGCAGTTGGTAAGAGGAATAATAATACAGCTATTTAAGCAGTTCATTCCTTTGCTTGGTTTAATATTCCATCACAGTTCTAAGAGCTACATTTGGGTTAAGTCATGCTGTGTGAGAAATTAATAATAAAAGTGCTTTGAAAGGAAAAATACTGTCTAATATAAAGTAAAATTAAATGAGGTAGTGATTGTCATCCTTTTGGCATTCATGAAATATTTAGATTATTTTTCAACACTATTCCAGTCTGGAGAGAACATGGATGCGAAGGGAACTTCTAAGGAATCGTAGTTTCCCCGTTTAACTCTGTTAGACATTTCAGTCCTTAACCTCATGGCTTTAATGTAGGCTGGTCAGTTCTGATGCGCTGTCACAGCACGTCTTGACTGCACAAAGGACCATAGTTGCCTTTCAGAGCTTGAGGCACGTGCATGGCCTGTCGGTGTCGGTGAGGAAAGGGCTCTAAATCATAAGAGCTGGTCAGCACTCTCAATGATTCAGTCTAAATCTCTCATTTTACAGAGATGGACATGAGCGTATACAAGTTCCACTTGAGAAGTCAGTGAATAGATTTGGGATCTAGCAGATAGACGTTGAATAAATATTTGTCCAATTAAAGTGTATGTCTTTTGGACCTAAGTAGATTGTTTTGTGGTGAAGCAGGTTAAGCAAATTATCAAAAGATGTGAAATGACAATGTGTTCAGATTTTAAAAATTCCTGTCTTTAGTTTTAATTTCTCTGGGCATGTACCTTTGTTTTCCTTGACTTTAATTTTCTTTCAACATGTAGATGATACATAGACAATTCCAAAACAATGGCAGATCTTTTTTGTTCGTCCCTTACTAACACAACTGCACCAGACAAATGCCGCCCTGTTTCTCCTCCAGGCCCCCACCACCCCGCCCCATGGGTGAGTAGTTTTTTCCTTCCACAGATTAAAAATCAATCTCAAGGTTAAAGCATGCATTTTAGCTCTTAGTTCCATTGATTTAGCAGTTGTTTTTTTTTTTCTAACATGGTCCATCTCAGTATAATTTGCATTTTTGGGTGACTTTTCTTAAATTATTGATTCATCTGGTTTAGGATCTTGCTTTGGGTCTTTTCATGCAACAGCTTTTTAGAGTGGTCTAAGTGGGAACATAAAGGGGCTATTTTAGACACATTTTAATCTTAGCCCAAAGCATCTAGAACCTTCTGAGTGAGTACCTTCCCACAAGTGTCATAGTTTTTATGTAACCATTTAAATGGAAAAAAAAAAAGTAAATACCAGCCATGGGATACTTACACACCTAGACCTAGACTGTGTAAGAGAGGAAGAAACGGTGTTTTTTCCCGCACCTCGCTGAAGCTGCAGTATCACTGAGGCGCTACATAACTTCTGTCATGTGCAGTGAAACCAGGGCCTGATCCAGAAGCCAAATGTGAATTCTGATCCTCATGGACATACAAGTTGTATCTCAGGAGGTGCTGGAGTTCGTTAATGTTTTCTTCATAGAATATGCCGTAACCGGAAAACTCATACCATTGTTGAATTTGTGAACCAAATTCAATAAAATGTCTTTAGACTTTTACGGTTACTTAAGAGGGGGGTTAAATTTTATAGACAGAAATGCTTGGATTTTTTTTTCTTTTCCTTTTAATGATTCCAAGGTCATGCTAAACGATGCAGTTGAACCTTTAAAATGTTTATTTGTTTATGGAAGTTTTCCAAATATTAGTTGATGGGAATGAGATGAGTGAAATATCTAAACACATGAGTGGCTCTTTTACTTATTTATATGTTTACGTATTTTATATTTTTAATATTCTGGATATTAGGAATCACAGAGTCATGTCCAGCGTGTGTTGGCAGAGATTCGTTTGTACCTAGGACAAGTAATAAAAAATTTAAGCAGATTAATGGACACTCTATTCCTCTTTCTTTTTCCAATTTAAATTGTAAACAGTATATCCTATGAGGAACTGGAGAAGCAGTGAGTAGTCCAAAGCAAATAATTACCTTTTCTTTCTGTTTACAACGAGGTTCAGAGAGCACTTCTTTTTCATTTTCATTAAAAAAAAAAAATCCCTCTTCTTTCTCCAGAAAATTTTAATAGTAAGAAATAATCCCCAGTCCCACTAACATCGTTAATAAGAAAGGAAAGCACTGGGCATCAGCCTTGCTCCCCTGGTGCCTCCTTTTCCTTCCCGAGTGAGGAATGCTAACTGCATTGTGCTGTCATGAGCTGTGCCCAAACTACTGTTTTCTGGTCCACTGTTTATTTGATTTCTTTATTGTAATGAAACTCAGATGGCTGGTGTTTACACTAGCAGTGTGCTGGGAGATCACGCTGGGAACCGTCCTAATTAGCTGCAAGTGGGTCTCAGAATTAGAATGGAGGAAAGAACAAATTTTTAGTAACGACTTTAAATTGAAGCCCTCATTTATTTTCATTACGGCCAGACCTGAAGCAAGCTAATGTTTCCCAGGTCTTTCTAAGCAGGGCTTGTGGCTCAGTGCAGTGGAGTAAAACTCAAACTATTTCAAATGTGCTTCAGCCTCCATTGCTCCAGGAAAGGGGATTCACGGCAAGATTGGAGCGAGGCGCCCAGCTAGAATCGTCAGAGCAGAAGATGAAGCGCACAGGGGTAGTGAGGAACTTCTGTCCAACTTTGACCTCTGCTTCACATAGAGAGTTATGTTTTCTGAGTTCTGGGATCTGAAAACACCTTTTCCTGCCTGGGTATATTCTCGGAAATGGAATCTTCTGGTGTTCACAGCAAAGTAACCAGTGAATTACAGTTTACTATTCAGCACACAATAGAGACTTTAGTCTAACAAGAACATGGCTTGCTTTAATGAGCCAGAGTTTCCATAGCTTCTGGATTTGTGGCATTCATTCTTGGGAAGCAACTTATTGGTCAGTCATATGCGATTTGAACTATCTAGTCATACTTCATGTAGAGGGTATCTCCAACACAGTTTCTGTAGCACAGAACATCATTTTTAATGGTTACAGCATGTAGCCAGATGCCTTCCAAGGCTTATTTTGGGATGTAATTCTAGTATGTGAATTTGTAAAACATGATTTATAAAAGCTGCAACGGTTTTACTGCAGAATCAGACATTCTTCTCTGTAGAGGCACCGACATACATGTCTCTGTGTACTTATTGTCTCCCCAACCAAAGCTGGGGATGAGCTTAATGAGAGTTAAGAAAAAACTGGGGGTAAAATATTTGATGATTAATATATAAAAATGAAAATGTGTTTTTGCAGAAAATAGTGCAATATTTATAATCATGTACTGGAAAACTTTCGTTTGTTTCTGTTCTTTAAAATGTGGCAATATTAATAATCTGACTTTTCCTTCTGAATGGTAGAAAATCATATATCTGATAAGGTACTGGTACCTAAAATATGTAAAGAACTCTTACAGCTCAAGAATAAAAAGACAAATAACCGAATTGAAAATGGGGTAACAATCTGAATATTTCTGCAAAAAATATATACACATACCCAGACAGATCAGAAAAAGATGCTCAGCATCATTAGTAACTAGAGAAAATTAAAACCACAAAAAATTAAAACCACTTCACACTGACTGGGTTTGCCATAATCAAAAGACAGATAGTAGCAAGTATGGGTGAGGATGTACAGAAATTGGAACTCATACTCTGCTGGTGGGAATGTAACATGGTACAGCCACTGGCAGTTTCTCAAGAAGTTAAACATAGAATTACCATATGACCCGGAAATTCCACCCCTAGGTATATACTCAAGAAAATGAAAACATATGTTCCCACAAAAACTTGTACACGAATGTTTATTAACAGTATTACTCATTATAGCCCAAAGGTGGAAACAATGCAGATGTCCATCAGCTGATGAATGTTGTATATTCCTGCAGTGGAATAGTATTCAGCCATAAAGGGAACGAAGCACTGATACGTGATACAGCATAGATTAATTTTTTTTAATTTGTTTTAGCGGTTTAAAACAGCACAAATTTATTTTCTTACAATTCTGGAAGTGAGAAGTCCAAAATGAGTCTTAAAGAGCTAAAATCAAGATGTCGGCAAGTCTGGCTTCTTACAGCTTCTAGAGGCTCCCCAATGGTCAGCATAATTTTGAAAATATGATGCTAAGTGAAAGAAGCCAGTCACAACCCAGGTTGTACGATTCCATTCATATGAAATGTCCAGAACAGGCAACTCTGTAAAGACAGAAGATCGACTGGTGGGAAAGTAGATGATAGAATTGGGGGGTGATGGCTAAAGGGTTTGGGGTGATAAATATGTTCAGAAATCGACTGTGGTGATGGTTGCACATATCTGTTAAAATACCAGGAAAACATTAAAATGCATACTTTAAATGGGTGAATTGTATGCTTATGAATTATATCTCAAGAAGGCTGTAACAAAAACCATAATGTGATCTTTTCTTGCTTTAAAAGGAAATTGTATATTTCTTCTTTCTATTAAGAGGTTGAGCCTACGGAAAAGTTCTTTTGCAGCCACCAGGCATGTACGATCCTTGCAGTTCCAGGAAAGTGCAGTGTGTTTCCTCTTCTCAACCTTTGTTTACCTTGTCCCTTTGTCTGGAATGTTTTTGCACTCTTTAAAATCTCATTCTCTGAAGTTCACCACCACTGCTATTCCTCCTGTGAAACCTCCCTTGATGAACCTAGCTGGAACACTTTCTTCCTGGTGCTCTCACAGAACCCATTGGTAGCTACACCGTCCCCTGAATGTTGATCAGACAGGTCTCTTCAATATTGTTTAGTCCAAAGCCATCATTTTATAGAGGAGAGAGCCAACACACAGGGAGGAAAACTGCCCATCTCAGTCACACAACTACTTGAGATCAAGATTTCAGTTCTTTCTAGATTCTTGAGACCAAGAGTGAAGTGGCCCTCCCACCTCAATGAACAAGAGGGAAAGAAGTCTATTTTATTCTTAATTTTGTCATCATAAAACCATCTTCTTGCTTTGATACACTGGAAATTTCTAGCTTGTTTGTGGGATGGCAGGAATTGATATCTGAGGAAAGCAGGCCTGTCTGGGAGCCAGAAGGTGATGTTGGAAAATCCAGACCAATTTAAAGCTTGATGCCAGATTTGGATTTCAACTCCACAGATTTATAACACATTTCCATCCTACTACAGGAAAAGACATGTACTTCATAGTGATACCGAGTTTAAATGGTGGTTGTTTCTGTCTGAGACAGTACCCCTGATCTTTATAACTTCTCTCTTGCATCATATCAGAAACATGATTTATGCATGACGTGGCTCATGTAAAGAGGCCTTTGAAGTAAAATGTAGTAAAATGAGTTAACAGTCAAGAGGAGAAAGAGAATGGCATTGGCTTTATAGGAATTCATTTTTAACCCAGTTAACCATTTAGATGCTGAGAGAATAAATTGAATTTGAGAAGGTCTAGTTCTTAGACCTACAGTAATGAACTTGGTCTTCTATACATCTCCAGAGGAGATGAGTATAAAGTAAATAATAGCTCCTTGTCTCATGTTACTGCTATCAAAGTGCATTATAAACAGTAAAGTTTTTGGAAATTGCAGTACAGAGTTTGTAAGACTTACAATAGATCTGCATTTTCTCAACTTAGTTTAAAATTTGTTTTTCAGTTTCTACTGTACCCTTAATGCTGGACTAACCACAGGCAGTTAATAAAAATGATACATGAGATGGTCTCTGTCTTTGAAAACACTCCACTTTCTTTTTCTTCTGCTGCCTGCTCCAGTGTGATCAGCAGGCCAGGGAAGTTGCTTCTCTCCACATGGGGCGTCCTGTCCTCCGTTTCTCCCCCTGCAAACGAAGGCAGAGGCATAAATTAGGTCAGTTCTCTTCCATTCTGTTTGCAATCAGAGAGCCCTGAGTAAATCTCACCCTCTGACCTTATTTGGTCTAGTAATCACTGCACCTCTTTTTTCTGTCAGATAAACTCAGAGAAGAGTCTTCAATTTGTCCAAACCTCCCATATACTGGGTTGGCCAAAAAGTTCGTTGGAGTTTTTCCGTAACATCTTATGGAAAAACCCGAATGAACTTTTTGGCCAACCCAATATGCGTGACTCACGAAGCTCCCTTGGGTAGAAATTCAAAGTGACATTGAGGCAGAAGTACAACTTCAGGGAGACAGGCCCTGGGGAAGCCACCATGGCCACCCTGGACCTGTGTGTTGCAGGAATTAATATTATAGTCATAGCTGGCATTTTAGGCATTGACTCTGGAATTAGATTATTAGATTTGAGCTATAAAAATCAACTAAATTCCATGTGGGATACAGAACACGTGTGCTTGGCATTTTGCTCCATGAATGTTTGTCCTGCCATTGATTGGTAATGATAAGTCAGGTGTTCCTAATTCTGTTCCGGTGTATTTTAACTTCATCTTACATCAAGGAAGACACTGCTGAGTGAATAACTGCTGGCTTCTTTGTCTCTTCTGCAGATTCCTGAAGTTACCACTCTGCATGCACACTTTCACCTTCCTCTAAATACTGTGTGTGTTTCTAATTGTCTTTGGATTGTTAATCATGAGTGCTTTGGTCCTGGTGGTAGATTTCTAGGATGAACCTAATCAGGATAGTGGAAGGACCGTATAAGACCCCAGAGGCTCTTATTATAGAGGCTATGCCACCATCTGGGCTTCAAGTACAGATGCAGCTCAATGTAATAGTATAAGCTTCAAAGTTAAAAAGGGTATTTTTAAAAAGGACTGAACCACAGCACTATCTCTAGGACATCAGATTTCCTCAGAAACTTTGGAAGAAACAAAATCAATTAAAGATTTGGGTCATACACTAGGGAAAGTATGAGCAGGAGAATTTTTAAAATGAAGGAAGAAATGGATTGAATTGGAAGGAGTAAATTTTACTTTGTGGAAAGTTTGGATCATAGAGGTCAAACTAAGGAGATATTCAAAAGCAAAAACTTACCTGTGACTGCTTTAAAAAATGAGACCAGGAGAAAGGAATATTTTAGTTATGCTTGTATTAGGAATGATAACAAGAGCTGTGGCCCAAGGGCATGGAACAAATGACAAAAGGCAAAACTTAGTAAGCAAACAAATGACTTCCTCAGAGAAAAATCAGATCTAGAAATTATGGAAAGTCCACCTTAAAAATAAAACCAGGGATTTAATAAAAGAAGCAAATTATGAGCCAGTCCTTACAGATGGGAAGAGCTACTTAGAAAAAAGATGGACAAATCTGAGAGGACATGGCTGGGAGGGCCAGGATCAGTCCTGCTGGCCCTGTTAGATGAGCTTGAAGAAGACACGATTGTTCAAATGGGGCAGCAGGCACAGGCCATACTGCAGGGAAACGTGCTCTTGGGGCTTATAGTGTGTGAGTCTAAGCCAGAAGTCTCAAATTGGCTGTCTTTGGGCTACATTGGGCCCAGAAATATATTTTGTTGTGCCAATACACTTTTTAAAAATATGAACTTTAAAATAAGAAAATGGAGGTTTCAAATAAAACTGAATAAAACATCCCAGGGACAGACACTCTGGCATCCCCAGGCCCAACACCTCATGGGGCTGCAGTCAACTGGAGCCCAACAATGAAGTCATCCCAGGTGGGGAGTTTTCTCTCCAGGTAATGTCTCCCCTTGCCCTGTTTTCTGCTTTTAGGTCACCCACTTGGTCTCTGCAGACATTTGGGGTTGTAACATCTGTTTAAAGGCAAGATATAGACAAGATGAGACACACCTAAGGGAGCTGGAAGATAAGAGGATTTTATTTAAAGCTCAAGCCAATTTTATTTAAATCTCAAATAAGAGCACAGACCAGACCTGGGCTAGATGATGTATTGAAGGAAGGATGTCATGGGGTAAATTTAGCCTCCTCTGCCAGGTGAACTGGGGGCCAGCTTTGGGTGAACAAAAGATGCTCTTGGCAGGCCCAGAAATCATTAACTTCATAGTTCGTATTAGGTGGATAATCACGAAACAGTCCAGAATATAGGTTTGGGAAAAAAATGTCATGGCTCATGAGTTAGGTGCTCACATCACTACAGGATAAATGGTTGAATCATTCCAGCTATGTGTCTGTAGGGAAACATCTGACCTGTGGCAAATGAGGGCGTGCCCTCTGTAAAACTATTCAAGCGAAAACAAACTATGGGGTTTGTCCAAAGACAGAACTGCTTATAGAATATTAGTATTTCGAGTTTATAGCATTTGAAAGGAATTGATGGTGAATATAAAGACAGAAGAGAACTGAAATGAAATGAAATGAAGAAAAGTGAAAGATAGGTCAGGACAGGAGCCAATGGAGAAATGTGACGAGGGAAACATTTCAAAGGCCAGGATGTCTGAATGACTTTAAGATGAAGGATGGTCAGTGTTCGCCGCTATTTTAAATTATGTGCCTTAACCTCCCTCACAGCCAAAACCTTCATGAAAATCTACTTACCACAGAAATGCCATGTATTTGGGGGGAAGAAAAGAAAAAATACAACAACTGAGTTCCATGTCTGGAGCAGAGGAAAGAAAATGCCCACAGGAGATGAGATACTAGCAAAATGAGCTCAGATCAAAAGTTCAGCAGGATAAAAAAGAATTTGAATCTAGATATGACCATGAGAACATGAGACTTTGGTCTTTTGCAGAAATCTTGGGGAAGGCTAGGCATATCCCACAGGATGTGGAATAGGGGCTCTAGCCAATTTTATTTAAATCTCAAAGGATTGGGTGACCTTAGGTGACATTTCATTACAACTTTAGTTTGCCCAAGCAGAATACCTGATGCTCATTGAGTTTTCTTTTCTTTTAATAAGCTTCCTGCTGATCCAATAATAAGCTGGCCAGTGCAATGCTGAGACCACCTTGGAACACCACCTCCTGGTGTGAATGTGGGAAGAGGCACTTGAAGGGGCTGCTGATTCTGGACTGAGGGTTTTCCACTTGGAATACTGGTTCCAAGTTATAGTCCCATTAGAAGGATCCCTGAGGAGTAGACAAATGTGCTCTAGTATCCAGTCACCTGTTGGCAGACTCCAAATAAAAGTGAAACAAGGAGCCCTCAGAATAACTAAGTTTATGGTAGTTGGCTGGAATAGGGTTTGAAAAAATAAATATCGCCTTCTTCCTTGGAACGTACAATTCCAGTGTGCCAGTTGGTGAGACTGAAGAAATTCTTGTATTGGAAACAGGCCTGTGCTGAAATCTCAGTGGTAAATGAAAAGGATGTGTGTTTGCGAAGACTAAAATCTGCAGTTGTTTCACAGGGACTAATGACACCAGGATAGGCAAGTCTAGTAGAAAACTTGATTAAAATACTAGAGAAGTCTTCTGTGAGATACTGTTGAGCATGGGCAATTAATTTATTGAGGAGATTACTTTATAAGACCTTTAAAATTGTACAGTTCATCTAATCACTTGGTTTGCCAGTCAAAAACGATTACACATTTCATTTTACTTAGCTGCCAGGAGTTCCTCAAAAGAAGCAGGGGATGAAATGAAATAAAACTTGGCTTTTCCTTTTTTTCCCTTTTTCTTCACAGTATAGAGTGGCATACATCTTATCGTCTTACGGTAGTACTTGGATATGCTGTTTGGTAGTAGTAAAATTAATTTCTATTTTAAAAAAGATAAGGTTCCTGAGTATCGAATGAGCCAAGCTTGATGTACCTTTAAAATCTGGCTCAGGGCAGGGCCAGGAAGATTTTAAAATTCAGCAGTAGTTGCTATTCAGAAGGTTGTTCTAGTACCATTGCCAGTAAAAACTCCAAGTGAAAGGTCTAATGTATCCACATTGGATTTGAAAAACTATGTTCAGGGCAACTAAGCAATGACTTCTTGGTGTCTCTCTCTCTTGCTTTTGCTCCTGCTCTCTCTAACACACACACACACACACACACACACACACACACACACACACACACACACACACACACACACACACACACACACACACACACACACACACACACACACACACACACACACACACACGGAGAAATTGCATGTTTCAAAAGTGTCCTGAATTGCTATGGACTGATGACTGTTCTGATGTTGTGAGCAAACAGAGTTCTTGCAGACAGAAATGTCTGTACCTCCTTGCCTTCTCCTTTCCTTGTGCAAACACAAATTAAAAAAATTAATTTTTTAAAATTATTACTTTGACACTTAATGTCCTTCTCATAAGTGAAGTATAACCTGTTTGGGGAGGTTCAGTTCAAGCTATGAAATGCAAAAGGAAAGGAGAGAGGGCTTGAGAGTTGGATTCAGGAAATATTTTGTTGAAACCAACACTTAGTGATGTAACTCAAATGAGATGAAACGTGGCACTGGGGGAGATAGGAATAGGAACAACAGGAGCCTCGGGTCCACTGCGCCAGGCTCATCTGATTGTTACTTTGGTGGTTTCTTCCACGTTGACTCCTCAAAGGACTGTCCATCTATGGCCCTATCAGACACTGAGGACTAAAAGTGATGTTAGTAGTACAGCTACCATAACCTGAGGACCCATTATTTGCCAGCCTCATGCTAAGCACTTTAAAAATATTGTGTAACTGAATTCTTACTACCCTGTGGAGCAAATATCATTATTCCTGCTTCACAGGTAGATGACTAATGAACTAGATGAAATGACTTTTTCCTTTCTACTTGGTATAATTGAAAGAGAACGAGTTTAGAAAAAGTAAGACACATCTTTATCTTTCGCCTGACCTGGGATGTAAGAGAAGAAGACACACATTGTAAATTTATGGAAGGAGAATTTTCTTGAATGTGAACTTAGACATGACTGTTCCTACATGAAAATGAAGACTGCGTTCTTCCACAGAACACCCTGGAGTCGGTATGTTTTCCATGGTAGATGTAAGGGACACAGCGGGCTCTCTCTATTCTTCTTTCTAAGCAGGGTCAGACTTAACGTTTTCTCAGCCTAGTGTAGAGGGAAGAAGCATGAGCCTGGAAAAAACCTGAGGTTTTTACTGAAACAGTCCTGAGAGTTAAGCCCTGCACTAATATTTACTTAATGTAAAGACTGTTACCAGTTGTTTCAACCATTATAAACTCATATGTAAATTTGTGTATTTAATTTAGATTGGAGATAATGTATACCAGGTGCTTCTTACATAGTAAGCACTCCACATGTAAAAGCTTTTTAAAAAAGTTTTATTTTAGTTTTTAAAAGATTTTTGTTTAGTTTTATTTTAGTTATGGAAGTTTCCCAAAGGGCTTTATTGTCCATTATGGTAGAATTAAATGCATTTGCTTTAACCATTCATTATGGATCAATAGTCTATAAATTTATTCATGAATTTCTGGACTCAACTTCTGTTCATCCTTCAGCCAGTATCTGCACCTGGGGTAATCAGTTTTTGTATTTTCACCTAATCTGTTAGATGGGCTTCCTCTTACCTCTCCAGAATTAGACTTCTAATACTAGAGTTTGAGGGTTTGATGCCAAATCTGTGTTTGAGCTAGTCTAGTTTTGTAATGCTGTCCTTTCAACTTTCATCTTTTCTTCTCCCTAATATTTAGTCTGTTCTCAAGAATACTTCTCAGGGTACCTTGTCCTCTTCTGCCGGAAGATCTTTCTTTGTGAGATCAAGGACAACATGGGATTTGATTATTAACATCCATGCCAACTTTTGCTTCTCCATGTCTCCATCACCTGAAGTTTGTTTACTGGCTCTCTTAAAACTCTCTTGTTACTGTTTGACTTGCTTTAAAATTTAGATGGGCTTGTGGTAACCAGACAGCTCTCCAGATTTCTACTTCAACATACCAGGACAATTTTATTGGAAAATGGCCTTTGAATCTTCAGTTATGATCTAGGTTTCTGGAGTCTTTTCAGTTGTACCCATATAAAAATGGAGTTCTAGTACACAGACTTTTATCAGATATAATGTGAAAATGGGCATTAAGTACTTGATGTCAACTCGGCATATTATAACACCTCCCTTTATCTGTCATAGTCAAAAGTTGATTTGTTTCACATGGTAAGTGCCAATACTTTAAAATATTAACTCTTAAGTGGAAATAAATCTAAAGAGTATAATGCTCTTATATATTTTTAAACAACTTTTTTTCTGATTATATAACTAATGGATATACATTATAAACAATTTAAATTGAAAAGCATAAACAAAAGTCACTCATATCCCACCTTTTGGATATTTTGTACTGTCCATCATTCCCTACTTTTTTTCTATGCATTCAAGTATTTTAAAAAGAGGATCTAAATACACATTTTGTTTAAAATCTGTCTTATCAGCTTTTGACATATAACTTACATACAATAAAATTATCAATTTTTTTTTTTTTTTTTTTTTGCGGTACGTGGGCCTCTCACTGTTGTGGCCTCTCCCGTTGTGGAGCACAGGCTCTGGACGCGCAGGCCCAGCGGCCATGGCTCACGCGCCCAGCCACTCCACGGCATGTGGGATCTTCCCGGACTGGGGCACGAACCCGTGTCCCCTGCATCGGCAGGTGGACTCTCAACCACTGCGCCACCAGGGAAGCCCCTAAAGTTATCAGTTTTTAAATGTACAGTTCACTGAGTTTTAGCAAATGCACATTCTTGTAACCACCACTGTAGTCACGATATAGAACTTTTTCATCATCCCCAAATATGCCAAAATATTCCTCATATCCATTTGCAGTAAATTCCCTCCCCCACCCCTGGCCCCTGACAACAACTGATCTGTTTTCTTAATTTCCTTTTTGGATTGTTCATGGCTGGTATATAGAAACACAACTGATCTTTGCACATTGATCTTGTACCCTGCAACTTTGCTGAATTCATTTATTAGCTTGGCTATTTTCTTTTTTGTTTTTTTGATGGATTCTTTGGGATTTTCTTTGTATAGGATTATGTCATCTGCGAATAAAGATAGTTTTACTTCTTTTTTTTCAATTTGGATGCCTTTTTTTCCCCCTTGCCTAATTGCTCTGACTAGAACTTCCAGTACACTGTTGAAAAGCAGTGGTGAAAGCAGGCATCCTTGCCTTATCCCTGATCGTAGGAGGAAAGCTTTTATTCTTTCACTGTTAAATACGATGTTACCTATGGGGTTTTCATAAATGTTATTTATTATGTTGAGCAATTTCCCTTCTATTCCTAGTTTTCTGAATTTTTTTGTCATGAAATGGTGTTGGATTTTGTCAAAATGCTTTTTCTGCATCATTTGAGATGATCATGTGTTTTGTTTCATTCATTCTATTAATATGATGTCTTACATTGATTGATTTTCTTTTGTTGAACTATCTTTGCATCCCTGGGATAAATCCCACTTGGTAATGTTGTATAATATGATTTTGGGTTTACATTTGCTAGTATTTTGTTAAAGATTTTTTCATTGATAGTCATAAGGGATATTGGTCTCTCGTTTTCTTTGTCTGGCTTTGGTACCAGTGTAATGCTAGCCTTATATCTTGAGTCAAGAACTGTTCCATCCTCTTTCACTGATTGGAAGAGCTTGAGGATTAGTGTTAATTCTTTGAATGTTTGGAAGAATTCACCGGAGAAGCCATCTTTTCTCTGTTGGGAGGTTTTTGATTACTGATTCAGTCTCTGTTATATAGGTCATTCAGGTTTGTTATTTCTTTTTGAGTCATTATTGGTAATTTGTGTGTTTCTGGAAATTTTTCTATTTAATTTAGGTTATCTAACCTGTTGGCACACAATTATTCATAGTGTTCTAATGATTTTTATTGCCTTAACATTAGTAATATTTCACTTTCATTTCTGATTTTAGTTATTTGTATCTTCTCTCTTTTTTTCTTATTCTAGCTAGAGGTGTGTCAATTTTGTTGATCTTTTCAAAGAACCAACTTTTGGTTTTGTGATTCTATTATTTGATATTCTCCACTTCATTAATCTCTGCTCTACTCTTAATTGTTTTCTCCCTTCTTTTGCTTTTCTTTTTTTTAGCTTCTTAGGGTAGCTGTGATCAATTGATAGAGGAAGAGAAAACTCAAGCCTGATTTACATATGGTTGTGCATGATATGCACGCACTGTCTGAATGTGGTGTGTGCAGTACTTTCTCGGTCATCCCGGAAGGACAGTGGTGAAGGGAAAGCCTCCCAGTGGGCAGAACTTTGAGCAGTGCTCCTGGTTATTCACTTTGATTGGAAGGAACAATGGCCAGGTGTGTGATTGTAATCTGATTCGTGGGTTATGGCCAATGGTTTGGCTGGATGGTTAGGGATTTGGAAGGAACATGATTAGGAAACTGGCAATAAGGAAATTTGAGGAAGAGGTATGTAGATAAATCTTTCTGAATGAGCAAAAACTAAAGACACTTGTGTTCCAAGTGAATGCTCACTAAAGTTTGATCTCAGAAGAGATGGATTTTAATACTCAAGTATATAGGTTGAGCTGTTTTGTGGATATCAGTCAGCCTCTTTCTCAGGCACCCCGTCTTTGCCCAAGGGCTTATGAACAAAGTGGCCATGGTGGCAAGGATTGAGGTTATGCAAGGGCTCAGCAACATGGACTTTTACTCACCGCGGTTGACCTAGCTCTAGCCAGCCCTGACTGCCCAGACTACTAGCAGCAAAGACCAACTCAACAGTGAGCCCCCAGTATGGCACCAGTCCCCAGGGTGATGGACAAGCTACCGGTGGCAGGTTGATTATATTGGATTGTTTCTGTCATGGAAGGGGCAGTATTTTGTTCTTACTGGAACAGACACTCTGCGTATTAATTTACCTTTCTTGCCTGCCATGCTTCTGCCAAAACTACCAGCCATGGACTTACAGGATGCCTGCTCCGCCATGATGGCATTCTACACAGCACTGCTTCAGATCAGGAACTCACTCACTTCACAGCAGAAGAATAATGGCAATGGACCCATGCTCATGGAATTCATTGGTTTTACTATGTTTCCCACCAGCTTGAAGCAGCTGGCATGATAGGATGATGGAATGGCCTTGTGAAGACTTACAGTGTAAGCTAGGCTGCAGTACCTTGCACGGTTGGGAGAGGGTTCTCCAGAAAGCTGTATATGCTCTGAACCAGCATCCAATATATGGTCTGTTTCTCCCATAGCCAGAATTCATGGGTTCAGGAATCAATGGGTAGAAATGGGGGGTGGTATCCCTCACTTTTAACACTAGTTGCTAACTAGCAGAAATTTTGTTTCTCATGACCTTATGCTGTTCTGGCCCAGAGGTCTTAGTTCTAAAAGGAGGAATGCTTCGACCAGGAGACTCAACAGTGGATAAATTGAACTGGAAATTAAGACTAATGCTCAACCACTTTGGACTCCTTATGCCACTGAATCAATGCAGAAAAGGGAGTTACTGTACTGGCTCGGGTGATTGATCCTGACTACCAAGGGGAAATTAGACTACTCCTCTACATTGGAGGTAAGGAAGAATATGTCTGGAGTACAAAAGACCCCTTAGGGCATCTGTTACTAATACTATTACCAGGCTTGTGTTTAAGGTCAATGGAAATAGACAATAGTCCAATCCAGTCAGGACTACTAATCATGTCCCAGAACCTTCAGAAATGAAGGGTTGAGTCCCTCTACCAGGTAAAGAACCATGATCATCTGAGGATTTACTGAAGGCAAAAGAAATACAGAATGCGTGGTGGAAAGAAAAGATAGTTATTAAAAACCAGACGACTGGTTACAGAGATGAGAACTGTGTAATTGTCACGAGTATTCCATATTCCTTCTTACTTTCTTACATGTATGTTTGCATATGTATATATCAAATATCTTTATTTTCTTTCCTGTCTTATTCCCTTATGTAACATAAGATGCAGTCACTTTATATCATAGTGTTTAAGTATTGTTTATTTTATATCATAGTACCTAAGTTACAGGATTTCAAGAAGAGTAAGCATCACTTAAGGAAGTTTTCTTTTCTGTGGAAGGGGTTAGTGTGTTTCAGCTGTGTGCAGGATAGTTGTATCAAGTTAGGAGGAATTATGACCTTGTTATTGTCTTTATTTGGAGATTAAATATGATGTAAGGAGATGTATATAGGTGTCAAGTTGACATGAGGTGGACTTGTGGTGTTTAATTTTATGTTTCAACTAGATGCTCAGGTATCTGGTTAAGCATTATTTCTGGGTGTGTCTGTGAGGGTGTTTGTGGATGAGATTAACATTTGGATTTGCAGACTGAGTAAAGCAGATTACCCTCCCAAATATGGGTGGGCTTCGTCCAAACCACTGAAGGCCTGAATAGAATTAAATGCTGAATAAGAAACAATTCTTTGTCTCTGCCTGTATTTGATCTGGGATATCAGTCTTCTCCTGCCCTTGGACTCAGACTTGAACTGGAACTTACACTATTGGCTCTTCTGTTTCTTAGGCTCTCAGACTCAGACTGGAACTAGACTATTTATACCTCCTGGTTCTATAGCTTGCTAATTTTAGATCTTGGACTTCTCAGCCTCCATAATTGTGTGAGCCAGTTCCTTATAGTGAGTCTCTTAATATAGAGAAAGAAGCAAACCCAATATATATGGATATATATATAGTCATATATCTAGGTCTTTTATTGGTTCTGTTTCTCTAGAGAACCCAGACTAATACACATACTGCAACATGGGTGAAACTTGAAAATATTGTGCTGACAGCAAAAAGGCATTTACCAAAGGCTCCATATTATCTGATTCCATTTATGTGCAATGTCCAGAATAGGCAAATCCATAAACACAGGAAGTAGATTAGTGGTTGGCTAGGACTGGGAGACTGAGGGTAAATGGGAAACGATTTCTAATGAGTGTAGTGTTTCTTCTGTCAGTAATAGAAATGACTGAAATTGATTATGGTGACAATTGTGTACATATAGAAAATACAATTGAATTGTATACTTTGTGCATGTTGTATGGTATGTGAATTTTATCTCAACTGTTTTACAAAAAATCACACAGCTATTTATTTGTGGATCTATATCTTGACTGTCTATTTATTCCATCACTATATATTTCTATCCTTAGGCCTATATCACATTGTCTTGATTACTATAACCTGATAGTAAATATAATCAAGTAATGTAAATTATCCAATACTTTATTTTTTTTCAAACTGCTTTGTCTATTCTACATCCTTTGCATCTACTTGTAAATTTTAAAGTAGTTTTGTCAAATTCCACAAAAGGATTTTGATTGGGATTGTATTGAGTCTATACATCAATTTGGAGATAATTGATATTAACAATATTAAGACTTCCATACCATGAATTTGAAGTATTTATTTACTTAGATCTTCTTTAGTGTTTTCATCAATTATATTTTGTTAGATATATGCCTAAATATTTTGTTATTTTTGTTACTATTGTAATTTCTATTTTTTTCACCTTTATTCATGAAAGTTATATTCACTGGATATAGAATTCTGAGTTGGCTTTTTATTTTTCTTAAACTTTCAGTATTTTAAAGATGTCTCTCCATTGTGTTCTGGCATGCTTAGTTTTTGGCCAAGAGATACACGGTAATTCTTATTTTTGTTCTTCTGCATGTAATGTGTTTTTACCCTAGGTTCTTTTAAGAGTTTTTTCCTTATCACTGGTTTTTAGCGATTTGATTATGAAGTGCCACTACTGTGTGATCACATGGGTTCACTGAGTTTTTTGGATCTGTGTGTTTATAATTTTCATCAAATTTTTAAAAATTTTGGCCATTATTCCTTCAAATTTTTTTTTTTGTTTTTGCCTTTTGCCACCTTCTCACTTTCTTGTGATTCCAGTTACACGTGTGATACCATATCTTTTTTGTCTCTGATTTTGGTTGTTTTTGTTGCTGTGACTTTAACTTCACTTTTTTAATCTTCAGTGTTTAATGTGCTGTTAATCCTATCTGATGCATTTTAAAATAGACTTAGCTTCTTCAGAATAGTTTTAGATATACAGAAAATTTGTAAAGCTAGTACTGAAAGTTCCCACATACCGCCAAATCCAGTTTCCTCTATTATTAGCATCTTATATTTGTATGGAATGTTCGTTATGATTAATGAACCAATACTGCTATATTCTCATTAACTGAAGCCCATACTTTATTCAGGGTTTCTCTGTTTTTACCTAATGTCTCCTTTCTGTTTCTGGATCCAATCCAGGATACCACATTATGTTTAGTTGTCATGTATCCTTAGGCTCCTCTTGACTGTGACAGTTTCTCAGACTTCTCTTGTTTTGTGATGAACTTAATGGCTTTATGGATTCCTGGTCAGATATTTTATTCAGTTCCCTTATCTTGAAATTTTTCTGATGTTGTTCTCATGATTACACTGTGGATATGGGTTTTTGGAAGGAAGCCCACAGAGATAAAGTGTCATTTTTATCACATCAAGGGTATATCCTATAACATGATTTATCACTGTTCATGTTGACCTTGGCCACCTCAGTGAAACAGTAGTTGTCAGGTTTCTTCACTGTAAAGTTACTCCTCTCCCCCCTTTTTCCATACTGTATTCCTATAGAGTGATGTCATTATGTGGCAGCCCATGCTTAGGCAGTGGGGAGTTGTGCTTGAGATGGATTATCTATAAAAGTTATTTGGAATTTTTGTGCGTGTGGGAGATTTGTCTATTCTACCCGCCCCATTCGTTCATTCATTTATTTATTCAATCATTTATTTATATCATGGATATTCATTTTATTCTTTGTGTTATAATCAACACTGCTAACTTTTTTGCTCAAATTATTCCTGTTTTAGCCACTGGGAGCTCTTTTAGTTGCCTCCTGTGTCTCTTTGACATACCCCCATCAATGTTGTTGTTGCTGATTTTCTTTGTGCTTTTTTACTTTTTCTGCCATTACAGGATGCTCCAGGTACATCTTGTATATTTCCCACCCCACTCATTGAACCAGCCATTTCTCCAAGGATCCTTAGTTTCTTTTATTGAAGAATGATATTAGAAACAAGATCTGGGTGCTTTGGATTTAAAACATCCAAAGTGTTTTTACTTCATATATTGTATTTTTTAACGTCTAAGAGTTTCCTTTGGGTTCTTTTTATAATTCATTTTTTTTTCCTCATAATGATCATGTTTTCCCCTACATTCTTGAACTGGTAAAATATCTATATAACAGTTGTTTTATCCCATGTATTGCGAAGTCTCTCTACTCTGGCTTGTGGGAATACATACTATTCCCTAGCAAGTGTGGACTCTGGGAATTGCTCTGCACACTCTATTCCAATGTTTCTTCTTTGGTAGGCTTTGGTAGCTTTCTCTCACATATGCACAGATTAGTAATCAGTCAAAACCCTGAGGGGACCCTTCTGCAGAACTCCAGGGGTCTTTCTCCAAAGCTCTCTTCTCCCTTCCTTGGCTACCTTGACTTCTTTTCTCTGTTCCCTCTACTCAGCGAGGTCATTGGCCCTCCCTGCAATGCAGTTTGGAAACTGCCTCCAAGTAGTAAACTGGGACCATTTCAGGACTTACTGTGTTTATTCCCAGTCTCTTAAGGAGTGTGGTACTCTGTTGCCAGTTGCTCAATAACTGAAAACCTTCTTTCATGTGTTTTGTCTGATTCTCTTGTTGCTTATTGTGAAAGAGTAAATCCAGCCCTTGTTACTCCATATTCACCGGGAAGGAAAGTCAATAAACTATTTTAAATATAAATACAAATTATGAGCACTTTCCATGTCATTAAATATTCTTATGAAATATGATTTTACTTACCACATATATTTCCATCATACACTTGGCTCAACTATTTTCTTATCTGGTCCTTAGCCTTTGTACTTTGGTTATGGTGTTTTTGTAAGCAAAAATTCATATGTAGACATAACAGTCTTTATGTAATGGTTTCAGATTTTGTGTTTGTGATGAGAAAGGCCAGATAAATATTTGCCTGTTCCTTATTATTCTGGTTGGTTTTGTGATTTTATTTTTTACATTAAATTCATTAATCCATCTGGGATTTATTTTCATATATGATGCGAGGTAATGATCTATATATATATTTTCAAATTAATAAAATCATGAAAATATAGAAAGGAGCATTAAGAAGATAAAAACCACACCCAATTCCCTTTTTTTTTTTTCTGTCCTTTCCTTCTGGAACTCCAGTAACATACGTTTTAGGTCATTTTTCCTTATTGCCCACATGTCTTTTATGCTCCTTATCTTTTTTTCTTCTTTTGGTAATTTTCTCTTTCTCTCTCTTCTTTTATTTATTTATTTATTTATAAACACGGCCTTTCCAGTGTTTTATTTTAATGTCAAATTTCAATTAAAAATGATTTGTTTTATAATTTTGAGCATACACACACATAAAAATCCCCAAACATGTAGAAAAGATTTAATATGTGAAAGACACTCTGCTAAGTGTTCTGAAGTTGTTCTGAAAGGGGGGGGGGTGGTATATAGATTTTGTATTTTTATATTCAGGCATTTGTTCATGACAGTATTAGCTGGAAAGATTTTCTTTGTTCAATACAACATCGATCTAATGACAGTTTCCTTTAATATTTTTAGAAAGAAAACTAGCTGTTTACCTTATTAGTTTGTTTATAAGTAGAACATGGTTTTTTTTTTGAATTTCATTTTATTTTTTTAATACAGTTCATATTAGTTATCTATTTTATACATATTAGTGTATATATGTCAATCCCAATCTCCCAGTTCAGCCCACCACCACCACCCCTGGCCCCTGATTTTGCCCCTTAGTGTCCATATGTTTGTTTTCTACATCTGTGTCTCTATTTTTGCCTTGCAGACTGGTTCAACTCTACCATTTTCTAGATTCCACATATATATGTTAATATATGATATTTGTTTTTCTCTTTCTGATATACTTCACTCTGTATGATAGTCTCTAGGTCCATCCACGTCTCAACAAATGACCTAATTTCATTCCTTTTTATGGCTGAGTAACATTCCATTGTATATAGGTACCACATCTTCTTTATCCATCTGTCTGTTGATGGGCATTAGGTGGCTTCCATGACAATAGTGCTATTGTAAATAGTGCTGCGATGAACACTGGGGTGCATGTGTCTTTTTGAATTATGGTTTTCTCTGGGTATATGGCCAGTAGTGGGATTGCTGGGTCCTATGGTAATTCTATTTCTAGTTTTTTAAGGAACCTCCATACTGTTCTCCATAGTGGCTGTATCAATTTACATTCCCACCAATAATACAAGAGCGTTCCCTTTCCTCCACACCCTCTCCAGCATTTGTTGTTTGTAGATTTTCTGATGATGCCCATTCTGACTGGTGTGAGGTGATACCTCATTGTAGTTTTGATTTGCATTTCTCTGATGATTAGTGATGTTGAGCAGCTTTTCATGTGCCTCTTGGCCATCTGTATGTCTTCCTTGGAGAAATGTCTGTTTAGGTCTTTTGCGCATTTTTGGATTCACTTGTTTGATTTTTTAATATTGAGCTGCATGAGCTGTTTATATATTTTGGAGATTAATCCTTTGTCTGTTGATTCATTTGCAAATATTTTCTCCCATTCTGAGGGTTGTCTTTTTGTCTTATTTATAGTTTCCTTTGCTGTGCAAAAGCTTTTAAGTTTCATTAGGTCCCATTTGTTTATTTTTGTTTTTATTTCCATTACTCTAGGATGTGGGTCAAAAAAGATCTTGCTGTGATTATGTCAGAGTGTTCTTCCTATGTTTTCCTCTAAGAGTTTTATAGTGTTTTGTCTTACATTTAGGTCTTTAATCCATTTTGAGTTTATTTTTGTGTATGGTGTTAGGGAGTGTTCTAATTGCATTCTTTTACATGTAGCTGTCCAGTTTTTCCAGCACCACTTACTGAAGAGACTGTCTTTCCTCCATTGTGTACCCTTGCCTCCTTTGTCATAGATTAGTTGACCTTAGGTGCGTGGGTTTACATCTGGGCTTTCTATTCTGTTCCACTGATCTGTATTTCTATTTTTATGCCAGTACCATATTGTCTTGATTACAGTAGCTTTGTAGTATAGTCTGAAGTCAGGGAGTCTGATTCCTCCAGCTCTGTAATTTTCCTTCAAGACTACTTTGGCTATTTGGGGTCTTTTGTGTTTCCATACAAATTTTAAGGTTTTTTGTTCCAGTTCTGTAAAAAGTGCCATTGGTAATTTGATAGGGATTGCACTGAATCTGTAGATTGCTTTGGATAGTGTAGTCATTTTCACAATGTTGATTCTTCCAATCCAAGAACATGGTATATCTCTCCATCTGTTTGTATCATCTTTGATCTCTTTAATCAGTGTCTTATAGTTTTCTGAGTACAGGTCTTTTACCTCCTTAGGTAGGTTTATTCCTAGGTATTTTATTCTTTTTGTTGCGGTGGTGAATGGGATTGTTTCCTTAATTTCTCTTCCTGATCTTTCGGTGTTACTGTATAGGAATGCAAGAGATTTCTGTGCATTAATTTTGTATCCTGCAAATTTACCAAATTCATTGATCAGCTCTAGTAGTTATCTGGTGGCATCTTTAGGATTTTCTATGTATAGCATCATGTTATCTGCAAACAGTGACAGTTTTACTTCTGTTTCCAACTGTATTGCTTTTATTTTTTTTCTTCTCGGATTTCCATGGCTAGGACTTCCAAAACTATTCCAAATCTATGTTGAATAATGGTGGTAAGAGTGGACATCCTTGGCTTGTTCCTGATCTTAGAGGAAATGCTTTCAGTTTTTCACCATTGAGAATGATGTTTGCTGTGGGTTTGTTGTACATGGCCTTTATTATGTTGAGGTAGTTTTCCTCTGTGCCCACTTTCTGGAGAGTTTTTGTCATAAATGGGTGTTGAATTTTGTCAAAAGCCTTTTCTTTATCTATTGAGATGATCATATGGTTTTTATTCTTCAACTTGTTAATATGGTGTATCACATTGATTGATTTGTGTATGTTGAAGAATCCTTGCATCCCTGAGATAAATCCCTCTTGATCATGGTGTATGATCCTTTTAATGTGTTGTTGGATTCTCTTTGCTAGTATTTTTGCATCTATATTCATCAGTGATATTGGTCTGTAGTTTTCTTCTTTTGTAGTATCTTTGTCTGGTTTTGGTATCAGGGTGATATGGTGGCCTCGTAGAATGAGTTTGGGAGTTTTCCTTCCTGTGCAATTTTTTGAAAGAGTTTGAGAAGTATAGGTGTTAGGTATTCTTTAAATGTTTGGTAGAATTCACCTGTGAAGCCATCTGGTCCTGGACTTTTGTTTGTTGGAAGATTTTCAATTTCATTCCTTGGGATTGGTCTGTTCATATTTTCTATTTCTTCCTGGTTCAGTCTTGGAAGGTTATACCTTTCTAAGAATTTGTCCATTTCTTCCAGGTTGTCCATTTTATTGGCATAGAGGTGCTTGTAGTAGTCTCTTACGATGCTTTGTATTTCTGCGGCGTCCATTGTAACTTCTCCTTTTTCATTTCCAATTTTATTGATTTGAGTCCTCTCCTTCTTTTCTTGATGAGTCTGGCTAAAGTTTTATCAATTTTGTGTATCTTCTCAAAGAACCAGCTTTTAGTTTTATTGATCTTTGCTATTGTTTTCTTTGTTTCTATTTCATTTATTTCTGCTGTGATCTTTATGATTTCTTTCCTTCTCCTAACTTTGGGTTTTGTTTGTTCTTCTTTCTCTAGTTCTTTTAGGTGTAAGGTTAGATTGTTGATATTTTTCTTGTTTCTTGAGGTAGGGTTGTATTGCTATAAAATTCCCTCTTAGAACTGCTTTTGCTGCATCCTGTAGGTTTTGGATTGTCGAGTTTTCGTTTTTCTTTGTCTTTAGATAGTTTTTGATTTCCTCTTTGATTTCTTCAGTGATGTCTTGGTTATTTAGTAACCTATTGTTTAGCCTCCATGTGTTTGTGTTTTTTACACTTTTTCCCTGTAATTTATTTCTAATCTCATAGCATTGTGGTTAGAAAAGATGCTTGGTATGATTGCAATTTTCTTGAATTTACCAAGGCTTGATTTGTGACCCGAAATGTGATCTGTCCTGGAGAATGTTCCATGTGTACTTGAGAAGAAAGTGTAATCTGCTGTTTTCGGATAGAATGTCCTGTAAATATCAATTAAATCTATCTGGTCTATTGTGTCTATTGTGTTTCCTTATTTATTTTCTGTCTGGATGAGCTGTCCATTGCTGTTAAGTGGGGTGTTAAAGTCCCCCACTATTATTGTGTTACTGTCGACTTCCTCTTTTATAGCTGTTAGCATTTTCTTTATTTTTGAGGTGCTCCTATTTGGGGTGCCTATATATACCTGTTATACCTTCTTCTTGGATTGATTCCTTGATCATTATGTTGTGTCCTTCCTTGTCTCTTGTAACATTATTTTAAAGTCTATTTTATCTGATATGAGTATTGCTACTTCAGCTTTCTTTTGATTTCCATTTGCATGGAATATCTTTTTCCATCCCCTCACTTTCAGTCTGTATGTGTCTCTAGGTCTGAGTTGGGTCTCTTGTAGACAGCCTATATATGGGTCTTGTTTTTGTATCCATTCAGCAAGCCTGTGTCTTTTGGTTGGAGCAGTTAATCCATTCACATTTAAGGTAATTATTGATATGTATGTTCCTATTATCATTTACTTAGTTGTTTTGGGTTTGTTTTTATAGGTCCTCTTCTTCTCTTGTGTTTCCCACTTAGAGAAGTTCCTTTGGCATTTGTTGTGGAGCTGGTTTGGTGGTGCTGAATTCTCTTAGCTTTTGCTTGTCTGTAAAGCTTTTGATTTCTCTGTTGAATCTTAGTGAGATCCTTGCTGGGTAGAGTAATCTTGGTTATCGGTTCTTCCCTTTCATCACTTTAAATGTATCATGCCACTCCCTTCTGGCTTGTAGAGTGTCTTCTGAGAAATCAGCTGTTAACTTCTGGGAGTTCCCTTGTAAGTTAGTTGTCGTTTTTCCCTTGTTGCTTTCAGTAATTTTTCTTTGTCTTTAATTTTTGTCAATTTGATTGCTACATGTCTCCGCATTTTTCTCCTTGGGTTTATCCTGCCTGGGACTGTCTGTGCTTCCTGGACTTTGGTGGCTATTTCCTTTCCCATGTTAGGGAAGTTTTCGACGATAATCTCTTCAAATATTTCGTTGGGTCCTTTCTCTCTCTCTTCTCCTTCTGGGACCCCTATAATGTGAATGTTCGTGTATTTAATATTGTCCCAGAGGTCTCTTAGGCTGTCTTCATTTCTTTTCATTCTTTTTTCTTTATGCTATTCTGTGTCAGTGAATTCCACCATTCTGTCTTTCAGGTCACTTATCCGTTCTTCTGCCTCAGTTATTCTGCTATTGATTCCTTCTAGTGTGTCTTTCATTTCAGTTATTGTATTGTTCATCTCTGTTTGTTTGTTCTTTAATTCATCTAGGTGTTTGTTCTTTAATTCTTCTAGGTCTTTGTTAAACATTTCTTGCATCTTCTTGATCTTTGCCTCCATTCTTTTTCCGAGGTCCTGGATCATTTTCACTATCCTTATTCTTAATTGTTTTTCTGGAAGGTTGCCTATCTCCATTTCATTTAGTTTTTTTTTCTGGGTTTTTATCTTGTTCCTTCTTCTGGTACATATTCCTCCACTTTTTCATTTTTTCTGTCTTTCTGTGAGTATGTTTTTCCTTCCACAGGCTGCAGGATTGTAGTTCTTGTTTCTGCTGTCTGCCCTCTGGTGGATGAGGCTATCTAAGGGGCTTGTGCAGGCTTCCTGATGGAAGGCAGTAGTGGTGGGTGGAGCTGGGTTTTGCTGTGGTGGGCAGAGCTCAGTAAAACTTTAATCCACTTGTCTGCTGATGGGTGGGGCTGGTTCCCTCCCTGTTGGCAATTTAGCCTGAGGCAACCCAGCCCTGGAGGCTACAGGCTCTTTGGTGAGGCTAAGGGTGGACTCCAGGAGGGGTTATGCCAAGGAATACTTCCCAGAACTTTTGCTGCTGGCGTCCTTGTCCCTGTGGTGAGCTACAGCCATCCCCTGTTTCTGCAGGAGACCCTCCAACACTGGCTGTAGGTCTGGTTCAGTCTCCTGTGGCATCAGTGCTCCTTCCCCTTGGATCCTGATGCACACACTACTTTGTGTGTGCTCTCCAAGAGTGGAGTCTCTGTTTCCCCCAGTTCTGCAAAGTCCTGCAATCAAATCCTACAAAGTCCTGCAATCAAATCCTGCTAGCCTTCCAAGTCTAATTATCTGGGAATTCCCCCTCCTGTTGCTGGACCCCCAGGTTGGGAAGGCTGACTTGGCTCTCAGAGCCTTCACTCCAGTGGGTGGACTTCTGTGATATAATTGTCCTCCAGTTTGTGAGTTACCCACCCAGCAGTTATGGGGTTGATTTTATTGTGATTGCACCCTTCCTACTGTATCGTTGTGGTTTCTTCTTTGTCTTTGGTTGTGGGGTATCTCTTTTGGTGATTTCCAGTGTCTTCCTGTCGATGATTGTTCCTTCTCTGTCTTCTTCGATCTCGGCTTTTTTTTTTTTTCTTTTTTGCTGATCTGTTTTCTGTTTTACTAATCTCTGCTTCTGCTCCTTCACATCAGCTTTTGAATCCTTCCTTTGAATTATATATTTATTGTTGCCTTTTCTCTCCCTCTAATTCTAGGAGAATTTGGTTCATTTTTCATATATTTCAGTTCTCCAGTGAAATTCTTCATCTTACTGTGTATTTTCTTGGACATACTAATCATAGTTATTATAAAGCAGGAATCTGACAACTCAAAGTCTGGATCACCAAATCCCCCCCTTTTTTTTCCCTTTTCCCTTTCCTTATGGCTGTTTGCTCTTTTTTGCTGGTATTCTTGGTGATTTGAGATTAAGTGCTGGGTATTTTGCATAAAAAAGTGTAGAGGCTCTAGATTAATTCTCCCAAAGTAGATTTGATTGTCTAATTGTAAGAAAAAAATGATCTAGGAAGATCACCTTTATGCAGTTAGGTATTGAGACTACCTGAGACTTTGTTTTAGTTTTGTGAAGACCATTTCCTGTTGCCCTTACGTGTAGGGCATAACCTTGCAGGGTCTGCAACTGCACACTTAGAATGTTTCCAGAGTGCCTGCTCCCTTGGCCACCCCTGAGCTCTTTATCCTGCTTTCCGAAGTCCTGAGTGATCTGGCTCAGCCTACCCAGCTTACTGTTTCTTATACCATTCTCCCTCTCTGCTCCTTGAGCTCTTGTATTACCATTCTGTTGTTGTTGCTTAAACAGACAGGCTCATTTCTGCCTTACATCTGTGGTAAAAGCTCTCTGTTTTGCCCCCATGCTTTCCATCAGAGGGTGCCTGATTCCCACTCATTCAGGTCACAGTTTAAATGTCATATCTGCAGAGCACTCCGCCCCTCCGCATTTTCTCACTAGTCACCTTTTTGGTTTCTTCAAGACATTTAAAATCACGTGGTTTTTTTTCTTGTTTGTTATTTTTGTAGTTTTCTCTATCTTCCCTGAAGTGGAATGTAAACTCCACAAAAACAGAGACTTTGTCTCTGGTGTTTGCTGCTTTATTCCCAGCATCTAGAAGTGTCCTGTCCGATACAGTAGCTATTCGCCCCAAATGGCTATTGAGCTCTTGAAATGTGGCTAGTCCAAAGTGAGATGTAAATATAAAATACACAACAGGTTTTGGAGACTTAATAAACATAAAATCATGTAAAATATCATATTAATATTTTTAGATTATGTTGAAATTGTAAAATTTTATATGTACTAGGCTAACTAGAATACATTGTTGAAATTAATTTCACCTATTTCTTTTCTTTTTTTTAACTACTTTGAATGAGGCCATTAAAAATTTTTAAATATGTGTGTGGCTGACATTTGTAGCTGGCATTTGTTTCTGTTTAGTTTTTTTTGTAATTTTTCTATTTTAGCGTATTAACCCTGTTTTTTTCCAAGGCAAACCTCTCTTGAAATTATCTCTTTTCTAATTGTTATAAACCTTCCATGTATCATATAACCTAAAAACAAAGCTGTTTGGACCTTTGTATTTTAACAAGAACAACTAAGCACTGAGTGAAGATGAAACTCTAGTAAGAGTAAAATGTTTGAAACTTTGTGGTATTGATTTTAGATGGCCAGAGGTCTCTTGATCTTTTATTTTGTTGAATCTTTGGCTTTTGTTTTCTAGACAATGTATTAGTAGGCCAGGACCCTTAAAACATTTCTTGTCTGAGAGGTGTTAAATTCTAAGAAGACTTTAACTTTTTTAAAAAACAATGATAATAATAAATGATAATGGTGGGAGAGGTCACATAAGATATAATAGAACAATTCTTTTATTCCTCATTCCTAATTCCTCATGAGACTATTCCCTTGAACCTGCTTTTGAATTTTCTTTAGCTGAAAATTTGTTGATTGGGGTGTGATAAGCTGTTGTGAAATCACTTATTAAACCAAGCAACTTTCATTTCTGGAAACATGATTTCATTGATTAGACATATACAGAAACAGTTAACACTAGCAAACATCAAACATCCACATGAATGGACAGGTATGTGCATGAAAATCAAGGAGTATTTTAGAAAGCAGCTTAAACACTTAACAGTTTAGGGAAAGGCAGTGGAACAAATGAGCTGTGATTTTATTTTTTTAAGATTTTTCAGGTAATGGAAAATAATGGCAAATCGCACCCATCAAGTTCCAGTAACTCAAAACATTTATTCTCAGTCTACAAGGGACTAATATATATAAGAACAGCTAAACTTTTCCTTATTATTTTCCTTCTAATGAGAAAGTGGTATCTGGGTTTAGACTAATTTGGTTTTGAATGGCTATTTGGACATATGCTGCATGGCAGTAATATGACTTTTTCTACCTGGGGAAAGGATGAAGTTGAAAAGAATCTTAGTCAGAAATCATAAAATTCATTTACTGGTTCATAGATAATTATCACAAGGGCTGCTAAATATTTAAAAGTTATAAATATTGTCTAAAGTGTTTATTTATGGGAAATTTATGTAAGTAAAGATGGGGCTTGGGGATTGAGTAAGAAAATATTTTCTCAGTATTTCAAGGTCCTAGTTTGTCCCACAAAATGAAATTAGGAAGATTGTAAAAATAACATCTATTAAAAGACATTGTAGAATTTTAATCTTTAGAAGGGGGCTCAGATTTTAAGGTGAGAGTTGGACCAGTTCTCATTTCAATTGGGAAAATACAACCCAATTAGAAAAAGTCTCAAAGCAAGGTGTGAAATAATTGGAACTTTGAAATAACAAATCAAGTCAGGGAGGCTGTGCAAAGAGTTAGTCTTTAGCAAGACCACAAATTATCAGGGTATCAAAATATCTGCTCAAGGTCCCAAAACTCTATTTAAGATGAAAATAACTTGAAGGCAAAGCCTGTGGAGCAAGGAAAAAGTCTGAAACTTGAAAAGTAATTGCTTTTAATTCATGGGTTAGAAGGCCGGCTGACCAAACATTTACCAGCCAGCAACTATACTTTTCTAATGAGAAGCAAAGCCTTCTCTTCGTGAGATTACTTCTGTTAGCTGTATACAATGAAACATGGCCATGCATTGCTACTTTTACGTTCAACGGATAGATTTTAGTGTTTCTAAGTGCAGACCTGGGACCTTAAGACCAACCTCTTAGTTTTAAGGTTCTGGGAATTTTTAGAATTCACAGAGATTATTGAAAGAAAATTTTTTGTTACTGCTTTGAATTTATCATGAACAGCTGCTCTCATTTCTTTAGTGTATGATGTCTTACCATACATGTAGGGGACCTTCTGCATGTCTGTCTACTTAGAAATCAATAAGCCCTTGTTTATAGATTGTCCTCCATAACATTTCTGAAGGGTCGGCACAGAGGGAAGACTTTAATGAAAGACTTTTCTTCTCAACTACCCAGCACACTCTATCTGTGGAAATGTGTTTGGCGGCAATTAACAGCATACCCTACCAAGAGCGGCTTTGTTCTTCTCACATAGCAAGAAGATGGGGCTGATCCATTGGTTCAATGAAAATTGCCAAACTCCTACATGATGTCTGTCTGCTCTACTATATTAAACATCCTTCATTTTGCCTCTTGGTCGTAACATGGCTCTGAGATACAGGTGAAGAGAAAGAGGGCAAGTTGGTCAACCCCATTTATTTCACGAGCTTTCTCATAAGTGCCCTTCCACTAGTGCCCTTATGTGTCATTGACTACACTGGGCCACATGGCCCCCCCAGCTAAAAGGGAGGTAGTAAATAGAAACAAGACTAAAAAACTGGCTTAGACCAAAATGCCTGGCTTTGGGCACTTGCCATTCAGACTAAAATCGGGATGTGTTAGCGAGCAAGAAATAAAGAGACTGGGTAGTTCCACACATATAACCTGATACAAGGTTTAAGGCACTGTAAAGTATTCCTGAAAATTGTGTATGGTGTGTGATATTAAATTTACTCTCTTTCAAAGTACCTTTTGCAATTTCACTACAAATTCATGTTGCAAATGTAATGGGTAAATGATATCTGGACTAAGCCATCGAAGAATTGATGTGGATAAAGAAGAACATCTTCACAGTAGGATTTACAGTTCCCTGGTCTTCTGTTGTATCTAATCCCTTTAATAATCAGACATTTGGTAAAATCTGCCTGGCTATTTGAAGGATGACCTTTCACATAATCCTCTGAAGTCTTTTAAAGAGAGATTCATTGAGAAAGAAAGATGTCGTATCATCCTATCTCTCAGGATCTGCATGCCAGAGATGTTCTTTGAATCTTCCTGGCAATGCTTATCACATCCTCCCCTGTGTTTCAAGTATCTCCTGCTCCCACAAGGAAAATTCTCTGCTACTGTCTCATTGGTATAAACCCTGCCAGGAAAAATGGTGACAGGACAGGAACTTGTCTTCTTCATTTATGAGTCCTTCACATCCCTTAGAAGAATAAATTGCACATAAAAATACTCAAGAATTTTATTAAACGAATGAATAAATTTCTGGTAGAATTTTTCAACAAAGAAAGTTTTGATCAAATAATTCAGTATGTCTGGGTAAAGACTGAAACACAGCTCATTTTGTAAAATATGATATATATAATAAAATGTTTATTAACTCTCATTGTAGGCACCCTGATAGTCAAATGTTTTTTTTTTTTAACTGCAATGAAAAGGAAGAATAACTTCCTAACAAAATTTGTTTTACCACTTCAGCTGTTTTCTATATTTGAGATTCCAAAATAGGTACCAGGAAGCAGAAGAAAGAAAAACCACTTGGCCTGTACTCAAATGTCAAGTTGTCTGAAATGCAAATGAGTAAGGACACAGACCCATGGCCTTACCCCTCTCATTCCATCATGCAACCTAATATGAATCCCCAGACCCAGAGCAGAGCAGAAAAGTTGCCAGCCTTAACAGAAATGGTACTGTGGGTTGGTCAGTATGAAAAAGAAAATAAATAAAATTTTGTTTGCTGGTTACCATTCTGTACTCTGAGGTACTTTGTGTAATGAAAAGAAAACTGAAAAAACTGGAGAAAAATAAAAGGTTTACTCAATAAATGGTATCAGGAATACAGGGTAGCCATTGGTGAGGGGTGGAGTGAGGGTGGTGGCAATAAAGGGATCAGACCAGGCACCTTACCGCCAAACATATTCAGAGAGATCAAAATCTGAATATAAATACGTATATATCAGCGTAGAAAATAACATAGGAGCACTATATCAATTATCTTAGATCAGAAATGTCATATAAATTCTGTGAAATTTTAAAAAGCATAAAAAAGCCAACCATTTGGTTACATAAAACTTTTAACAAATTCTTAGAAAAATACCATAAAAAAGTGAAAAGTCAAGTAATAAATTGGGAAATATATATTTGTAAAACATGTCAGAGACAAAGATTTAATTTCCCTAATAATATTCATTAAAAAAAGAGGTATTTGGATTTTCCTTTATTGCATTATACATTCATATCCTTTGTCCATTTTTTAAAAAATTATTTATTCATTTATTTAATTTTTGGCTGCATTGGGTCTTCACTGCTGCACGCAGGTTTTCTCTAGTTGCAGCGAGCGGGGGCTACTCTTTGTTGTGCTGCGCGGGCTTCTCATTGCAGTGGCTTCTCTTGTTGCGGAGCACGGGCTCTAGGCGTGCAGGCTTCAGTGGTTGTGGGTCACTGGCTCTAGAGCACAGGCTCAGTAGTTGTGGCTCTCGCCGGTTTGGTTGCTCCACGGCATGTGAGATCGTCCCAGACCAGGGCTTGAACCCGTGTCCCCTGCATTGGCAGGCGGATTCTTAACCACTGCGCCACCAGGGAAGCCCCCTTTGTCCATTTTACTAGTTTTTTAAAAATAAGTATTTATTTGACAGCTATGCCTGGACATATGAACACTGGTATATAATTTACGATAACAAAATATTGGAAATAATTGAAATATGTATAAATAGGAGATTAGCTAAAGCAATTATGAGATTCATATAGCAAAATACCATTTGGAAAAGAATTAGGCAGACCATTTTTTATTGATATAAATTGATATCTATGAGATATTAAATGTAAAAAACAAGTTGCAGAAATATGTGTGTATCTAGTACTGCCAGTGTGCTACATTTGTGTAAAAAATACTTATTCATATTTGCTTCTAAATGCATATATCTCTGGAAAAAAACAGAAAAGAGTAGTAACAATTTTGCTCTCCGTTAAGTGGACTAGCTGTGTGGCCGCAGTTAAATCAGACTGTACCCATAATCAAGCACCTTAATAATTTTGCAGCTAAACAGATGAGTAGTCACAATAAGTGAAAAAGATACGACTACTGGCATAACTTGTTTTATTGTACTTCTCTTTATTGTGCTTTGCAGATAGGGCATTTTTTTTAATGAACTGTGGCAACCCTGCCTCGTGGGAGTCTGTCCGTGTCATTTCTCCAAAAGAATTTGCCCACTTCCTGTCTCTGTGTTATAGTTTAGTAGTTCTCACAGTGTTTCAAACTTTCTCATTATTATTATATTTGTTTTGGTGATCTGTGATCAGTGGTCTTTAATGTTATTGTAATTGTTTTGGGGCGCCATGAACCACTGCCATATAAGATGGCAAACTTAATTGATAAATATTATGAGTGTTATAACTGCTCCACTGACCTGCTGTTCACCCTTCTCTCTCCCTCTCCTCAGACATCCCTATTTCCTGAGACACAATAATATTGAAATTGGCCGATTAATAGCCCTACAGTGCTGGTGGTGTTGGTGGTTAATAATTAAATTATTAAGCAAAAGCTTACCTAGGCATTCCTCTGTAGCGTTCAGTGTAGTAGTATGTTGAAAGAAAGGATTGTTAAGAATGGATTATGTGAAACTGGAGGATTTTATCTTGAAAACAGGCAACTCAAACCTAGAGATGATGCTCTGCCCACCCCCTCAGAACTGACAGTGTGTGCAAGAGACATCCCCCATTTGAAACAGAAGGATTTAAATTTTACAAAGATAATAGGGTGCCTTTCCTGAATATTACATCACACACTCACTGGGTTCCGAGACCATACCCTATAATCAAACACCTCAATAATTCTGTAGGTAAACATGTGAATATTCACGTGAAGTAAAACACATAAGACTGTAAATTACTTTATCTCTGCTTAGGCCACATTTTGCCAACAAAGTTTGTTATAAACTTACAAAATAACTTTGGTATTTCAGAATAAAATTAGATTTTGGAATTAAATTGTATTTTTACAATAATATATAAGAGAATGTAGGGGCGGCTACTAAATTCATAGTAATTTAGTTTTAATTGAACAGCAGAATATTAAACATAAAAAGCATATTCAGTGGGCAAGATATGATTGAGTCATCAAGGATGGAATCTAGAGAAAGTGAGTCTTGCTTAAAACTTTTTTCTCCAAATAATATAACTATTTATTATAGTACCTATATGTTCCCCACCATAATGGATCATAACATAGCTCTGTGATTAGAAGAATGCAGTATGACCCTCCCAGTTGCTTGTTAGACAAGGTGGCTTATCCAATAATAAATCCAACCAATGGGTGATTTCAAAGAGGGGGGGGAGTCAGATCTTTCTGTAACTTGGAATAGAGATTTCAAAAGGAACATGGCTTAACTAAAAGTCTGATTCTTGTTACCAATGAAAGGGCACAATTTAAAAGGGAGAAATACAAAGAAGTGATAAAGAAAAAAAAGGGAGAAATCAAAGAAGGAAATTGATTCTTTCATTCAACAAATATGTATTGAGTGTCTGTTCCATGCCAGGCCCTGATCTGTGTTCTGGGTTTACACATTACCCACAGGGACCTTGCCTTAATAAGTCTTATGAAAAATAAGGAAGGTAATTTCAGACACTCTAAGTGCTATGATAATAAGGTGCAGTAAGGTGACTGGGAGTTATGGCGGGGATGGATGACTACCTAGGTAGGATGACAAAGGAAGAAAAACTCTCTGACAAAGGGCTGTTTGAACTCAGACTTGATTTATTGAGGGAACCAGTCATGTGAAGATCTAGGAAGAATGTTCCAGGCTGAATGCACAGAAAGTTCAGAAGACCTGAAGCCTGAACAAACACATTGGCATGTTTGAGAAAGAGCCAGAAAACAGCCTTGCCTGATGCAGAGTAAGGCAGGAGAGGAGTGAAAATAAATGAGATTGGCCATGTGTGGTCTTAGTGGCCAGTGTAGGTAGGGCATTTAGATTTTATTCTGTGTAGTATGGAAGCTTTTGGACCCCATCTGATTCACAATTTGGGCTTTTTGTGGAGAAAAGACTCTTGGTAAGCATGAGAACAGGAGTTAAGGTGGAAGCTTTTGCTTGTGGTGCAGGTAAGAGAGAATCTTGAGAATTCAAGTCCTAGATCTGGTGAACTGAGTTAGGGCTGTATTTTGAACTTGAGGAAACACGATGGATGATGGATTTGACGTGAGTTAGAGAGTAAGAAAAGAATGGAGATTACATGCAGATCTTTGACTTGATCAAATTGGGGGGATGGTGCTGTGTGCTGTTGATGGGAATGATGGAGTTAGGCACATTTGGAGGGAAAAATCATAATTTTGGGTCAAGTAAAGTAAGACGCTTACTGGATGCATATTGTACATCCAGGTATTGATGTTGATTGCACAGAGGACGTACTTCCCAGTCCTGGGAAGAGGAGTGTGGAAGTCATAGTACGTAGATGGTATTTAAGCCAGAGGACAGTATAAAATCACCTAGTGAAAGAAGGTATAGAGAAGATTAAAAAACTGAGGACAACATTTAGATTGAGGAAGGAGGAGGAAAAGTAAGTAAAGACAACTGTGGATGAAAGAGAAAGAAAAAACCAGGCGTGCTAGACATTAGAGAGACCATTCAGCTGTACCAAGTCCTTTTGAGAGGTCGAGTAAGATGACGACAGAGCTTTGCCCACTGGATCTGGCAGCATGAGACTTATTCTTGACCACAGTAAGAGCTCTTTTAGTGGAGTGATGTTGATATAAGTTTGATTGCAGTTTGAGGGAAGAATAAAAGGCGAAGAGGTGGAAATAGCACATACATACAGCAACTTAATGAGTTTTCTTCTGAAAAGGAGCAGGGAAATAGAGCTGTGGCTTGAAAAGTGCACCAAATATTGTGAAGTCCTAAGTCCATTGTGAAAATGCCTTGCAAATTATAGAGTAATTAGAAAAAATTATATTTTTTCTTAATATGCTTCCTTATAAGATGTATGTGTAGGCATGTACCCAATCATATATATGGATACTTTAGTTCATATTTCCTAGGAAGAATAGGACAGTGCATCTGCAGCTCATTCTGAGGGGATCTGGCCTGTACTAGATTTGGAATGCCAGGCCCCTCTACATGCCTCAGCTCTTTTAACACCTTAGAAGACCAAAGGCCAACAGATTTTTTCTTCTCTACTTTGACCTTCCTTCCTGACCCCAATTCTGATACAAAAATTACTCTTGGTTTTTGTTCCAGTCAAATGGCTTAACCTTGGTAAAAAATAGTTCTATGGAGGAAGAAAAAATGGATACTGGAAGAAAACTAATTCATGTCCATAAGGGGTGAAACTTTTGAAAGGTGGTCACAGAGACCCACAGCAGAGTTTAGACATGATTTTTTTCAGAGGAATGCTCAGACCCTATGAATGGGTATGCAAGGTTGGAAACAGGGCTAAATCCTTGTAAAATGTGTGACTTCTTGGTTACATTTTCCTTATTCTATAGAAAAATTTTATTTATAACATAACAAGGGAAACTTAGCCTCAGCTGTAATTCCTGTTCATTGCAACTACTTATTAAAGTTGGTGAAACCACCTGTAACATATGCCATTGCAGAAGTAGTAAAGAAATACAGCTCTGGTACAGTGAATAGGCTGTAGTCTTCTCTTCCTTCATCCTCCATTAATGCCAGATCAAGTGAGAATAGTCAGCAGAAAGGCTAGTCGTCAGAAACAAATGTGTTGGCCTGGAGGAAAGAGGAGCATGCTTTGTTGAGGAGCAAATTCTACGTGAATATGACAGAAGCCTGGTTCTGAACATTCCCTCCCTTCTTACCCACTCCAAAGAAGACATACAGGCCAACAGGCATGTGAAAAGATGATCAACATCACTAATCATTAGAGAAGTGCAAATCAAAACTACAGTGAGGTATCACCTCACACAGGTCAGAATGGCCATCATCAAAAAGTCTACAAATAATAAATGCTGGAGAGGATGTGGAGAAAAAGAAACCCTCCTACACTGTTGGGGGGAAGGTAAATTGGTACAGCCACTGTGGAGAACAGTATGGAGGTTCCTCAAAAAACTAAAAATAGAACTATCATATGACCCAACAATTTCACTCCTGGGCATATATCAGGAGAAAACCATAATTTGAAAAGATACATGCCCTCCAGTGTTCATTGCAGCACTATTTATAATGGCCAAGACATGGAAGCAACCTAAATATCTATCAACAGATGAATGGATAAAGAAGATGTAGTATATATATATATATATATACAATGGAATATTACTCAGCCATAAAAAGCATGAAATAATGCTATGTGTAGCAACATGGATGGACCTAGAGAATATCATACTAAGTAAAATAAGCCAGGCAAAGAAAGACAAATATCATATGATGTCACTTATATGTGGAATCTAAAAAAAGGAGACAGGTGAACTTACATACAGAACAGAAATAGACCCACAGACATAGAAAACAAACTTATGGTTACCAAAGAGGAAAGGTGGGAGAGGATAAAATAGGAGTTTGGGATTAACAGATGCACACTACTATATATGAAAGAGATAACCAATAAGGACCTACTGTATAGCACAGGGAACTATTCTTAATACCTTGTAATAACCTATAATGGAAAAGAATCTGAAAAAGAGCGTGTGTGTGTGTGTGTGTTTATAACTGAATCACTTTGCTGTACACATGAAACTAACCCAACATTATAAATCAACTATACTTCAATAAAAAATAAATAAAAATAAAACTCCTATAAAAAAGGATAAAGAGAATGTGGCAAATCCCAATTAAAACAAAAATACCAAGATCTAGAATTATATTTGCGATTAGTATGAGTTAATGAGCAGCAAGATCAAGTGACCTTTGTTCTCTTTGGGGGGCATGTTGGCTTAGATTTGGGTTCTAGGATTTTCTGGCCCACCAAACATCTACCATTTATCAAAACAATGATGATTCATGTTCTAAGTTCATCATGTTGCCTGCTCTCAAGTTGAATGTGCATGTATGAGACTTTATGCAGTTCCCAAACCACAATTGGTAGTTTACTTCTAAAGGTCTTCCACTTCAGTAAGGACAGCAGGAAACCCAGCCCCAGAGAACACTAGTCTGTAGGCAGTGCCAGAGCATAGGCTGCACTGTCTGGATTTTCATGGTTAAATAAGGCCTCTGTTGACACTTGACTTAAGTGTGATTATCCATAGTTGAAACTTTGAGAACCAGACCATTTAGCAGTGGATTGATGCCGCATGTTGCCCAGTACCCTGTGAAAGTGTTCACTGTGCAAGGCTATCACACAACACCTGAAATTCATAATAAATCCAGAAGTGAGCTTGGATGCACTCCTTGTTTGCAGGGTTGTCTGACCACTAAATGATTGATGAGAGGCCTTAGTGGATGAGAATGTTGATTCACTGAAATGTGTAAAATGCACATTTCCTTTTTTTCAGTATAAACTACCAGTGTATGGCCAGTGTATTTAAAAGGCTGGAAACGTGAGTCTTTGTTAGTGTTTCTCTGTGTTTTATTTCCCTTTGCTTTCCTGGAAGAACTAACTCTAATGAAACCTGACGTCTTAGTGCTAAAGTATGTTGACTCTCCCACTCTGCCTTTATTGTACATTGAAAATGTGCATAAACTCTCTGCTAAATCACCAGCCTTAAAATGTTTAGAGCTCCTTACTTTTTTCAAAGGTGATGATAGGCCCCAGTCTATTTGTTTTCTTATTGAGATGTGGAACAACCAGACGTGAACGAAGGTAAGTAAGTAAGACTGGAATTGTAGCTGGTCTTTGTAGCGGACACTGTGGTCTTCGTCCCTGATTTTGCCTTCAGGACCTTCCAGACCAACTCATTTTCCCAGTTGATGTTGACTGCCAGTGGCTTCTGCTAAGTTCTTCCAGCGAATTGCTCTCAGAAGATAACTCAGGGTCATAGCCCAATGGCAGCTCACATCCAATAAAACATCATTGGAGCAGTATAAAGGCCTGGTCATCTTGTCCTGTTTGGAATAACTCTGAAGGGCCTTCCTAGCTCCAGAGATTTCCTCGGAGTCCGCTGATGCCTTTGTTGCAATGCATTTCTGGTCAACACGTTCCCTCTACCACTCTTGCTTCTTTCACTCCTTTAAAGGTGTTGATACCAAAATGTCCCCAATAAACTTATGACATACAAATCTCCATCGCAGAGTCTGGTTCCTGGAAACCTAAACCACATCAATTTTTGAGTGTTCAGAAGATGAACAAGCTATTTTTGAAGCTGTCGTAGTGTGGAATTCAGTGCTAAACATGAAAGACTTCTTTAACAGATAATGGTAAAAAGTTTCCTTTGCCTCATTTTGTAAAAAGTCAGATGGGCAACTTTTTATTTTATTGAAGTATAGTTGATTTGCAATGTATTAATTTCTGATGTACAGCAAAGTGACTCAGTTATACATATATATGCATTCTTTTTTATATTCTTTTCCATTATGGTTTATCCCAGGATATTGAACATAGTTCCTGTGCTATACAATAGGACCTTGTTGTTTATCCATCCTATATATAATAGTTTGCATAGATGGGCAATTGTCTATAAACATCTCTGTAAGACTAGTAAAGAAGCTGATAGGAACTAGTTGTAACCAGGATTTAATGGACTTGCTCAGACCCCACTTCTGTCATTGGCACCAATCTCTACTTTCTGACAGTTGGTTGCAGCAGGATGATAACTTAGGGCAGTGTTTCTCAAAAAGTGTTAAAAATTCATATTCTAAGACCCCCCTCACTGGATCAGGATCCCTAGGCCAGGGTCTAGGAGATCTGCATTTACCAATCATTCCAGGAGATTCTTATATTCAGGCAAGTTTGGGAGAATTAAACTATGACCAAAAGTTTATCAGATTCTGCTATTGAGAGAAACTATTTTTACAGAAATAACAGCAACAGATTATCAGCATAGAGCCACCTTTTGTTACCAGCTGCCTTACTCACAGGCTCTGAGGTCCAAACAACTACCTCTTCTGCTTCCATATTAGTTATGAAGAAAACCACACTAATAAAAATAGTAAACAAATTGGATGTGCAGTTTTTCAAAGCACCATTTGTTCATGATGGAAATTAAAGCACCCTGGTGATAGAGCAATAGAATCCCTTTGAGGCTGGAAAGGCAGATTGCTTGGTGCCTTTCCTCTGTGTCCAGGATTTGGGATAGATGATGATAAAGCAACTTTAACGCCTGCCTGTGTGAGACTGAACCTGAGGCTTGATGTCTGCAGATGGGCGTCGAGAGCCCTTCCCTCTCAACGTTTCCTGAGGTTCCCATATTCCTTCTAGATGACTGGTATTCTTTCTTACTTTGTTCTCCGTGTTACAAAAGGCACAGCCAGATGCTGGTTAATATACTATACACGTAGCCATATGTTGAGCTAATTCACAGCTACAGAACGTTGTACTTTTTTTTTATTTGAGGTACGCGGGCCTCTCACTGCTGTGGCCTCTCCCGTTGCGGAGCACAGGCTCCGGACGCGTAGGCTCAGCGGCCGTGGCTCACGGGCCCAGCCGCTCCGTGGCATGTGGGATCTTCCCGGACCGGGGCACGAACCCCTGTCCCCTGCATCGGCAGGCGGACTCTGAACCACTGCGCCACCAGGGAAGCCCCGTTGTGGTACTTTTTGTTTGTGACCCATCAGGATACATAATTTTGATTCTGCTTCAATGGTGGTGTTCTTTAAACTATAATAAGCTTTTGATATAACAAGTCATTTTTCATTATGAGGGTAAAAGTAAAGTCGTTCATGTCATTCTTGTTGACTCTGCTAGGAAGTTAGCAATTTTAGACTCAGAAATTAGATTTAGTTACCCTATCTTTCATGAGAGTATTGGGGATATCAGCATTTCACCACTTTTAAATAGTGATAACCAAAAAGTCTGCAGAAAATAAGCTTTATTACATCTATGGTAATGAAGCTTGCTGTTCCAAGGCTCTAATAATTCCTTTGGGTGTCCCAAAGAGGCAGAGCCAAAGCAGCCCAAAGCATGTCTTTTTGACACAGTCTAAAGGCTTCACAGACATTGATTTCCTGTCCTTCTGACACTTGCACGAGGTTCGTGTTTCCTTCATAAACGTACTCGGTTTCCCCTAGGATCGTTCAGCGGGTGTCTCTGACAAATTTACAGCCCTGGATGGATTTGCAATCACAAGAAAGAATCTTTGACAAGTTTTTCTTCTCCCCTCCATGACTCGAAACCATGCTTCGCTAATTAAAAGTTTCAGTCTGATTACCAAGGCTTTATTATCAAATTATCTAAAGAAAATTTCTAATGAAAAACCATTTAGAAGCTGTGCTGTGTGTTTCGCATAGGAAAAGCTACTACATATGTCATGTATGTTATTGCTTAGAGCTTCAGATATAGTGAACAATTTCACTGACTCTTTGATGATTAGGGCCACTTCAAATTAGTTTTTCTCTTTTTGTAAGATGATTTTTCACCTGGATAAAAATACATAATCTATGGCATTACATAGATATACATAAATAACAGACATATTTAATGTATAGACATACGTCAGCATGAACAATAAGATGCCTGAATCAAAGTTTGCTGTTTATTTCAACCAACATTGATTGTCAGCAGATCTTTGGCAATGGGAAAAAACACATGGGGGTGTCATATGAAACGATACGTTGAACATTTAATTCCTTCTAGTTGAGAAACTCATAATTTTAACATTTTAGAGTATCTTAATGTGACACCAAAATAACTGGTTATAAAGCAACTTTGATTTTGTTTTCACAGAACCAAAAACAAACAGCAACAACAAAAACTAAAACAAAATGTTTGAATTATTTCATCCTTTTGGATGAATTTAATGATCTTGAGGCTATATTGAAAATAGCAGAAATGAAGTGGATAAAGTTGAATGAAGTTCAGTTGAGACTGTAATAAGGATTTGGTGATTAATGGGACTCATTGGAACATAAACTTCATGAGGACAAGGACCTTGTTTGTGCTAAATGGTGGGGATACAATAATAAACAAGACAGAGAAAGTAAGCAATGTCTATTCAGTAAATGAATGAATGAAAAATAAGAAATGAAGGAGATAGGTTTATCTGGAGTTTCTTGGTTGGGATGTTGAATGGGTAATGATTCTCTAAACCTGTGAAGTCCAGTACAGTAGCCACTAGCCACATGTGGATATTAAAATTTAAACTAGTTTGAATTAAAGTTAATTTATTTATTAGCCAACCACATTTCAAGTGCCCAACAGACACATGCACTACTGACCATATTGGTCAATATAGATATAGAAAATTCCCATCACCACAGAAAGTTCTATTGGACAGCACTGCTCTAAACAGCATGAAGACTATACATGGAGAGGCAGGAATGGGGGTAGCTGCCCCTACTAAAGTCTGTATTTCCATCCACTTTCAGACAAGTTGTGCTGACTCTGAAGACTTATGTTTCAAATCCAAACTCAACTTTCTTTTAAATATAGCTCCCCAAAGTTCCTATTTTCATTTTTAGCATCACCATTCTACCAGAAACTCAGGCTCAAAATATATTTTCTGTCTCTCATCCTCTCCATATAGTCAGATTAAAATTCTATAGATTTTTTTCCGTCCAGTATCTGTTGAATGGACCCCTTTCTTTTTATTCTTCCTGTATAGTGAGTGACTTACATAATGTGTACTGTACACTGACAGTTATAATATGGGAACATGGTATTAGTCATAAGAACAGCATTTTGATTCCATTGGGGAAAAAGATAAACAAAAATGGCAAATTTGTCATCAATTCTAATCTTGTTTGATTTAGTATATAAATAATATTGTATATAACTTTCCAGTTTAATTTGCACATTTGATGAGTTTTCACATATCTACATACCTGTGAAACCATTGCCACAGTCATGATAATGAATATATCACCCCCAGACTTACCTTACGCTTCTTTGTGCTCAATTGTAACCTAACTACCTTTTCACCCTTCACCCCTCTTCTCAACAGATCTGCTTTCTGTCACTGTAGATTAGTTTGCATTTTATGGAGTTTTATATGAATACTCACACATGCACGCTTGTATAAATGTTTTTTATGTGTGTGCTTTTTTGTCTTGCTCCCTTTACTCAGCATACCTGTTTTGAGATTCATCTATCCAAGTTGTTGAGTGTATCAGTAGCTCATTCCTTTTTTATTTCAGGGTAGTATTCCATTGTGTGGATGTACTGCAGTTGGCTTATTCATTCACTGTATAGACATTTGGCTTCTTTCCAATTTTTGATCATTACAAGTAAAGATGTGAATATTTATGTACAAATTTAATGTATGGACGTATGATTTCTTTTCTCTTGCATAAATACCTAGGAGTGGAATGGCTTGGTCATATGATAGGCATATCTTTAAATTTTTAAGAACAGTCAAATCATTTTCCAAAGTGGTTGTGCAATTTTTCGTTTGCATAGCAATGTAAAGAAGTCCAATTTTTCCCACATTCTCACCAATACTTTGTGTAATTAGTCTTTTTAGTTTTAAGCAGTCTACTCAGTATATAGTAGCATCTCAGTTCGGTTTTAATTTGCATTTATATCACATTTTCAAATGCTCATTTACTATCTGTATATCTTCTTTAGTGAAGTGTCGGTTCAAACTCTAGACATTTTTGGGGGTTGTCTTTCTTTTTACTAAGCATTAAGAGTTCTTTGTGCATCCTTGACACTAGTTCTTTGTCGAATATGTGTTTGCAAATGTTTTCTACCAGTCTGTGGCTTGCTTTTTCATTTTTATAATAGTATCTTTTAAAGTGCAAACGTTTTCAAGTTTGATGAAGTCCAATTTAACATTTAAAAAATTTTTAAGTTTGTGCTTTTGTGTCCAATTAAAGAAATTTTAACCAAACCTACTGTCATTAAGATTTTCTTCTATATTTCTTCTCAAAGTATTCTAACTTCATAAGTCTGTGATCAACTTTGACTTAAGTATATTATTCAGTGTGCGGAAAGGATCAAGGTTCATGGCGTTGCTTAAGGCTGTCTGATTGTTCCAGCACAGTTTGATGAAAAGATTATCTCTTCCCCATTGAATTGTCTGGTTGCTTTCCTTTTTTTTGTTTTTTTCACTCATAATTTGTTTTTAATTTGGCTTTCCAGCATTTACCCATCCCCCCCATGCCATTGTTTTCTTTTTTTCCTCTCTTTTTTTTTCTTTTAACATCTTTATTGGAGTGGTTGCTTTCTTGAAAATCAGTTGACAACTATGTGCAGCTCTGTCTCTGGACTCTGTTCTGTTTCACTGATGTATATGTTAATATTTATGCCAATATCAGATAGTCCGAATTTCTGTAGGTTTATTACTGGTTTTGAAATAAGGTAGTGTTATGTTGTCCTCCTTTGTCCTTATGTTTTACTGGAGGGGGATTCTCTAGACCTTTGCATCTTCACATAGATGTTAGAATCAGCTTGTCGATTTCCATGCACATAAAAACGTCTGCTGGGATTTTGATTGAGATTGAATAGAATCTGAACATCACTTTGGAGAGAATTGCTATTTTCGTAACACTGATTTTTTTCATTTGTACACATGGTACATTCTCCATTTATTTAGCTTATTTAACTTTTTTTCCTCACTAATGTTTTATAGTTTTCAGCTTACAGGTCTTGCAAATATTCTGTCAAATTTACCCCCTAAATATTTCATTTTTGTAATGCTATTGTAAATGGTGTTCCTTTTTAAAGTTCAATTTCTGATTGTTCATTCCTAGTATAGAAATATAATTGATTTTTGTCAGTTGACCTTGTATTCTGCAAGCTCACTAAACTCACTTTTTTTTTTTACATTTTTCCAATCTGTGTGCCTTTTATTTCTTTTCTTGCCTTATTGAACTCCCCAGAACTTCCAGTAAAATATTAAATAAATGGTGAGCACAGACGTTATTGCTTCATTACTAATCATGGGGAGAAATCATTCCATTTTTTATCCTCATGTATGATTTAAACTCTATAGCTTTTGTAGACTCCTATCACATTTAGGAAGTTTCCCATTTCTAGTGTTCTGAGTGTTTTTATCATTCAGATCTTCTTCAGTGAGTTTTGATAGCTTTCTCTTTGAGGAATTTGTCCATTTCATCTAAGTTATTGAATTTAGTGACATAATATGTTTATAGCAGCTGTTTTAATATACTTGTTTATTAGTTTTATCATCTGTGTGATTTCTAAGTCTCATGAGGGGTCATAGCCATCTGCTCCTTTGCATACCTGGCATTTTTAAAAAAAAATTATATGCCAGACAATGTAAATTTTACATTTTCAGGTGCTGGATTTTTTTGTATGCCTGTAAAAAATTTTGTTCTGCCACACAGTTAAGTTGCTTGAAAACAGTTTGATCCATTTTAGACTTGGTTTTAATATTCGTTAGGGGAGACCAGAGACTGGCCTTTAGTATAGGAGTGAGTTTGCCCCATTGCTAAGGAAATAGCCCCATCTCTTATGAGGATTCTTCACCCTGGCTGGTGGATCCATGAGCTCTCCTTCCTTTCTGTGTGAGCTCTGAGAGTGACTCACCCTGCTTCTTGCTAGTGGCTCTTCTCCTGGCTCAGGTAGTTTCTTAACAAGGATGTGTCTGTCAGTACACTGCTGAAGACTCGGGTGAAATCCTCTGAGGATTCCCAGACCACTCACTGGGACTCTGTCTTATGAATTCTAGCTGTGTTAGCCTTTCCTAATTCTTAATTCTGTCTCCTCTACTCAAGGATATGGGTTTCCCCTCCCTGGGCCTCAAAACTCTCTCTGGACAGCACATTTAGGCAATCATGCAGTTTGCCTTTTTCAGAATTTAATTTTTTCCCAGTTTTGTTGAGATATAATTGACAGACAGCAAAAGTGTAAGGTGTACAGCATAATGACTTGACTTGCACATACTGTGAAATGATCACCACAGTAATCTTTGTTCATCAGAGAAACTGAGGTTTCTAAGCACTTCAGAATTTCCTACCAGAAAGAAAATAGAAGCCTTTCTAGACAAGAGCTGGGTATGATATCTGATGTTAAGCTAACTCAGTATGTCTCTGTGTTTAATTGATATAAGAAAAGCTAAATGAGCTTGCTAAAAGTTCCAGGTTCAAGGGCTCAGTCCATACAATTTCTGATTCAGTAACCTTGGAAAGGAACCTTGGAATATGTATATTGAATAAATAACACTAGTGAATATGAAAAATGCGCTCTGCGTTCCAAAGATCACACTTTGGAAACAGAGCAGGATTGGTTCTGAATGAAGTGATTCCAGAATTTATGTTAAGGTAAAAGCTCATCAGGGAAGACCTCTGTGTGTGTCTGTGTGTCTGTGAGTGTTTTTGTTTGAGAGTTGATACGTATAGGTAAAAAAAGTGGTCAAGGAATCCCTTGACCTCTAGATACTGCAAGATCACAAGTATTTTCCTATGGTTATGTTGGAACTTTGGGGAAACAGAGAAAGCTTGTATAATATTTCTCCTCCAAACCCAGTACTCATATGGGAAAGTTAGATTTACTTAATAAAAAGAGAGATTTATGAAAGTAGGGGAAAACATGGAATGTGCAAGTGAGGGCAATTTCGAAATCTGAGACCCTGGAGATTTCCTTAAAACAAAGAAGAGACTCATTTATCTAGAATTGTTTGGATAAAGCCTCCCTGGTACCATGGAGGTGGGAGGGAGGGATTCAGACTTCCTCAGGGATCCTTTCAGCTTTGTCTCTGTAATTCTACATGAATAATTAGCCTTTAAGGCAGTTAGTTAGCCATTAGCAAAGTTTCTTTCCCATACTCACCCCAGGACTGTTTCCCCCATGACAGTCACCGTCCCTACTGTTATATGCGTTTAGAAGTGATTTGATTTTCACTTCTCCAAGGCAATTTTTTGAATTGTTTTTTTCTGTTTTTCCTTAACTGGAAACCAAGAATGTAGAAAGTGTGGTTATTTGAAATTATGGTATACTAACTCAAGGATCTGCAAGAAAGGGTAATATGTGTGTGTGTGTGCATGTGTGTGTGTATGTAAGTAAATATGAACCTCTGAACTTTATATCTAGAAACCTTTTTCAGATAGACTAATAGGATTGATCCATTCTAATTACTTTTTATGTGACTATTCCAGTAAGATTGTGTAACTTGAAAAAGTCTTAGCAATTGGCTCTTACACAGCAGATTCTAATTTCTGAAAGAGTAGCAGCTCACTTCTTAATTCCAAATTGCCACAGTGCCTTTTTATACTTTCACTTTGTGCACCAAGCACAAAAGGATAGGGGAGAAGCTACAGAATGTGTAGTAGTTCTAGGTATTTTCCTTTTTTCTCTGTTATACAGAATATCATAGTGTTCAAGAACTTAGTCTTCAGAATATGACATGCTTATTTGTGAATCTCAACCCTGACAAACTTGTTTATGAAATTCAACCATACTATTTTTTTAACTTTTTGTTTTATATTGGAGTATAGTTGATTAACAGTGTTGTGTTAGTTTCAGTCAACTGTACTATTTACTAGCTACATGACCTTGGCGATAATTTAAACTCTCTATACCTCAATTATTTTACCTCCCAGATGGGGAATAGTAATAATAATAATCATAATGATACATTCTTCATGAAGGTATCATGAGGATTGGATGCTTCATAGCATAGCATGTGGTGCAAAGTAAATACTTATTATAAGCAAAGTGTTGATTATTATTCTTAGCAGTAGCAGTAGTAGTAGTAGCTGTATTACCTGGCATTTCTTAGGAATAATTAATCATTGTTACATGAGGTTTAATGGAAAATAAAACTTTGGAGTTGTAATATTTTAATATGATTTTAATAATTTATTCACAGCTGTGATCATTTTAACTTGGTGATAAAATTTCTGTACATGTTTGTCATTCTACTTACTTATGGAATATATGAAAAATAATTCCTGCTGCTACATTCCCTGAAGCATATGAAGCAAAGTTGCCTGTTTGATTGAGAAGCAGCTCTATCATAAATATAGGCCTTAAATTTGAAACATCTGACTTTTACTCATTAATGTTTAAGAGGAAACTAATGATCTCTTTACTTTCTAATGTCTGTATCTGCAAGAGAGAATCAGAGGAAGTAAGTCTCAAGGAAAAATATTGATTCCCCATCAGCAAACTCTGTTGAAATGCACTGTTGTAGGCCTTGTTATTTTTAAGTGTCTGGATTTTCTTTATGAATTCATTAAAAAATATTTTAGCGGCTCTGGTGGCCCAGTATCTCATTCCAACAAAAACTTACCACTGGAAAGCACGTACCATTTGGCTCACCTTTTCACTTCATGGCTTAATAATAATGACAAATTACAGGTGCTGAAATGATGTTAGATCCGTTAGCATAACTGATTTAGGGCTCATATTAGTATTCTTTTCTCCAGAACTTGTTAATATATATAGCATCTCTCTCCTGATTGGCCGTTAATGTCTCACATGCTGGAATTCAGTTTCAGTGAACTGAAAGTGATATTACCTTTCTTAATTGGTAGAAACATGGGCCTGTCATTGTATTTCATTTTCAGCTTTTCTATGAGAGTAATGTCTATATTGTTGGGTTTTCAAGTGATAATTGTGGGGCATGCTTAACTGCCATTAAGAGAGGATGTCTCTCCTAATCTGTATTATCTTGATTCTCTTATATCCTCTAAATCTCTTGATCTTGTCAAAATACATTTTTCATATCTCATAGTTTGTTTGAAATATGTGAAAATTAGCTGTGTGAAATATTACCCAGTTTTTAAAAGTTTATTTTAATGGTTTTTTGAAAGTATATAGAAATCCATTACATTAACCTTATTCATTGTGACCCAGGTAAGTTCACTTACTAAGTTCTCATAGCTTTGTTTTAGCTTTTCTTTGGAAGTTCTATGTATATGATTCATGTCATCAGTGAATAGAGTGCTACTTCTCCAATCATTGTGCCTTTTTCCCCCTGTCTTATTGCATTGGCTAGGAATTTCAATACAATGTTGAATAGAAAACTTTGCATTGTTCCCAATTTTAGGTAGAAAATATGCAGTCTTTTACTATTAAGTTGGATATTAGCTGCATAATTTTTTTTAGACAGCCTTTTAAAGTTGAAGAAGATCCCCTTTATTCCTAATTTACTGAGGATGTTTGTAATTAATAGGTGTTTAATTTTATTGAATTTATTTTCTGCATCTATTGAGATGGTCATGTGGTTCTTCTCTTTTGTTCTGTTAACATTGTAAATTACATCAACTGATTTTTGAAAGTTAAACCAATTTTATATTATTGGAATAAAATCCATTTAATGATGGTGTATCATCAAGTTTATGAACTCAATTTCTTGAAATTTTGTTTGAAAATTTTGCTTCTATGTGTGTGAGGAGTATTGATCTACAGTTTTCTTTTTTGTAATATTCTTTTATTGTTTTGTTATCAATGCAATACTTGCCTTAATGTGTTGGAAAATGTTGTTTATTTTTTCTTTCTGAAATATTTTGCATGGAATTTGTTTTATTTCTTTCTTAAGTTTTTGATAGAAGTAACCAGTAAAGCCATATGGGTCTGGAAATTGTTTTGGGGGCGGGGAGATACTTAACTGCAAATTCAGTTTACTTAATAGATAGAGGGCAGAGGGCTATTTAAATGGTTGATTTCTTCTTGTGTCAATTTTGGCAAATTTGTTTTTCAGAGTATTTGTCCATTACATCCAGGTTTTCAAATTTGTTAGCATAATTATTCATAATATTCCTGTATTATCCTTTAATTTCTTGAAAACTGTATAGTTATATTCCTTTTTATACCTGATTTTGATAATTTTTAGTGATCAGTCTGGGTAGAGGCTTATCAGTTTTATTCATTTAAAACAAACTAGCTATGGTTTCACTGAGTTTTTTCTTTATTATTTCTGTATTTTCTGTGTCATTGTTTTCTGTTTTAATCTTCATTATTTCCTTTCTTTTACTTATTTTGGATTAATTTGCTCTCCTTTTTCCTCAATTCGTGAGGTAGAAGCTTGCTTGTAGCACTGATTTTGGACTTTTTAATGAATATGAACGCTTAAAACCACATATTTCATTCAACACTCCTTTAGCTATATCTTGCAGATTTTGATATGTTTTGTTTTCATTTTTATTCAGTTAGAAATATTTACCCTATGATTTTTTAGAAGAATTATGAATTCTTCATGAATTATTTAGAAGTATGTTCTTTAATTTCCAAATAGTTGAGTATATTACAGAAATATTTGTTATTATTTTCTAATTTAATTCAGTTGTAGTCAGAGAACGTATTCTGCTCGGTTTCAATCCTTGTTAATTTACTGATACTTATTTTATAGCCAAATATACGCTTTATAGTGGTGAATAGTCCATGTGTACTTGTAAAGAGTTTGTACTCTGTGAATTTGGGGTCTATTTTTCCATAGATATAGACTAAATTGGTGGATAGTTATGTCAACCTACTGAATTTCTACCTGTATATTATACCAAGTTTTAAGATGGGAATATTGAAATATTTAAGTGTAATTATGCACTTGTCTTTTTTTCCCCTTTTTCTTCTGTCAGTTTTTGCTTCAAGTGTTTTGACAGTTGAACATTAAACAATTAAATTTCTATCTGAAATTCTGATAGAAGCTCTGATAGAACATTATCTACAGGTACCAACTGCTTCTAGAATTATAGTCTTCCTAACTGCAGATGTATGTGGAGGGAGCAGTGTATGGAATCAAACAGTCAGTGGAAAAGTCAGACAAGAGGCAGTTATTATGGATGTTTACCTATACTTTGCATAAACCACTAGAGTAAGGGGAAGATTGATGATTTTATAAAGATGATGTATGCCCAAGCAGGGTCTTCAGTCAAATAAACGGGATTAGCGGAGGACTTTGACTGTAGGCACAGAGAATGGAGTGCTTACTAGCAGAGCAGCTGATCAGAGTCAGGAATGGATATCAATACAAAAGGTTCATTTTGGATGTTGTGTCAGTGCAGAGAGACAGCCTGAGAGCGTTAAAGCACAGATGCCCAGTACTAGTTACTGATAACACCAGATATCAGATCATACCGCAAGCAGATTAATCTGGATAGTAGATGTAATATAATGAAAAGGGCACTAATCTTTGATTCAAGCAACCTTGAGTTCAAAATCTGCTTCTTTGTCTTATTACCTTAAATATATTTTGTGCTTTCTTGAAGAGATACTTGACCTTTCAATGCCTGTTTTCTCATTTTGAAAACTGAGGTGATATCTATTTCATAAGGTGATTAGATGAAGGATGTCGTGAAATTTAACGTATAAAACATGCAGTCCATCCCATAGTAGGTTGTCTACAAATGTTAGATTTCTTCCTTCTTATATAAAGCTAGATTTAGGATGAATATAGAAAAGGAGAATAGGCAGCTCTGAGGCATTTATGCTGAGTTGAAATAGATAATTTTTAAAAAGCAGTGCTATTTTACTCTCAGGCATCTCTAATGTTTGAAGTCTGAAAATCTTGATGAAACCTCTTCTTTCTGCTAGAAAAGTGAAATCCCACTGCTGAGAGGAGGTGGTGCCCTTTTTAGGCAAATGCCACCAACTGCTTCTCCCCCTTGATTGTGGCCTTGCTGAAGAATAACTCTAAGAGCCAGTGACTGCTGACAGTTTTGGCTTATGGCTTCCCTTGCCCATCACACCACCATTTTTTCTGAGGGTGAGGGTTGGTATAGAGTATTCCTAGATCCTCAGAGAGACTTCAGGGTTGCTTTTTGTTTTCTTAATTCCTTCTTTCACTCATTTTAGTACAAATTCTTATTTAGTTATATAAAATGATAAAAACTCTGTTTATAACCATTTATCCCTAATTATCTTCTTAGGTGACAGTTATCCTCATGTATGTCATTACATGCACCAAATACTCATGCTTCTGGTTTATTACCTTGCAACTCTCTATATTTTTCTCCTTATTCATCCTCCATTGTGGCCCCCATTTCGCAACCACCTTCTTTCAACAAATCAAGAAAAACAGCACATTGCTTGTAGCAGTCCTTCCACACCCTTCCCTGTCCCTGCACAACTGTGGTTAAATTGGCTTTATTTCACTATTTTACTGGCTGCCAAAGACGATAGCAATCAGAATTGATAAATCCTGAAGTGCTTCCATTAACCAATCAGGGATTGTCACTGCTGTCAAATCTGCCCTGAGAGAGGCCATTTTTGGTAGCTTAAAATTCTTGTGTATGTATCTACTGGGGATAGATCTGTTCAGCCAGTTTTTAAAAAAAATGTATTTTGACTCTGCAGCTAGTTGCAGAAACTAGTTCTAGGAGCTCAAAAAACTACTCTCTGCTTCTTTCAAAATTTAAAACAGGTTCGGTCATTTTCTTGTTGCTTCTTGCTTGTTCTAGAAGGTGATTACACTTACTTGTCTAAAACATAATGAAGAAGAAGAAACAGGCCTTGAAATTTCACACTTGGAGACAATCAAAGAAACTAGGAGAGAATTTGTAGCAATCTGAATGCATCAAGAAGCAATAATGATCGACAGGCGAACAATGAGTGACACGTGTTGCTGAGTGAGAGTCCCTGCCGCTCAACGGCACAAAGTTTGACATTTAAATTGCAGGCAGCCCTGGGTCCATTCCAGGAGCTGCCCGTGGTTGAACACAGTTCTGATCACTTGCTTGAGGGGCGCAGTGGGGGTAAAGAGAAAAAAAAAAGAAAAATCAAATTGTTCTCGGAAATCATGTTTAATGTAGAAATCTGGTTAATATTAAAATGCAATCTGCAGTTTTCAAGTATTCTATTCCTCAAGGAAAATATTTCCTGTTCAAGGGGCAGGAGCAGTAAGCACTCTCTTATTACATCACTTCCTATGTCAGGCCCAACTAGCATTCAGAATGTATTACCATATTGATAATGCTAATTTCAAAATGATGCCTTCCCCCAACCCCCTTCGGTTAAAGGGTCTGGGCACAATTCCAATCATATGGATCAATTTAGCTTTAGATGGTGCCGGCCAAACTGATATTTCATGCATTATATAGAATATAGTTCTTCCACATGTTCAGGAATAGTAGCCTATGTGTCCTCTCTACTCATAGCATAACATTCTATTTCCAAAAGTTTCCCAAGAGAACAGCTATCTCATGGGTTTTAGAAAAGAGAATGTCAGCCACTTCAGGAGGGAGAGGCAACACATATTTCTCTACACATAAGCAGCCTTCAATCTTTGAATTACTTAGGGAGTTAGGAATTGATTTCTGGAGCTCAACTTTTTGCCATGTTCAAATCAACTTGGTATTTTCCTTGTAAGCTTGGCTGGCTTCACTGCAACTGGTCTCATCACCAGGAGGACATGTGGATATAACCACTGGTATTTATCCTCCCTTCATCCAAATTTTTTTCTGCAGTGCCTTAGCATGAACGCTGATGACTTACTAGAATGAAATCTTTTCAAATATCTGTCCCCTGGATAGTTACTCAGCATTCTCACCTTTTCATTAAGAACAACAACAAAAAGCCACTCACAGAAAGTCAGTATGGGAGCACCCAGTGTTCTAGACCAGAAGGCAACAATTTTGTTTGTCTTGAATCCTTCAGCCCTTTGGAGTCAATGGGTGACCTGCTAGGTAGAGCTGATCAGACTTGTGAGGAGTAAGCAGTGCTCTGAACGGCTCCAGGAGAGAAGGCTTACTTCCATGTAGGCACTACTAATCCATCCTTTTAACTTAATATTTTTGAGGATTTCTTCCAGACAGGAAATATTTTATGCTAAATCCATAGAGTAGACCTGTCCATGTCTATTTTTTCCATTCATGAATTCAGTGATGTGGAATGAATATTTCTTTTAGTGATAATAATAAGTTTACAGCCTGTGCTTTGCCATTGAGTGTTGGATGATTTTATGATTTTAAATATGATTTTAAAGTGAGACTTTATTCACGCCCATATTCATACTTTTAATCTCTCAAAATGCCCAAATTTCATGATGCAATTTTAGTGGAATTAAACTGAACCACTTGAAAATGTAGAGTTAATTGCATACTGTTTCAATTACAGTTCTAATGGATTTAAGCATGCTAGCTGACACCAGAGATAGTCAGTTGGTTGCATAATGCCAGAGGAGGCATACATCTAGATATATTGCCCTATGGTATTTTTTTAATGCTAGCCAATTTGATAACACCTATTTAAGCTAAAGAGTCTTTGGCTGGTCACATCTGAGGACCAACCAGTGTTCATTTGACTTAATGACTGCTTGCTTATCTGAATGTCATGGGATGCTTACAGTATTATGATAGACTGATTGATGTAATAACCACCCCAATATCTCAATTGCTTTTTCTCAATTATATCACAACCCCGTGAGGGTTTGAAGAGGTTCTCTGTTCCACAAAGTAGTTCAGGGACCCAGGATTCTTCATTAAGTTCCAATAGTTTTGGAGATACAACTGGATCCTCTGTAGCTGTTGATGTGGAAAGGGAGAGATTGAATATGGCAGAGGCAATACTTGTGCTTCATTGCTGTTTCCAGAAGGTGACACATGCCACTTCTGCTCACATCCTATTACTGAGAAGTGTTCCTACCAAACCAATTGATGTAAAGGCAGGGATGGAATGCAAGCTAGAAGCACAGATATGCTGGTAAAATTTTAAGAACTGGCTCTTCAGGAAGAAAAAAAAGCCCGGATTTGTAGCATTTGCCATTTTCCATGGTGTAAATGACTCCCACCATGGCCAGTCTCAGGCTACTGATGTGATACCACTAAGTGTGGACAGAGCTGGGAGGAGATGTCCACAGTCTAGACATAGGCCGAGGAAAGAGCAGAACCCGCCCAGTGGTTAACATGGCACTTGCTTTGTCACTTATTGTGTGGACAGTTGGGTGAGATGGACACCTTCATAAGCTTTGTTGCTGATTGCTTCTAAGGAGCTTGCTGTACTTGGGGAGACTTAATATATAATATATGTACTTTATATATATGTATAATATAATTATAAAGATAACTAATACCTAATACATGTTTACTGTTTTCCAGGCATCATCTCAGGTGACCTGTAATTTAACAACTCTGTGATGTAGTAATTATGTTTATCCTTATTTAACAGTCTAATGGAGACGAAGAGAGACTTAGTAATTTGCTTCAAGTAAAGCATAATTGATCCTGTTAGGAATCCATAGTAAGCTACGTGGAGAAAGAGGCATAAGAGCAGGAGATGAAGCTTTTGATGGGCAGGAGAGAGACAAAGAGAGAGAGAGAAAGAGAATGTCTGAGGTGTTTGAGTGTTCGGCTGGAGGTGGTATTCTAAAATAAGGGAACAGAATAGTGAATGTCAGCAAGGCGTGAACATTTTTGACGTGACAAAGATGTTCATTTTCTTTGATCTTATAACTCTCCTTCTGGGAATTTATCTTGAATAAATATTTTTAACAAAATGTAAAATCAGTTTGGGTATATGCATATGATATTATTACAGCACTTTCCACAACAGATCAGCTGAAGGGAGAGCACAGGCTCAACGAGAAGATAATGGTTTAAAAGTTTCAAACCATCTGAAGCATGATAACACAATGATGACGATGGTGATGGTGATGGAAACAGCTCATTGCTGTGTGTCAGGACTAAGCAGAAAAGGGCAAGCATGACCTCACTGTATTGGCTTACCTCGTGCATTAATGGGTAATGGGTAATGACTGTTTAGAAACATGAAATATTTGTGATGATTGAAGTCAGAATATTAAATGGTCGGTAAAATATGTTTACATGTACAGAAGGGGAGGAAGATTACATGCAAAGAAAGAAAATAAATGTTGAGGTATGCCGTTATATTTCATATTTTTCCAAAATAGTTACTAATATTCAATATAAAGGATACTTTTAATTCAAAAAATTATTTACATAGTATTAGGTTTGGAGACTGGATCAGTGTGATTGGAATAATGAGTGAGTGGAAGCTAGATAAAATGAATAATTAGGTTGCACACTGGAGATAATCTTTAATTTTGATGAATAAGGACATTCTGGTTCACACTATAAAGGATAGAAAGGTATAAGTAGCTTTTTGAAGAGAGGTATAATATGATATGAACTTCATATAAGGCAGGTGACTCTAGTAACAGTGTGACAGTGTCCTGGAAAAGCAAGACTGTGAACTTAGAGACCGGTGAGAAATCTCTTGAAAAAATACCAGAGAAGAAAAAAAGAAGATACAGTTTAGGGCAGCAGTAGTAGAGTTTAAAGAAAAAGGGAATGCATGCAGTGCACAAACAGACACTATTGGGAAGTCTTTCCGATTGATTTTGTCATGAGAAAGGAGATGAAAGCAGGTTTGAAGACAGAGCAGATGTGAAGACGTTGGGGGAAAAGAGATTGGTTAACTTTAGGGTATGGTCAGTGGATGAGCTCTCCATTTGGAAACACTCTGTGGAGCTGAACGTTTAGATCTGAACTGTGGAGATACGTCGGAGTGGGCTATAGACTTGGAGGTCATTGGATTAAAGCGCATACTGAGAACAGTGAGAGAGAAGGAGACGGGCCAGGCAGAGGCTGGGGGAAAAGGAGAGCTGAGACTCAAGAAGAGGAGCTTGGCTGTGATGGAGGGAGGGAGGGAGTTTAGGCAGGAGATAGAAGATGCAGACTTGACAAAACTGTCTTGACCCTCTGAAATAAAATATAAAGGAGACTTTAAGATGTTGTGGGTTAGGGGAAAGAAGCTAGAGCGATTAAAAAAAATGTATATAAAGAATGATTGACTTGGTAAGATCTAAGTCAGAGGAGACTGGAAAGAATGGAGTCAGAAATTGTGAGAAAAACTTAAATTGTAAAGGAATGGGATATTCTCCCTTGTCTTTAAAAAAATGGGATGCATTTTTTTAAAGACAAGGGAGAATGAGGGAAAATAGAAACATTTGGGAGTGGTAGAAAGGAGGTTCAGACATATTTGTTAATTTTTCCAGTGTTGTAAGGGGATGGCAGACTGGAGATCTCTACAGTAGCTGGTGTTTGCAAAGGAGAGGAGACAAGAAGAAAAGGATTATAGAAGAGAATCCCCGAGGAAACATTTATATATGATGATTTTATACAGAGGCAATGCTGTTGGAAGAGAAGAATATAATAGGGGGAAATAAAGAAAAGAGGTGACAAAGGAAGAAGAGAACAACAGAGAATAAGGAGGAGAAAAGAGAAGGAGGAGGTATCTGTGGAGAAAATGGCAGAGGACAGTCAGTAAACTATTTCCAGTCGTTTTCACTGGTATTTCAATTTTTGATTATATGTTACTCTGCACTGTCTAGTCCAGAAACTACTGATGCTATAGTGTTAAGACCTATGGGTATTGAGTACAGACAACTTTAAGACAATTACTTACCTGGTCTAGTTAGTAGCTTGTGACTAACCTGCCCTATCAGAGCCTAGTGCGAATCAAAGTATGATGTCAGGCTATTCTAAACTCATTGAGATACTAACTGGCATTGTTTTTATCTGTAATCAGCAGGTGCCTAATAAGTGCTTATTAGGTGCCAGACAATATCGTAGGCCAGAGATTAGCAAATTTTTGCACTACAAATGCAGAGTAGCGTAGCTTCAACAGTACCAGGTCTACAAAATCTACACTATTTATTAAGTTGCCCTATACAGGAAAAGTTGGCTGAATCCCCTACAACATGCTTGAGGTACGCAGCTTATATACTCATGGAGTTTTAGCTAGTGACGCATTCATTTTTAAATCATGATGAAAATTTGTATATTTTAGTACTGAACAATTGCAGACAAAATGTGATGCATCGCAGGGTAATATTGATCTAATTCCAAACCATCAGGATTTGGTGGTAAGACAAAGAAAGAAACCCTGTTTGAAAACTCAGGGTTTAACTTGTCCCCATAGAGTGATGGGTATGTTGTTTTGCAGATGGTTTCTCTGTCCTTAGACAGCATCCTTTCTACCTCGTGAAGCTGAGCCTGCTGAAAGGGTTGCTGATAGCTTGTATCTTTCCAGTGCTGCTGGGTAGCAGATGATACGATACCACGCATTCCTGGTCAATTCCCAAATTCTCAAGAAGTTTCCATGTGGGTAGATGTGCACTGTTGATCTTTAAATTATACCTTAGCAGAAAGAATGTAAAACAAGTGAATTATGGCAATTTAAAAAGAGGCAGCTAGCTGTCTCATTCCATTGAGCACTTCCTTTTCAGAGAGAGCAAGAGGGAGAAGGAGAGAGAGAAAACTCGGGACTGTTTTCACCTTGTACTCCTTTGGCATTAAACACAGGCAAATTTTGCTTAACTTAGCATGTCTAGCCCAAAGGAGAAAGATGGTTATTATGTTCTAATATTTGAATACTGTCTCCATGTATCAAAATCAGGTAAATAAGTAGTAGTTGAAGCAATAATCAGCGGATGATATCCCAGCTTGTGACAAAATAGTGAGAGAATGTCAGCATCAAGGAAGCACAATTAGTTTTTTTTTTCTTCTGTGACTGACTCTCTTTTTACTCCAATTTCCAAATCAATGGTTTGTTCAAATAAAAACTTCTGATATATCAACTGTCATTAGTGGCCATATACCAAATTCTGTCACAATTCTTTTAAGTCTCATTTCATTTCTGTATTCACAGTCATGAGGGATGAGCTTGGAATGGAAAGGGGTAGGCTGAATTTGCTAAGGAGATTGTGATGCCAAAGATTGACATAATATTTTAGATATGTCCCTGGCTGTTTTGAGTGAATTAAAAATTTGGGGCTCAGTCGATTTATTTCCTGTAATGTATTGACAGCACTGGCAAGTAAGCAAATTGACAAACTAGTATCTGTAAAAAAAAAAAAAAAAAAAAAGAGAGTGGGAAGGATGCCTGAAGACTGAAGATGGACAAGCATTCTAATGTTCAATTTGAATTCTTCAAGCTATATAACTGCTTGTGTTCAAATGATAAACTCTAGGATTGATGTAAAAGGATGATTTTTAAGCTCCAAGAAGAATTAAGAAAGTTGCTAGACTTTTAAAACAGGACAGTATGGCAGACATAAAAGTAATTGGTCTTCATTATGACCTTTAATTTATAGTCATACTTCATTTTATTGCACTTCACTTTATTGCACTTTGCAGATATTGCATTTTTTTACAAATTGAAGGTTTGTGGCAACCCTGCATCGAGCAAGTCTGTTGGCACCAGTTTTCCAACAGCCTTTGCTCACGTCGTGTCTCTGTGTCACATTTTGATAATTCTCACAGTATGTCAAACTTTTTCATTATTATTATATTTGTTATGGTGATCTGTGATCAGTGGCCGTTGATGTTACTACTCACTGAAGGCTCAGATGACGGTCAGCATTTTTAGCAGTATTTTTAAATTAAGGAATGTACATTGTTTCCTTAAGACATAATGCTATTGCACACTTCATAGACTATCATATAATATAAACTTAACTTTCATATGCTCTGGGAAACAAAAAAAATTCCTGTGATTTGCTTTATTGCAATTCTCGCTTTTTTTTTTTGGTGGTCTGGAACCAAACCCCAAATATCTACAAGGTCTGCCTGTGTATCTATGATGTTCCAGTTAAAGGGGTACTCAAATTATATGTATCCATATCTATACAGATGCCCAGTTGAAAGGTAACTGGAGAATATAAGGTGTAAATTATTTACATAGCTATGTATTTCAGTCAAATAATATGTGCATGGAGAGTTCATTTATTTTCACTCTTCATCCTTTTTCTTTTCACTTTTTCACAGGTATTAGTGTGTGTGTTCCTTGCCTTTCCATACTTTAAATAAATCGCAGCTTTTATAAAGCCTTCTGCCAATGGAAAGTCAGCGAAAACTTAGTAAATTTCCTGGCTTATAATATTGAAAAAGGAGCTCAGGACCAGAGCTTATCCTGTTTCTTGAAACAAACAGTAGGGGAAGTTGAAAATGTGATCATACTTTACACTTTATCAATTAATAAAATTCATATTATTTTGTTTACAGTTTATAAATGTACTAGTTCAGGAAGAATAAGAAAATAGCAGGATTTATTGTAGAAGTATTAATAACTATCACAGGATTCTGAATTTAAGATGCATATTATGTTAGATCCACATATGAGACTCTAACTTGCATAGTATAACTCAGGGACTGCTTATAATAATGCTACAAAGAATTCGCTTATGATTTAAGTGCATTATGAAGTATTAATGATTGTCTTATAAATTAAAAAGAATCCAAGTTAGAAAAGAAGTAAAACTGTCACTCTTTGCAGATGACATGATACTATACATAGAAAATTCTAAAGATGCTACCAGAAAACTACTAGAGTTCATCAATGAATTCAGTACACTTGCCGGATACAAAATTACTACACAGAAATGTGTTGTATTTCTATGCACTAACAACAAAAGATCAGAAAGAGAAGTTAAGGAAACAGTTCCATTTACCGTCACATCAAAAAGAATAAAATACCTAGGAATAAACCTCCCTAAGGAGGCAAAAGACCTGTACTCAAAAAACTATGACGTTGATGAAAGAAATTGAAGATGACACAAACAGGTGGAGAGACATACCATGTTCTTAGATTGGAAGAATCAATATTGTCAAATTGAATATACTGCCCAAGGCAATCTACAGATTTAATGCAACCCCTATCAAATTACCAACGGCATGATTCACAGAAGTAGGAGAAAAAATTAAATTTGTATTGAAACACGAAAGACCATTGCAGCCCTATTTACCATAGCCAAGACATGGAAGTAACCTAAATGTCCATCGACAGAGGAATGGATAAAGAAGATGTGGTATATATATATATAGAATATTACATATATATATATATGTATATATAGAATATTACATATATATATATACAGAATATATAGAGAGAATATTACTCAGCCATAAAAAGGAATGAAATAATGCCATTTGCAGCAACATGGATGGGCCTAGAGATTATCATACGGAGAAAGATAAATATCATATGATATTGCTTGTATGGAGAATCTAAAAAAAGGATACAAATGAACTTATTTCCAAACAGAAATAGACTCACAGACATAGAAAATAAATTTATGGTTACTGAAGGGAAGCAGGGGAGGAATAAATGAGGAGTTTGGGATTAACATATACATAATACTACACATAAAATAGATAACCAACAGGGACCTACTGTATAGCACAGGGAACTCTACTCAATGTTTTGTAATAACTTATAATGGAAAAGAATCTGAATAAGAACACACACACACACACACACACACACACACACACACACACATATAGGTGTATAACTAAATCACTTTGCTGTACATCTGACACTAATATAGCGTTGTAAATCACCTATACTTCAATAAAAGTTTTTTAAAAAATTGTCTTGTAGCACAACTATAGTAAAGTTGTAGTATGGATTATAAAATGAACTTTATGTATCATTTTCTAAACAGAAGACTTCATTTTCTGACGGAAAGATTATAGGACTGGATCATAAAATAGCTATGTTCTGGAATTATTTTACCATCCATAAACTGACTTGACTGCCACGACTCATCTTTTCTACACAGGGAGAATGACAATAAGTCTATTTTTTTATAGGTTCGCTCAACATAAAAAGTTAGCTAAGGAAATCTGCTGCAAGAAAGAAAGCCATTGTAGAAAAACAACATTTATTAAATTATTATGATATATCATGAAATCTAACCAACTTTATAATCAGTCTAGAATGTACTTATATTCTTTGTTATTACTGCACATGCATTAATTTTATTCAACATAAAACAAATGGGGGAAGACAACTAGATTTTCTCTCCAGATGGTGTGAAAACAGCAAGGTCAAACTTGAAGAAAGGCTGTCCCTTTTTACAGAGGACTTAATATTTATCACCTCTCATTTGGTTATGAAACTCGGCTTTCATATTTTCCCCTGGATTCTTTGGCTTCTGATCCATTGGAAGAGAAATGTATAGCTCTTAGAAACGAATCATCTGCTAAGCATGGACGACCTGCCTCTTCCCCTGCTCTTAGTTTTATTGATTTCTTTCTTTTTGGTTCCAGATTAGCGTAGCAATATGCTGGAATACCAAAATTTACTGGCAGAAATGGAGACGAAGCAGCTCATTTTTCAAGGACTTCACGGTCTGTTCTCTGCCTTAACCTGCTCCAAGAGTTACTTCTCATACAACTTCTCAATATTTTCATAATTAGCTGCCCAGAATTTTCATAATTTGTAAACACAGTAAAATGGCTGTCAGACATTTAGTACGGTAAAAGTGGAGGGGAGAAAAGACCAGCTTCCTTAAACCGTTTACATTTGACTTGGGAGAGAGCTGGGCCCCTGCGCATAGCAGTTAAATAATCAGGAGCACAACTGAAAGTGATTTTTCTTGAGGTGTCACTGCCGCACACAACTACCAGGTGTTCCTCCTTGGCTCAGGCGGCTTTGCTGATCTTCCAGAACTCTGAGGGCTGTACCCCAGCCCCAGTTTTACATCCATTTGTCTCTGCCAAGGTGAAGGCGGCAGAAACCACACATGTTTTTCCTTCTCCCTTTCCTCGGTGGAGATGATCGCCTCCGGATGAGCCATCTTCCACACCAGCGAGCGCTGGTATTTCACCTGGCACGACGGCCAGGGTGGATATGGCACACAGAAGGAAACACACAGTGGAAAACAAGTCTTCCTGGTAACGCACGTTGAGGCTGCCAGACAATGGTGCCTTCCCGTGGTTGTAGTCCAAACTGCTAGCTGGAAAGCTGTAATTTTGAGCAAGAAAATGTTGGGAAAAGCTAAGAGCAAGAGCAAAGAAGGGTGGAAAGAATCGTGGAGCACCAAAAGTCTGCTCTGGGCTGAGTGAGAGAAAACAAAAGGAGCAAGATACGAGAAATTCTGCAGAATCTAGCCTTCCGATGCAATTTAGTTTTTGCCGAATAAATTTTTTATACTTCCTATTAAGATTTAGACAAAGATGGCATTTGAATAAAAAACATTAACTTAAAGCTCTGTATTTTCTCCTAAAGTTCTTTAATCCAAGTCAACATTCTGATTATGAGTTGAAGTTCAGTAAAATTTTTTCTGACTTTGCATCCATACTGCTTTTAGCAAAGAACAGTTTACAAAATAGTACGTTCAGTGAATTCCATTGAAATCACATACATATATAGGCAGAGAATCCCATGAAAGCTACACATCAAAATACTACCAGGGTCGTATCTGGGTGGTGGGATTATAGGAGATTATAATTATCTACTTTTTAAATCTTTTTTTTTTCTTATTCTTCTGTAATTAACATGGCTTGCTGTTTAATTTAAACATGTAAAGAATATTAATGATAGTGTCTTTTGAAAATCATAAAAAAATTCAAAGTCAATTAAAGCTGAGTTCTAGAACTTGAAGGTTTTAATCGTAGTTCCCAGCTTCTCAAGACTTCTCACAGAGTGGGCAGATCCTATAAAACTACAAGACAAAGAACATGGACCCAGGGATGTCATTAATTGAGACTATCAATGCAATTAACCTGCCACAACAAAAAGTAAGAATCTGCTTGGCATGTCATCCCCCCTCTCACTGTCCAGCCTGTTGAAGAAAAGCTTGTGAGATATTGAATCTGAGTTATCTGGACTGGCTTCTCCCAAGGTGGATAGTTCATAGTTCCCTACTTTATTTTAGGCTATATCTTCCTGGGTTACTTCTTTTTGGGTTGGAAGCACTATTTGTACTTTGGTCTGTTCAAGATGAAATACTAAATTTTTTCCTCCTTCAAAACTAGAGATTTGAGCATTTGTGTCCACTTGTCTTGAAATGTATCTGCTGGAAATAGGGGCATGTCTAAGCCACAGCTCTTTGGCTTGTGGGAACTTCTGTTTCACTTTCTTTGTCTCCCATACACATAGCCTTATGTTCCCCCTGCCACCCTTACACACATATCACACACATATCTACACACATTTGTTGGTCCCACTGAATGTAAGCCTTGGAGACTTTCTTTTTGAAGGAGGGGAGGGGTGGCTGACAAATGTATAATGACATGTATCCACCATTATAGTATCATGCAGGGTAGTTTCACTGACCTAAAAATCCTCTGTGTCCCACCTATTCTTCGCTTCCTCTCCTCTAACTTGAAGACTTCCTTTCGAATTGTGAATCTGGGTTGCTTATTTTGCAGAAATGTGATGATTCTTTCCTTGGAACATGGAGGGTATTAGCCTATTACATGGTAGCCCATGCACCTCAACATTTGTGTGGCTGCTTTTATTCACGGGACTCTACTGAATCTTAATCAGAGATTTGGTAATCCCTAGAGCATATAATAAGAAACTATGAGATAGTCTTCTTAAGCAAACCAAGATATTCTTGAGGTAGTCACTTGTTGTTCTAGCTTGGAAATTCTTAGAAGTGTGTTCTGTGTCATTAACCTACTTCCTGGATTCTGGAGTCAAGTGAGACAGTGATTTCTTTGGAGGGCAGTTTGTTCTTAAATTTGTATGTCTACACGGGAAAGAACTTTTTCTCAGGCCTCTATAGAGTGGGTACAACGGCTCAAAGAAGAATGTATTTAATTATCTACCAAATTATCTTGGCTGCAATTTAGGAACATAGTGGACTGAGCTAATGTAGACCCCCTTCCAGCTACAAACACATTCTACATTCACGATGCAGAAGAGAATGTGTGTTGGAGGTATTGGTGCATGCACTTTGGAAAATGTGACCTGCTAACAGCTTCCTATCACAAAGCCTGTGTGACTCTTTGTTTCATGGATGTCCCTGGACACTGGAACTTGAGCAGCTCACATGCAGGATAGGCTAGAAATGCCAGGAATGAAAAGGCCTGGGAACACCCCTCACCCAGTCATGGAAGGGAGTAGGTGAGCAGTAATGTAGCCCCATCTCTCGTTTGGGATAACTCTGAATCATCTCTTACGATGTCTCCCAGAGTCACCTAGTGGGATTGAGCCCCAGTTGCCCACTACAGTAAATTGCTCGGTGAAGCTCAGCTGTGCCCCAAATAACGGAGCCGTCTAGACCCAGTGTCCTATTGAATTTTTCTTCCTAATACTTTTCATAATTATCTATTATACTTTCACTAACAAAACTAAGTAATAATAACAATGATGTCATCAATACACCACACTAATAATAGCCTAATTTCTGTCAAGTGTTTCTTATGGCAATATTCTAAGTGTTTTGTATTTTTTAGCTCATTTAATGTTGTTACTGATAGTATTATTAAAATCCTCATTTTATAGATGAGGAAACTGAAATTTCAGAAGTAGAAGCTTAGTTCAGTGTTTATCATAATAATATTAGAGTTTCTACCAGACTAATTGTCCCCTCCTATAGTCTTGGTATAGTTTATCCACACAAGAAAGACTATTCTAAACCTGTCAGGTCACTGATTGCAGTGGAAGCCCTTTAGGTGAAAGGCATCTGACCACTTCTGGACTGTAATAGATCAACCGACAATTTTTCCAGTTCTGTTTTCAGATATACAAAATAACCAACTTTCTCAAAAAGGATGAGATCATGTGTATGTTTCTGTGAGTGGAGAGGGTTTGAGACTTGTCTAGATCCTGGAGGCTGCTGCCCAGTTTTGTCGATAGTTCAAGTTTTCTTTAAATTTTGTCCTATTGTGATGTCAGGCTAAAACAATGGGTCATTAGGTTTAAGAGCTGAGAGATAGGATTTGTCTTGGCCCCCATGGTAGATGTTTTGCTGAGTTAAAGTTTGCCTATCAATTGTGCATCCCTTATTTTCCTAACACAATCCTTAATTCCTCCTGTAGAGAAGGATTCCTGAGTTCTCTTCCATAGAATGTAATGCCTGGGATAACTTAAAAAATAGTTGCTTCTCTTTCACCAATAGAATTTCCTCACAACTCCTTCCATTTTTTTGACTGAAATCATTGTGTTTTATAGCATTTAAGACTTTAAGTCTTGCAAATTCTCTCATAGACTTACATCACTAATGTGTCTGCAGCCCCTAGAATTAAGGAAAACTGGGAAGTGAACACATCTCTAAATAATTTCTGATAGGGTAAGAGATAGTATGTTAATTACAGAGGTCAGCACAGGCCCTTCGTGGAGGGTATCTCAGTGATAGGACCATTCAGCGCATGATTGACCCCTCCCCAGCCAGAAGGTGGAGGACCAGACCGGGGTCCCTTTGAGGTAGCAGAATCATCAGTTTTCTGATGTTGTAGATTCAGTTTCTCTGTGCATATACATTCATTCTGCGCTCCAGTCTCTGCTTATGGTTCAGGAAAACCTCAGTCTCTTCTTGTGGCTCAAGAAGTCGCTCCTCTGAGCCATGTTACAAAGGAAGCTCAGAACCAATGGGGGACATTATGGCTATTGCTAGAACATGTCCACAGAGAAGTTAGAACCCAGAGGAGTAACCCTGGGAACAAGCCTCGTATCAGCAGACTAAGATGTTCAACCAGACAAAGCTGGTGACATCTCAGCTCCAGTCCTTATGGTAAAGATGATCTGAAATCAGTGTTGGTGTCCTTAATAATTTGGCATCCCTTAATAGCTTCTTACCCATGGCCTAGGTCAGTGGTTCTCAGACTTTAAGAAGTACCTGGAGGGCTTCTGAAAACAGGTTGCGGGGACCCATCCCCAGTTTCTGATTCTGTAGGTCTGGGGTGGAGCTGAGAATTTGAATTTCTAATAAGTCTCAGGTGATGACGATGTTGTTGGTCTGCAGACCTCACTTTGAGCATCTGATCTGTGCTACAGATCCACTTGCCTGCGGTGGTGGGGACTCAGGACATCGCTCCAACCTCCAACCTATATGCTTCACCTTCTCTTCCTTTTTTTCTGCTCAGATACCTCTTTTTAGATCATGTTGTCTTACACATTAAATTTTTCTTCCTTCATGGGCTTGGTTATTTTCAATAAACGTTTAGTCACCTGCTGTTACTCAATACCATCCTCCACGGCCATGCCAGAATGTTTTGTCTAAAATACAAATATGATCATTTCCCTAATCAAAACTTTTCAAAGATGTCCCAGCTGATCAAAATATGTTTAAGGACATCCTCCTGCCTATCTCTTCAGCCGCCTGGCTTCATCGGCCAGGATGCTTTCATTCACAAGTAACACGGGTAACTGAATCAGTTAGCGCTTGGTGCCTGATACAGCATCCCAAATCTCTGTGCCTTAAAACAGTGGACATTTATTATTGCTCATGAGTGTATGGGTCAGCTGGGCAGATTTCCCAGGCTTGGCCAGTCTCACTCATATGTCCGTGGTCAGCTGGTGGTGGGGTAGGCAGCTCTGCTAACCTTGGCTTGGCTTTCTCTCATGTTTGGGTGTCGGCTAGTTGTAGACTAGTCTAGGATGACCTTAACTGAGATGACCAGGCTCTCTTCCATTCTTTACGGGCTGGACCAGGCCGGCAGTCATGATGGTGAAAGAATTCCAAGATAGAGCAGAGACACTCAAGGCCTCTTGTGGTCCAGGCTCAGAATCAGCATACCCTCACTTTTGTCACTTTCTATTGAATAAAGCCATTCTCACAGAGTGGGCAGATCCTATAAAACTACAAGACAAAGAACATGGACCCAGGGATGTCATTAATTGAGACTATCAATGCAATTAACCTGCCACAACAAAAAGTAAAATTTCCTTAAACCTTACACAGATTAATGATCTCACATAATGGGAAGCCAAGATTCAGTGTAGACTATAGAATTGGTTGACTAAATAACTCAATAATGTCATCAGTGACACAGATACTTTTCATCTTTCCTCTCAGCCATTCTCAGTCTATTGGCGCATTCTCAGGCTGGCTCATTTCAAGGTTTCAAACAACTATCAGCAATAATTGAAGAAATATGCTTCATTGTTCACATTTGATAGGTTCTTTTACGCGGGAGCCCTGAAAAATTCTCTTCTTGTGTTGCATTGGTTCAAATAGGCTTATGTCTCCCCATTTCTAAACTATCGCTTCTTTTGTGCAGCAAGAAACTTCCAGATCAAAAGTGGCTTAAATAACTCAGGTTATTCATACCTTGTTTAGAAAAAAGTCTAAAGTTCTCTCATATATGAAGAGGATTGGAGTCACAGCAGTCCTGGGATAGGTTCATTGGGTTAATAATATCATTATGAAATCAAACTCCTCCCATTTCCTCTGTCACCCTAAGTGCTAACATTTTTCTCCCCTCATGCTCCAAGCAGCATGACCTAACTCAACACCCAAATATTAGAAGAAAGAATGTGGGAAGAGAGCTAGCCTCATGCTTTCTCTCTTTATAATAAGTAGGAAGTTCTATCTCAGCAGTCCCTGAGCAGATTTCCAGGATGTCTGAATTGGCCACACTGCTTCTCCTGGCTGCAAGGGAAGCTGGGAAAATGAACATCTGCATCTGTTCTCTCCCTTGTGGGAGGAAAACGATTTCAGTATGAAGGAAGGGACAAAAAATAGCTGTTATGTATGCAAAACTTTGTGTATCTCACAACTTTCAAATGAAGGTCTACACAACCCTAATTAATTGGCATTCCAGCACTTGAATTCATGAGGCAATTGAAGGCATGGATATTTAGTATTCTTTTACCAGTGGACAAAGAGATATTTCTGAAAGGCAGAGAAAAAAATCAGTGCATCCAGATGTTACTGGTAGATTAAGACATAGATTTCATCTGGAGAAAGTTTTCAGATCACAGCATTTATTCATTTTCTGTGACCGAGTCACGTTAAATGAGACTGGACACTTATCCTCTGTGAAGTCAAGTGTTCAGTGTGAAGTTGCCTTAGTTACCATCCGCTTGTAGATAACCCGATCACTCACAGAACTTGCATTAGAAGGGCATTCTGGTATCAGTGCATCACATACCACCTCTATTTTGACTCTAAAGGAAATGTCCTGTATCCTTGTTGTATCCTTCTGTATGTCATTCATCACATTTAATTGAATTGTTTGACATAGAACCCTTTTCTTGGGCTATCACTTAGAAGGAATCATAAATGTACTTTAAATCCTACAAAGGAGTTGTTGAGTGAATATGTTATCCTCTGAATATGTTATCCTCTCCAAGTTTTCCATTGCATCTAATCAGGCTTATACTGAACTCAAAGGACCAGATAGTTAAAGGAACAATTCATGGACACAGATGTCTTCAAATCACTTAGTGTATACAAAGTATGATAAACTACAGGATAGAATTTGAGGCAAGGACTTCCTTGTGTTTCAAAGATTTCCAGTTATATAGTGATTTTAACAGATAGATTCACCTCCTTCTAAACAGTGCTCTGGTTGGAGTTGGTGCCTTTAAAAAGCACAGGTAAGGGAAGATACTGAACATTATCCAGCTAAAAGGCATGTTACCAGACATTCTGTCTTGCTTGTTTTCTTCTAATGGAATATAAATGATGGGTTATGAGTCACCCATCACCATTCACCATCCTAAGCTCAGCTATCAGATGCTGGCGTGGAGGAATGAGAGGCATGTGATGTAGAAGGAGAGGGTAGGTCAGAGGAGCTCAGAAACAGAGGGTACCTGAAGGTCAGCAAATGCTTTTCTCTTGTTAGCTAAGCTGGTGCTTCCTTTTTGAGGGGGCTGTGATTTCAGCCTCTTCAGTTAGGAGCTTAGTTGAACAACAAGAATGATTAGTTCATTTCCCAGTCGGTGGTTATTGTTGCAGGAATGGTTTTAATATACCCAGGGTTTTGGCTTCGATTTTTGCTTTCAAACTCCAGCAAGTCTTGAATTGTTTATTGAATCTTTGTTGAGAAACAGAACACAGAGATGAAGCTAATAATTGGCAAGAGTCCCAATCCTTGTGTCATTATGGTCATTAATTAGGGTAAGGGTTATGTATGGAAAGGTTGCTGATTGGAATGACTTGTTTCCAGATCTCCTCTAGAGGGCAGGGGTTATAATTAGGGACTCTGTTTTTCTGGAGGTAAACATAGAGATTGCTTTAGGAAGCAGAAATGATGCATGCTTAGTAGACAATTTGTTTCATTGGCAAATTAGTCAAAGGAGAATAAACCATCTTTTCCTGATCATTATTTTCGACCCAAAACCTCATTGTATCAATCAGTAGAATCTTTAGTATAAGGGAACCTTTATGGAAAATTCACAGTAAAATGAATTACTACACCGAGTATTCCATTCACCTTCTTCCTAAGTAAGTAGAGGCTAATGTCACAGCTTATGTGGAGGATGGATCTATTTCATTTGAGAAGGAACAGTTTCCCAGTGTCCAGCAAAAGGGCTTGACTCATTCATAGGAGGGGAGAGAGTCTGGCACTGTGACCACTTAGGAGCTCTGCATCATAGAAACTTAAGTATACATTGACAAATTGTTCTTAATCTCTTTAAAGTTATATAAAGTTCCAGGTTTTCCCAATTGAGATTTTTAATAAATATGAACAGAATGTTAGCTCACAAATTTTGTCTGGTATTTCTTTTTTTCCCTCTAGATGTGCCCATGGTGACATGTTAAATGGGACAGCATTGTGTTCTAATCCGATAGCTTGTTCTGAATGTGCAAATCTATATTTCTTTCGAGATTGATTACTTTTGGGGTTAAATAGTCCAATGGAAAGGAATTTTAGTAGATACCAAAATGTAAAACAATGCAGTATTGCCAAAAACATACATAACTGAAGTTGTAAAGATCTCTTTTATTTGTGAGATGGGCTCCATTTTTTGGTCTCCTGCAGCATCTTCAGGGACTCCCTTTTTTCATTTCGTTTCCAGATGAAATGATGGCAGGTAGCACAAGGTCTTTGTTCAGAGTCCTTATAAATAATGGCCTGCATATTACGCTTTGTAAGATATTTACACAGAAACCTCAGGAGGTTTTGTAATTGAAAATACTAGTGCATGGTAGGGTGTGGTGGTGTTGTCTAATATGTACTAATGACAATAGAGTATGTGGGTGTGATGTATGGCAAGATCCCACAGGGCATCTGTCTTCAGCTGCTTGAAGTGCCAGGGTTGCTCACCACACCCTGTCTTGGTTTTGGAAACTCTTCACAGAATAGGATACTCTCAGGCCAAAGCCTAAACAAGTCTCCTTCTCTGAAGAGGAAAAGAATATACATGAAATGAATTCTACTTCCATTTCTAGAGTCTGGCTTATTGGGATATAAACAAGGAGTTTAGATTCCAACATTTTGGCCATTTTATTTGTAAGTGGGATTGATCAGAGATTAGCCTGAAAAGATTGCTGAGACGTGTTTGCTGGGGCATCTAGAGGCACTTCACTTCAGAGCCTTGTCTTGGGAATTCCTTCTCTATTTATATTAGTGTTATTGCATCTTTCCATCTATATTTATAGATATGATTAATTTCTGAGCAGCTCAGCTCTATCCATGGAGTTTTCCTGATACTTAAAAAGGAAAAAAAATGTGTGTGTGTGATTATTTGGCATAGATAAAATCCTCAAAAAAATAAGCAGTTATGTACAGGAAGTGAGTGTGGTCAAATTAACCTCCTCTTATTCCCTTCTTTTCCCCTCTTCCATTAATTAGGAGTTATGCTTAAGATTTGGATCTTTGTAGATTTTTTTTTCAATTTATATTCCTTTTTTTCTGTGCAGAATATTTCTTTGGGGAAAGAAAGAGAATGATATTCAAAATTAGTAAGCTAAAAATAAAATTACAGGATTTTCTAGCCCAGCGATAGCAGCAAGATTTTCTCAGGGCAGAATTTCTTTGGCAAACCTAATTGGCTAATTTAATTATAGGGATAATGGTATGAATATTAAGATACCGTTGTGTGTGTGTAGGGGGGGTGATTTTCTGCTTGCATTTTTGTCTCATTGCTGAAGACAGCTGTTTCCTGCTCGCATGTTCTGCTCCCCACATGGAAATCACTGCCAATGCTTTTAGCAGATTCTTTCAACACTTATATACGTATCTTTAATGAATATTTGATAATATCACTATGTCTTAATTTTTCTGTTTTAAGAGTTATTTCTTGAACTCTCACTATGGAACATGGGAATTTGACTAATTTATTTCTTATCCCTTGACTACAGAAATCCTATAACCCCTTCTTTCCAGGATAATTATTTGGTATTTATTATTAGATCAATTTTTTTTTATTGAAGCATAGTTGATTGATAATGTGTTAATTTCTGCTGTACAGCAAAGTGATTCAGATACACACACACACACACACACACACACACACACACACACATTACATATACGTATTCCTTTTTATATTCTTTTCCATTATGGTTCAGCACAGGATTCTAGTTATAGTTTCCTGTCCAGTATTTACTTCTGTGTGATACTATAGCTATGAAATTATTAGTCACAGCCGAGCCATAAAGTATACTATGTCTTTTTTCCTTTATAATTTTTTGTTGATATGTGTCTGCTTTCTTTTTTGTTTTCTTTGTATTGATCATTAGTTAAGCTTCATATTTGCCTCAGCTCTGTATGTTTCTCAATATGTTTATAGTCATTTGGTAATCTATCCATTTCATCTTCTGCCATGATTTTCCATAACATTCTAATATACTGTAATCAAGATTGATTGCTCTCATGGGCTACACAGCGGCTCTACGGGGATTTCTCTTAACCATCATCCTGATTTCTCTCACTTACCTCTTCCAAGTTCGTTTCCTATTTTCTAGAACTCATGCCTTCTTTTTCCTTCAGGAACATATGACAGCTTATATGGGTGAGTAAAACTTTGACATCTTATAACCTTGTACATACGAAGATATCTTGACCCTTCCTTAACACTGAATTGGTAATTTAGCAGGATGTCTAATTTTTATCTTAGAAATAATTTTTCCTAAAAAATTTTGAAGACATTTCTTCATAGTCTTCAGGCGTTTAGAGGCACTGTTGAGAAATCTGTTATCATAGATTCCAGCACCTTTATATAAAACCCGCTTTTTCTAACTACAAAATCATAAGATCCTCTTTTAGTTGTTAGAGCTCACATTTCATGATGGTGTATTTTGAGGTCCATTTTTATCACTGTCCTGTGGTCTCTGAACCCTTAATCTGGGCGCATATCTCCCTCTATTTGGAATTGTCTTGAAGTATTTATCTGATTGTTTCCTTTCTACTATTCTGCTACTCTTTCTACTGTTATCTGTTTTCTTTTTCTCATTTCACCAACTTTATCTCCCAAACTTTATATTAAAGTTTAAAAAAATTCCTTCTCTTCCATTAATTTCAAAAAGCTTTTTTGTTATTTCCTGAAGATGCTTTTTCTTTGGCATTCTTTCTCCTTGATAGACTTCTTATCTCTTTGAAAAAAATTTTCTTTGCTTATTTTTATTCCTCCAAATACCCATTTTTTTCATGCTTGCTTATTTTGTATCTATTTTTAATGTTATATTCTTCATTGAAATTCCTGGGGTCCTAGACTGTTTGTTGACTGTGGTCTTCCTGTGCCATGATTCTGATGAGGTGATTTCCTTACAGAAGCCCAGAGACAGTACTTTAAATCTTTACTCTTGGTAGAGTGGAATTTTCCATAAAAGATACTTTCTATTCCCTACATAGACAGTAGGCACCAGCTTCCCGTGTTCTAGAATTTAAGTGGGCGGGGAAAGTCAAGAAGTACATTTTCATCAACTTGTCTCAGTGTAGAGTCTTTCTGCTTTGCTATCTCTAGAACATATATCTCAATCTTTTACTGGGTTGGGGACTGAACCTTACCTTACTGCAGATAGAGACATGACCACTCACTCAATGAAAGGGGAATCCTGGGGGAAGGGGAGAGTTCTAATTTTGTCCTTAAGTAGACTTCTTATCTATCTTTTTTCCCCACCTTCACTCTCAATACCAGAAGTAATTGCTGCTACCAGTTCCTGAGACTTTGAGGACATCCTATGGAAAATAAAATTACTCTTTGACCTTTTTGCTGGATCATTTTAGGATTCAGTTTTCTCTGGTATACCAAATCAAGCACCACTCATTCATCTACTTCCCAGTTTAAAAACTGAACTTCTCTTGTCTTTTTACTGGTTCTCGTTTTCCTTGTGGGATTCTTTGTTCATTAATGAATTTTCCTTGTTATTGTTTTATTGATTTTTTTCAGGAGATAGCAGCACTAAGTTGCATGATAATGAGATTAATATTTGTAATTACATCTGGTGTTAGCTCAGGGACTCTAATGAAGCAGATGCCAAGTTGGAACTAGGTGCATAAGGGATTTATTCATTGACAAATCTATGAAGGACAAAGGAGAGAGGGGCAGGTGTAGGAGGGAAGGACATTCATATGTGTTGCAGGTCTTATGACTGTGAAAAGACAGGACGCAGGAAGAAGCTTTGAGTAGGATGAGACTTGTACTGCAGCAGGGCTCTGAGAAAGCTTGGCCAGGCTGATGTGTAGTCTCAGTATGAAGATTGCTCATTAGAAGCGTCACACACTAGGTGGGAATGGTCTGGTCTAGCAGCTGTGCCATGCGGTCAGTCGTTGTTTGGGAGAAGTGGGGTTTTGATGTGTATATTGTGATGGATCACAAAGATGTGGCAGATGGAGGCTGTCAACTAACTACACTTCTCATAGCAGAGTCTGTCTTGAAGAAATAGCTGGTCAGTACATGCCTGTGGCCACCACATTTCTACTCAAAAAAAGCATCACCTGAGTACCAACTTTATGTAGAAGAAAGTATTAGTTACTGTCTTCATCAGTTTGGGTTGCTATAACAAAGTGCCGTAGATTTGGTGGCTTACAAACAATAGAAATTTATTTCTCATGGTTCTGGGGGCTGGAGGTTCAAGATTAGGGTACCAGCATTAAGTTCTGGTGAGGGTCTTCTTCTGGGGTATAGACAGCTGATTTCTCATTGTACCCTCACATGGCCAAAAGAGAGCAAGCTAGCTTCTCTGGCCTCTTCTTAAAAATGCACTAATCCCATTAACGAGGGCTCTACCCTTATGACCTCATTACCTCCCAAAGGCCCCACCTCCAAATACCATCACATGGGAGGTTAGATTTCAGCGTATGAATTTGTGGGGGGTACACAAACACTCAGTCCATAACAGTTACTATTCAGTGGTTGTGCAAGAAAACAATGACATTATCTTTCCTTAAAAAAACATAACAGAGTAGTTCAGGAGAATGACAGGGAGTACTAGCATTACTTTCCCATAAAAGATTTCTTTGAATCCTCATTTAATTCATACCAGAAGTAGAACATCACCCGCCATTGCCCAAACCCTGACAGTAGTCCCTGAGAATTATGAGTGTGCTCTCTTGCTCCTTGCCAGCATCCTCTGCTCCCCGGACTGTCGGAAGTAACCTTCCCACAGGTCTTTCTTATTCCTCTCCTGCCTGCCTACCACTCATTTACCACCTAGCAGCCACTGTGTGCCCTTTCAAAAATATAATTGGATCCAGTCATTTCTTCTTAAAACATTCTGATGGTTTCAAATTGCTTTCTGACATGTAAGCTCTTTCTGTGGCCTGCAGGCCCCACGTTATCCGGCAGGGGCCCAGCTCATCCCGCACTGCCCTTCCTTCCTCACTGCATACTGACCATGCAGGCAGCCCCTGTTCCTCCCTGCTCCTCGGGCTGGCCCATTCCTTCAGCCTGCACAGCTTTGCACTTGTGTCCCTTCTGTCTGGAATGCCCTTTCCCTGCCCTTCCCACTGTTGTCTCCTCGATCATTATATTTTAAATACCACAAGCCACATACACTTGACTTGGGCTGCTTGTAACCCAAAGCAGAACCAGACCTTGACTTTCGTGATTGGCCCAGAAGACTCCTACCACTTATAGTTAGACATCCATCAACAGCTACCTGAGCTAAGGAGAGCTCTTATTTGCTTTCTGGGGGAAGGCTGAGAGAACAGTAGCAAGATTAAAGAAACACTTCCATCTTGGGTCTCTTCTGTCAACAGGTTAGTCAGATATCCCCTTGGTAAATGCAAATTATCGTGCAAACTGGTCGAGTGCTGAATAATGAGAAGACATCCATGTTTGGAGGAATGCCTGAATAAAATGGATCATTTACAGTGTGGTTGTATGTTTAATTTTTTAGTTATAGGTAAATGTGTATCCAGACTGCTTTCAGACTGCTAATATAGTGCCTACGGTACAGCAGATTCTCAGTGAATTAAATTATCTTGAGTTGAATATGTATACATCAGAAGCAAGGGTTTCTATGTAGATAACTATATTGCAATTTTGTGGTGCCCTGCCTATCACAAACAGTGAATAAAACGTATTTGCATGTCCTGTTTTAAAGATCTAGAACTTACGAATATTTGAGGACTGCTTGCACGGTGGTAAGTGAAATGATAGACATGGAGCTTATTAATTACTCCCTGCCTCGTTCAGTCTCTCCTGTTTTTAAATTAATATTGTCACCTATAAAAATGAGGAAGGTTGAAAGAAAGACAGGTCTGAAGAGGGAAAAACAAGTGAATTTGCATTAAATCTGTTGCTCTTTTTTCTATGCACTTATTTATTTGTCATTAGATAAAAAGGGACATATGGGAGGAAAATTTATCCCCGTCCTATATCTTATGTCATAATGTACAAAATAGTAAGTAGATTATGAAATATTAATGCTGTGTTGATTTTCTATACCAAGGATTGGCAAACGTTTTTTCTTTAAAGGGCCAGATAGTAGATATTTTAGGCTTCGCAGACCACAGGGTTGCTGTCGTATCTTCTCCTTTTTGTCCCCTCTCCTCCTCCTCTTCCTCCTCCTTTTCTTCTTTATTCTTCTTCTTTTATAACTCTTTAAAATGTAAAAAACATATTAGCTCATGACAAGGCAGTGATCAAGTGCCAGATTTGGCATGCAACTGACCTTTGGCCTATATAATAATCCAACTCATTTCACAAGCGTCACAACCAGACAGAAGCTGTCATCTGAAATTGTTATAAATATAGTAAGAACAAAATGGTAAACTCTAAAAATATGGGAGACTTTATAATTCTAATTTTATCCAAGGATAAATTAAAATGTGCATTTGCTTAGCAACAGAAAAAATAAGACCAGAAATATGCAGCGATTTAGATATACAAGTGCTTCCTAGTTTCTTGTGTCTTCTGGGGGAGGGATTTAGAATGATAGAACTTCTAAATTTATGGTCAGGATTTCTAAGTTTTGAGTTAGATTACAAGTGCAAGAAAAATACGCATTTTGCACATTATCATGGGAAAGAAGCGTGCAAGTTGTCTCCCAGAGTATCTGGGGAATGTGATTGGTGGATTTATTTTTTACACTAGTTCATGTACAGTCAAGTCTGTGCATGCAGATTGCATAAGCACTAGTATTCAGAAGGGTTGCTGCCAGTGGTGTGCAGGTAAATCTGCTCTATACAAAGAAAACAACAGTTACGATTTTGATGGTGTAAATACTCCCACCATGGCCGATTTCAAGCTACCAATGGCTTAACACTCATCTGACAAAATACATGAGTGTTTAATAATCAGCTCTTCAAGCTGATAGAAGCTGACTCCAACATAACACTGGTTGTCACCCACCTAAGAAAGTGTTTTCTGTGTCTTAGAATACTTTCCTTGAAAGGTACCTGTTCCTTACTATGTCAGATTGACTTGCCTTTAATAAATATTTTTAAGGAAACAATATAGAAAACTCCAAGCACTGTTAAATTATGAAAAACATGTTTTGTGTCAAAGATTGGTAAACTATAGCTTGTGGGTCAAATCTGACCCATGGTCTATTTTTGTATAGCCCATTGGTTTAGAATGATTTTTAAAGGGTTGTAAAAAAAAAAAAAGGAGGAGAGGAGGAAAAGACACAGCAGAGACCTCCTGCAGCTCGCAAAGCTACATTATCTGGCTCTTTACAGGAAAAGCAGACTGACCCTAATCTATTTTATCATCACCTGAATTGAAAAAAACAGGTATTTCAGTCATCTATAAGAGGCATACAGTTGGTAAGTAGAAATCCAAAGACAGTATCATTATGTGAAAATGAGATAAGAGAGGTAGACATGCAAGCATAATTAATAGTTTGCACAATACAAATAACCGAAGAAGTTAACCCAAGTTAAATTATATACTTTTGCTTAGAAATGCTTGCCATTTTAATCTCTAAGAATACAAAATTTTAGATGTTGCCGTTATTGGCAAAAGGTGTGGAACAAGTGGACTTCTTATTCACAGTAGTTTCTTATAATCATACTCTTATCATGTGAGCTAGCAAATCCATGCCTAGGTGCATTCCCAATAGAAATGAAAGCATATTAACAAGAAGTTTTGTATAAGAATGTTTATAACAGCTTGATTTAGAACAGCCCCCAGTTAGAAACAGCCCAAATGTATATCAGCATGTGAATGAGTAAACAAATGGTGGTATATTCAAACAGTGGAATACTACTCAGCAATGAAAAGGCTGAGTTATTGTTACATGCAGCAACATGGATGGATTTCAAAAGTTATACTGAGCCAAAGAAGCCAGATTCAGCAAACTGCACACTGTAAGATTCCATCCTCTGTAAAGGACCAAATAGTAAATATTTTAGTCCCAGCTACAGTTACTCAATTCTACCATTTGGGCACAAAAGCAGCCATAGACAGTATGTAAACAAATGAGCATGCCTGAATGACAATAAAACTTTATTTTTGGACACTGAAATTTTAATTTCATAAACATTTCATTTATAATGAAATATTGTTTTTGTTTTTGCCTGTTCCAACCATTTTCCAGGGAGGGAAAAACATTTTCAGCTTGTCGGTCTTACAAAGAGTAGTGGGCTAGATTTGTCCTGGGAGCCATAGTCTGCAAACACTTTGTTATAGAACAAACTATACTAAAATAAATGTCAGAAAGCAGATAAGTAGTTGTTTGGGGCCAGGGATGGGACAGGGTCGATTACAAAGGGCGCAAAGGTAATTTGGGGAGGGGGGGATGGAAATGTTTGATATCTTGTTTGGAGTGGTGGTTACGTAGACGTATATGTTTGTTAAAACTCACCAGTTGTACACTTAAAACGGGACATTTTATTACATGTAAATTATACCTCAGTAACGTTGATTTTTTAAAAAGCGAAGAGAAAGAAAAATAAACTGCAGCTAGAGATATATTTATTTTAACCTTATCCTATTTATTTTAACCTTATCCTTCTGAAAAACTTTCATTAGCTTGAAGTCTATTTCATATGATGTTGAGCCTAACTTATGAGGTAACAGAATTTTCTCAGGTACTAGAGATTGACCAGGGTTTACTAGGTAAGCTTTTGGGGTGCGAAGACTTGAAGGCAAAGGAAAGAATTAGCTTAAAACTAGTCAGTTGAATCTATAGTTCTGTGGTCCAAATTTATAACCTTTTAAAAACTAATTTGTTTCAGAGCTGCTGATTTTATTATCATTAAAAGATATTGTACAATCATGGGAATGTGCTAAGAAATTAAGGAATCTCGAATATATTTTAAAATGCCATATTGACGTTAGGGATGATAGAAAGTCACATCATAATATCAATAATTAAGTCTGATATCAATTTAATTCTAATACTAGTACTATGATAAAAGCTTTACCTGCATTATCTAATGAAATTCCAAAATATCCTTATAAGGTCAGTGCCTTTATTAGCCTCATTTTCACATGAAAAGAAGTGAGGCTTAGGTTAAACAGCTTGCTCAGAATTGCACAGTTAGAAAGGGGCCAAATCAGGACTGAATCCAGGTTGGCTAACCCGGGAAGCTTCATGTGATAAGACAGAAAAAAAAAAAAAAAAAAAAAACCTCTTTCCCAGAATATTTGATTAGGGAAAATAAGAATAGAAAAAAATAAATCTTGGTTGTAAACCCTTTGAGGATTTAAGGATATGGGAAAACAAGTACCTTAATTTTCTAAGCCCCATATCAAAGTGCCTGGCCTTTACTAAGTGTGCAAAAAATATTTGCAGAATGAATTAATCAAAAATTATTTTCCCAAAGTTTTGGGCTTAATTCCTCAGCTACTTTTCCCCCCAAAATTTTAAAACTAAATTTTATTGAGGTAGAATTCATATGACATAAAATTAACCTTTTTAAAGTATACAATTCAGTGGCATTTAGTACATTCGCAGTGTTGTGCAACCATCACCTCTATCTAGTTCTTCTTATCTAACTTTAGAAACAGTATAAAATTTAACTTCTCTGCATTGTTGGTATGTTTCAAAACCCTGGAAAAAATATAGACTTGACGAGAATGCTTTTGATCATAACTGCTACCTTATCTTTAACAATGTAAAAGCTCTTAGGCATCTGAGGCTTACAGATCTGGGTACCACGGGCACACTCTCCTAGCCATTGAATGAGGAACACATTCGCAAGTCAAGACGATCTTTTTCAAGATCAGGCATTTGCCGGTCGTACAAGCTGCGTCGCTGATGTTAGTCCAGTTGCTTTTACACTCCTCGAGTATGTCATTCCACTTTGATCACTCACAGTATTTACTGACTTTCTGGGAAATGAGTAAGAGTGTTTCATTCAACCATAAGCATGTCCGGGACTGTGCTACAACTCTTAGAGGTCTCTTCACTGTCCTTAAATGGAGATAGGGAAATCTTGATCTGAAGGTGGTTACATGCTGTCAGGTGCTGTGGAAGTTGGAAATTGTAGACACCTGGGCTGTTAAATTACTCATGGGCTTGTTTTATGGGCGTGATTGATGCCAGATGAAAGTTGCTTGGGCAGACTGGAGCACTTAACCAGGTGAGAGTTTTTAATGGCATTCCGATAAGGAGAGAGCCATTGGGCAAATCATCACCAGGCTCTGAAAGTTCACCAGAGATTGTTATCCACAGCCGACATCTGTTTACTTCCTTAACCTTATGACAGCTTATCAAGTCCCCAGATGCGTGCACACCAAAGGTGAAGGAAAAAAATTGTGCAGCACTTCTTTCTATCAGTTGTCTATGCCAGTGTTTCTTCACAGTTCATGTTTGTGTTTTTCCTAGAGTAAGATGCATCTGTTTGCCTCAAACTACCTTCTCATTATATATATTTTTTATAACCTACTGAGGGAGAAAAGAAAAAAAAGAAAGAACAAAAGTAAAGAAAAGTCCTTTCACACTATCAGCTCAGTCTTCCGCCCAGGTTGCGCACCTGTTCCTTTCAAGTTCCTTTCAGGAATGACTAAGAAAATGATTTTATTATATAGTGACCTTCAGTCTAAATTCCCCTTTATGAAGCAGTGGCATTAAATAGTGAGATTCCAAGTACTGCAGGCACTACCAATACAATTAAAACATACATCTGGGGACAATGGTTGTTTTATGACAGAAGAAATAACACTCCAAGAAAACGGAGTTAAAAGTCCAGAAAAGCATATAGAATGATTAAAATTCATCAAGAAAAGGTCATATAAATATGATGTCTGCTAAACAGTGTTTCCTGGTGTCACTCTGTTCCAGATTTAAAAATCAGATATCCAATTCAAACAAAAATTGTTAAGTGTATGAGTAGTCCAATTTCATTTTTACAGTGTGACTCAGCCGCTGTACTCCATTTAAGGCAGGTTGAGCATTCTAATAATTCACTTTAATTAACTACTTCTTTCTGATAATGGGTCCTTTTGTCGTAATCCACCAAGGAAAGTTTTGAAGTTGGCTCAAGTTACCAACAGAAATCATGATAACATGTTTTGATGCTTCTTAGAAGTTTCTCTCCCCGGAGACCCTCATATAGTTATCTTTCCGTTACCCATACACTTACTGTCCTCTTTGACATTTTCCTGGAAAACCTTTAATTTCAGATTTTTTCTCTATTTGCCTAATGTTTTCTTTTGCTACTCAGAGAACATCATTTTATGAAATGACCCCAAAATGAAAACAGTAAATGAGCTGTACACACGAAATAGCATTTCAAGCAAAGATAGGAGTGACTTTTTTATATTCCATCAGTTTTGGAATATCCGCATGACTTTCCTTAGTTTATACAAATAATTTTGAAAGTATACATTAACTGGAGAAAAGATTAATTTTATTGACCTGCTATTTGCCTGCTGTTTCAACTCCAGCTCTGTTTGATCTAAATTGCGATAAGTCAGAGAAATTTTTCTAAAAATTAGTGAAGCTCTGGAAAGTCAACATAGTTTCAAGATAGTGCAGTGTTCTGACTGGGCTTGACTTTAAGCATCCTGATGGAATGGCCATTTATTTTTTCAAGGCTTTGGTTGTCACTTCATGGTGAATTTTTCAGCAGTGCCATCCACTTTCAGTCCTTTTAACATGCTAAGATATGCATTCTAAACATGGAAACCACAGGCTCTAATAATATTTAATTGTTATCCCCTTGTGTTGTAATACTATACCCTTGAGGGGGTGTAGGAGCAGTAACTGTTATCACCAAGGGTAACATTTCATAACATCTTTGAACAGACAGAAATAACCTTCTTCAGAAGCATACAGGGACACTTTGATGTAGCAACATATTGGTCTCTGGAAGTCACTCATCACTGCAAGGACGGTTAATGACTTTCCCCAGACATTTGTTTCTTCCTGTTTCTGTCATTCCTTAAATACCTACCTTTTGTCACCAGTTCTTAGTCCTTATTCTGCAGAGTTGAATGCCTGCAACAGAGGCCCCAATGAGAGCAGAATCATATAATATCTGACAACTCTTAAGTGGCCGAACACACTGCTAGGATTTATGAAGTGCCCTTTCATTCAGGGTTCTGTTCGCTTGAATTGTTTAAACACTGCATGGGAAGGAACTTGCCCAAGAAAAGAAAGGGTTAGAGCACAGATCTGATATAAAAACAAAGGTTGAGTATGAAGATGTGTAGAGTTGGTAGATGTTTATGTATTTTGGTTTTGGGAAGAGAAAAAAAATCATCAGTCTTATTCATGTGAAAGTTACATAAAATGAAGCCATTTTTGAGTGTACTCTTTGATAAGTTTTGAGAAATTTGTCTTTCTAATCACTTCCACAACCAAGATATAGAACAATTCTATTACCCTCAAAGATTAAGTCCCTTTCCAGACAGTTCCTCCCTAATCTCTGACTACAGTCAGACATGGATTAGATTTGTCTTTTCCGGAGTTTCATGTAATTAAAATCTCAGAGTTGTGTACTTTTTTGTGTAAAGCTTTTACCATTCAGATAATGTTTTTGAGAGTCACCCACATCATCATGAGCCTTTAGTCTGTTCCTTTTGATTGCTGATTAGTATTTCTTTGCATGGAAGTAACAACAGTTTGTTCATCCTGTCACCCATTGATGGACTTCTAATAGGTGACCATGACAAATAAAACTATGAACATTCATGAACAAGTCTTTTTGTAGATACACGTTTACCCTTATTTAGGCTGAGTGCCTAGTAGTGGATGGCCATGTCCTATGGGAAATGTATGTTTAGCTTATAAGTAACCGACAAGCTATTTTCCAAGCAGTTGTACCATTTTGAGTTCCCACCAGCAGTGTGTGAGAGAAGTTATTCCAATACTTGCCAACTCTTGGTATTGAGATTCTTTTTAATTTTAGCCATTCCACTATGTAGTGATATCTATTTATAGTTTTAACTTTCACTGCCTTGATAAATAACGATGCTCAGCCTATTTTTATGTGTTGGCTACTTGTATATCTTCGTTTGTGAAGTGTCTGGTAGTGTTTGCCTATTTTTATAGAATAATGTGATCTATTATCAAGTTTCATGGGTTACTCCTATTCCACATACAATTCCTATGTCAGATATATATTTTGCAAATATTTTTTCCAGGCTGTTTGCTATTTCATTCTCTTATTAGTATCTTTCAAAGAATTGTGGTCTTTGTGACTAAACTAAGAAAGCCTAACAGATTCCAAAGTTTTAAAGACTTCTTCTATGTTTCCTTCTGGAGGTTTTATATTTTCATGTTTAGCTCTGTGATACATTTCAAGTTAATATTTACATGATGGAAGGTTAAGGATTAAGGTTTACCTTTTCATATGCGTAAGCACTTGTTCCAACACCATTTGTGTAAAAGACTATCCTTTCTCCCATTGAATTGCTATTCTAGGTAAATCCATATATTAGGTTTTTGCTTGTTTTACATCATGAATAGATAGAAATTTTTGTCAGTTTTATTTTCTGCATCTATTGTGATTGTATGGCGTTTCTACTTTATTCTGTTAATATGGCAAACTTGAATGACTAGTTTTTCGAGTGTTAAACTTCTGTCATATGTAGTACATTTCCTGGAGCATTCTGAACTAGTACAGAGCTATTTGGGAGAGGGAAGTTCTACTTCTCCAGAAATTCTGTAGGTGGTGTCTTAAACATAGAGATACTGTTAATATACCTTATACCCACATGCTGATATGTCCTTGGAAAATGTGCAAGGCCCATTTGCTATGAAAGTGTCTCTGGATGCTTTCTGAAGGGGTCAGAATATGCAGAGAAATCTTGGAAATACCCATCACCAAGACTATTTTGAAAGAATGATTTTTTTTCTTTTATTTCCCTTATATTAGTTTCCTATTGCTGCTATGAAAAATTAGCATAACCTTAGTGGCTTAGTATATTTCCTAGTTATCTGGAAGTCAGAAGTCCTAAAGTCAAGGTTTTAGAAGGACTGCATTCCTTCTGAAGGCTCTAGGGAGAATTCCTTTCCCTGTCTTTCCCAGCTGTTAGAGGCCTCCTGCACTCCTTGCCGGTGACCCCATCACTGCAGTGTCTGCTTCCGTCACCATCACATTTCCCATTCTGACCCTGACCCTCCTGCCTCCCAGTTATCAGGGTCATTGTGATTGCAGATAATCTTGCCAGATGCAGATTCTTAATCATGTCTGCAAAGACCATTTTGCCAAATTAGGTAGCATTTGCCCAGTTTCTTGGGAACAAGCCATGGACATTGTGGGAGATGTCATTCTGCCTACCACACATCCTAACATCTTTTCACAGGAAACTTGCCATGCTTTCCTTATTTGGGGAATTAGCGTTTGAAGGATATGCCTTTCTTTGTAATCACATTATCTATGGCCCTTACATGGCACACTACAGATATCAGCCTGGGCTTCAATGTTTATAGAGAAGATATTCGTTTTTTACAAGTTATATCCTAGGTAACATGGAGAATATTGTTTTTTTCCTGTTGAAACTATCCCAGTCATGTATCATTCTTGTATATATCCCAACAAAAGCCATGAAGCTGTGGGCGTATGATACATAATAACAGCGTTCACAACGACAACTCACAACTCTCTCCTAGAATATCTAGGAAGGATTTTATCACTCTCTTCCCTGATGCTTACCAATTACAAAAGGAGCCTGTGGTTACAGAGTGAAAAATCTTACATTTTCCTCTGTTTTTGGCCTAGATCATGGAGCATGTTAGGCACCTGGTTTTAATGATTATTTTAATGGCATTTTAAGCCACAAGCTTAGATTGCTTCTTACTCTTGCCAGTTCTTACTTGTCTTTTATGTCTTATAAGCCCTGTTCCTCAAACCCCACTGGGCAGAGACAGAGCTTTCCCCTGTGAGCTGTGCATTGCCAAGGAAATCATTGGCCTTCAGTAAATAATGATAGCATTCGGGGCTATGACAGGAGATGGAAACTGGAGCTTTTCTGACCCTCAGTTCCCCAGTATTCTCAGAGCCCACTCATTTTGGCATATACTTTGGAAACTGAAAGATCTCTGAGGACATATTAATTATCACTTCTATAATGATATCAATAACTGTATGTATGTGGGTACATATACCCACTCTGGTTGCAGCTCAGGTACATTAAAAAGAAAAAGTTATTGAACCTCTACTATGTAGAGATCACTTGTTTGAGCATAATGTGGTAAAAATGCTAATAGATACTATACTGACTTCCAAGGAACATATCTATATCTATATCTATCTATATACACACACACATATATGTGTGTGTATATGTATGTTGCTACAGGCCTGTTGCATATATGAAGGTTATGTGCACACACATGTATGCACAGCAACTTTTAAAATTAAATTCATAATTTGTTTCATTCTGTACGGAAGAATACTTTGGAAACATAATTTCAGCTAAAGATCTTTCTTTTTCCCATTTGGAACACTTCTTGAAATAAACAGATAACTTAGAGGCCATTAAAATTTTTAAAACCTCTTGTCCCTCCATCATGTTTCCGCTCTTGAGCCCCTATGACAGCAAAGTGACTTAATGATATTTATATTCCAGAATCATTGGCACCACTAGTATTTGTTTATCAAAGATTTGGGGGAGTAGAGACAATATGGGAGAAATTTTCCTTTATTTTGTGTATGGACGTGTGTGTGCATGCATCTGTGTTTGTGTTTGTAGCTAAGTTCGGTTCGGAACCTTCTGAGCAATAAGAATGCTTTATATTGTAATGACAAATGTATAATTATGGGAGCAGCCGTTTAGGAAGGATTTATGCTGACTCCTTTTTCCCCAGATTTATTTGGTTAGTAGCAAAAGGTGACCTGATATCTAGGGAGGTGCCTCTAGGTGCTGCGGGAGACACCTAGCCCACATTTGAGGAAGTCCCACTTATTTGGGGAAAATGCTTATTCTCAAGTTTAAAGGAGAATACACTCTTTTCTCTGCACTTTTCCCTGAGGTATGAACCCTGAACCACACTCCACCCTCACACTGAAATCCCCTTGATAATCCAGGTTAAAGTTTGCACATGAGACCTCATTTATGTTCAATGGCTTTGATGTAGGTATGACAATTGATTCAGAAATTGTTTGGGTTAATGGAATTTGGCTCTCTGGAAAGCCCCACTCCTCTTTTCCTCTTTAAAACATGCCATAGACAACATACTGTGGCAATAAAAAAAAATCATCATATGGCAAGCTTTTTCAAGTTCCTCTCACACTTCGGATACTTTTGTCTTAGGAATATTCCTTTGATGCTTTGCCCTCACTGTAGGCATCCTGCCCAATGAAATACACCAGAATAGTCATATTTTTAAAATATGTTTTTATTTATTGTTAAAATATTTGAAAAGAGACCAAAAAACTCTCATATATTTGTTGCTTAATATTATAACTAATTTTTCTTTTAAATTCTCATGGTTTTTTTTTTAAGGAATGTCAATGAACTATTTTAAGAATCCAACATTATTCACATATATACTCAGTGATTCTGATTATTTATGATGTACTTATTATTGGCAGGAATTTTGGAAAATAATAGATGCATAGATTATAAATATGACTCAGATATTCAGAAGATATACTCTTTTGTGGGGAAAAGACTACATTAAAACAACAACTAGGAAATACCACGTGTAGGATGATATAATATGAACTTTACGTACATGAGCTGCAGAGACACAGGGCAATGGAGATTTGTATGACAGAGAGAAGGAAGGGAAAGAAGAAAGACCTGCAACGCTATTGACTTCCATTTCACTAAAAATCTGGTTAAAACTAAAATCAAACTTAGCAATTAGAAAGGAAATATGTGTACCCCTGTAAAGAAGAATCAGGCTTAGAAGAAGGATAACTATGACCTATATTCTCTTCCGTTATTCCCTGAGGTTCCTGCATGGAACTGACCCAGTGCCATTCTCCCTTGAGACAACTGGAGTCTCATTTAAAAGGACCAGCAAAGATTTATGTCACATTTCCAACCCTTGGACAACACTCCAAGCCCAACAGGTATCCCATAAGTTATGAGAAATATAGAATGTTAGGCTGAGCCGAGCCTTCTACTGATGATTGGTGGACTTCACTTGGAAAAGCCTCATAAATGTTGTCCTGCTGGTACAGTCTTTAAGCATAAATATCACAAAACCCTTGGCTGTTTTTTTTTTCTCTATTGTAATATTCCAAGTCAGCTTCTGTAAAAATAAGTCAGTTTTACTGCTTAAACCAAAGGTTCTTCATATAGCCCCAAAGTGTACCAGTGCTGTACTTATTTATGCGGAGAAGCTAATCCAAAGCTGGAGAGACTTTGATCTTGTGTTGTCAAAAAGCCAGGATCGGTGAAATGATTTGTAAAAGGGCTTTTCAGATCAGGTGTGAAATGGTGAGAGAACATGGAGCGAAAGCTGTTTTAAAGATGTGCTTTTTGCTCTTCTACTTTTTTTTTTTTTTTTTTTTAAATGAAGGACAGTTCAAAGGATGGGCAGTTCTATTATAGCTAGTTTACAGATACAAGTAAACCTTTTCTCCTCACTTCCGCTTCTATTTACAGAGGAGGATTTTTTAAAAGTTGCAGAAAATGAGGATGAATGACCTGAACATAAGCTGGCGTGTACTTAATAACTGAAACATTTTGCAGGTTAGGTGAAAAGGCAGTGCCCAGGGATGGTTGTGTCTGGAAGCAGACAAATGAAGCTGATAAGCTCAAGGAACTCCATCACTACTTAAACACTAGGCTTTACCCTTCCCAGTTTTCTTCACACCTGGGACTTGATGTCAGACTAAGCTCCCAAGGGGCAGTGGTTCTTGCAGGCCAGCTTGTTAACCCAGTGCTTTCTCTGCTGCCATGACATTTTGAACAGTCTTAAATGTGCCTATAAGAATGATGGTGATCATGGAAATATTACCTATTTGGAATGGAATAGAATAACGTAGAAAGAAGCAGCATGGAAATATCTCTATTTTTTAGTAACAGTATTTTTTCTTACTTCCAAAAGAAATAGTACCTCCCAATTTTAAAAGAACAAAAAGAGATATTCACTAATCTAATATATCCCAGATTTCGTTTTGGATCTTAATGGAAACACGTTGATTTGGGTTTCTTTGCAATGTAGTGTTACTTTTATCCACTACCATGGCAGATGGTGGATGCACACCACTATAAACTATGGAAACTCAGAGGCTATTGTAATCTAATGGCCTCTGTTAATATTCTCAGTAGAAAAGCAGAATGATAGAATGGACCTTGGAACTGGAGGGCCTAGCTGACTGGCCTCTTGTAGTTTATATTTTCTCTTTTTTCCTTTTTTTTGGCCACACTGCGTGGCTTGTGGGATCTTAGTTCCCCAACCCTGGATCGAACCCGGGCCCTCGGCAGTGAAAGCATGGAGGTCTAACCACTGGACCGCCAGGGAATTCCTATTTACATTTTCTCTTACATCCCAATTAGAAACGTCTGTTTCTAATTCCATAACTTGGACCTTGTGATTTCTTACTTCTTGTTCCATGAAAGCATGCTCTGAAGAATTGAACTAATTCTCAAAGTGTGATTGTGACCGTATGCACTAACGTGAGCTAGTATCCTCTTCACCCAAGGGTTCTTTGCTTAAAAATTTTGTGGAATTGAAGCTTCAGGTTTTTCCTCGTCACTGACAAATGCCAGAGAGATATAGTAGACAATTCCCTTGGCTACTCAGACAGTCTCTCTTACCCTGTCAGAATAAAAAGAAAAAGTTGTTTTTGCAGCAAATTCATTTTTCTGGAAGCAGCCAAATCACACGGTTCTCTGAGCCTTTAGTAAAGCAATAATAACAGCCTAGGCAGCCAGTCACTGCAGGGGACTCTGGAGGGTGGAGGAGGAATTTCAAAAAATCACACACACACACACACACACACACACACACACACACACACACACACACACACACAGTTTTGTAACTTGATACAGGTAAGGACTGAAGGCAACAACTTGTAGGTGTATTAAGAACAAAAAAGAAAGCCATGGTCCAGGTGTTTTGGTATATGCACAAAAGGGTGGGGCAGGACAGTTCTGATTGATTTAGTGTATTTAGCTTGATTCCTTCGTTTCAGTAATTATCTGTGATAACTAGGTAAAAAACAGGCAGACAAAAAAACTCAACTCACTTTTGTTTCTATGTAGATAATTGGAAAAAAATCATTTTTTTCTGCCTCTGAGCAAAGTACTTATTTCCCCACTTCTTAAATTCTTCACTCTACATTTGCTGACGTAACTAAACTCTTTTACACTCTTCATTAGCTAAATGTAGGCAAGAAGCTTCAGAAGAGCTCCTTTTGTCACCTCTTGCAAAATTGTTTCTGTTCATATATGATCAATGGGGGTTGAAGACTATGCCAGTAGATAATTTTAGTAATAGCGACTTGAAACAATATTTTTTTGGATGTTTTCCCTTATTATTTTTTTCTTCTGGTAGTTCATTGTTTATATGCTATTTCACTAGGAGGAGTTGTAATTCTACAAAGGCAGGGATCAAATCTTTATTTTCTTTGCCCTAATATAGTCAAGGCTCAACACTGATAAGCTCTGGAATGATTTTGAGTGGAAAAAAATTAATGAATTAATGTCATTAAGGCATTTAAATCTTTGAAAATATCACAAGGGAATTTACTGAATATATCATTTTGTTCCAAAAGATTCATAAGGTAACAGTAGGAGATGGAAAGTGAAATATTAAAAAAAAATCTGAGAAAGAAAATATCAAGAGTATAGACTAGGAAGAGGTTTGTTGATTGATTGGAAAAGAAGGAAGAAACAAAATCCGAACAAAAGACTTAATAAAATAGAATTAGATGCCATACATGTTTCTAATTTCCTGAATTGCTCTAGGAGATACTTTTGTGGTACGTGGGACTCACACCATCTTCCTTTTTGTCTTTCCTCTCTAGAATGGCTTCTATACATAGTATTTATATTTTGGGTGAGGATAATAGTGAAGGATATGACTTAGACAATTTTTATGAAGTGGAATGAGGTCATTAAGGCTGCTCACATTTATTCCAGTTCTTCTCATTTCTTGGCACATGATAGGATCACACATCCTTGCTCCTTCTGAGTTTAAGCCATGAAATAGGAATGCATGTGATATGTGTCACTTGCAGGGATAAGCTTTGAGAGCTGGGGCGTGGTGTGCCGTATTTCCTTCCCCTGCCTGGGTGGTCCTACAAGTACATGTTAAGATGGAGCGTCCTTCAACCTACGTCTCTGTTTAACTTTGATATGCAAATTTCCCTGCTAATCATTTCTCTATACAATATGTAGGATGAGCAAAAAACACAGTTTCATTGTATTCACCCACTGAGTGTTGGGATTACTCATTATTGCAGATTAACCTAGTTTATCCTGACTGATACAGGGTGTTCCATATACGCTTCCCTGAACTGCTAACACATAAGATGTTGGTCTATATACTCATATCTGAGATGGTTCTGAATTTCAGATTCTACTGAAGAAAAAGGAATATAATTTACACGTCTGGCTCATACACTGAGGAAAAGTGTAGGAATTTTTTCATTGACTATGTACAAAACAACGTAAGCTACTTCTTTAAATAGCGCACACCTGCTTGCTTTGCAGCTTCATTCATCTGTGGCCTTTGTCTGATTCATTCTCCTACCAGAGTTCATTTGGAGAGCAGAGGCACCCTCTTGGATCACGTTTAAAGAAAGGCTGGTACAGGTGTTTGAACTTAGAGAAGCTCAGTTTTGTGCAGTGTCTTTGACCTCAGGACCACAATGTGACCCATATGGAGAGTTGCCAACAATTGGCCCTTTGGCCCACCTCAGTAGGTTCTCAGCTATTGCTTCCTTGATCTCAGTTAATTGAGTATGGACATTACCCTCTGATGTCTTGAACCCAGAGTCCATGCATGAAAAATATTCATTCTCTGGGAGCTTTTTATGTGATTTGATCTTCCCCAAAAGGATTTTTATCTTTTGATTTTGTTTGTTGTTTGCTTTTCTAGCATAGCTCTTTACTGAGATACTCGTTTTCCTTTCTCTCAGAGATCAAAATATGATCTATGAACAGCTGGGGGTGGGGGGTGGGGGAAACGAAAAGCAGAACACGTTTCCATTTGATGTCGTATTTCTTATGATCATACACAGTACTAGGCTATAATCCCTATAACTGACCATGGAAAAATGATTAATATTTGTAATATTGTGAGTGGGTAGAAAAGGAGCATAAAGCACACCATATAAATCATGGAACCAATTAAGTATACGTGTGTGTTGGGGGTGAGGGTAAATTCACCAGGAGTAGGTGTTTCCATTATTTTTCTTTCCTCTCTTTTCATAATTGAACAGTAGGAGTAGACAAGATTGAATCTCTTTATTTTTGGTTTATTTCTCTATTAAAATCACTAGTGCTAAAGTTTCTCCCAAGTTAACCCTATGTTAACTTTTTAAGTGGACACATTTTTCATGACTAATAGGTGGAAGAATAGTTTGTTCAGGACGTGATTTCCTTCTCAGTGAGATAATACAACAGAAGCACCTAAGCATTCTTCCCAAATCAAGAATAATCACTGCTATATTTCTCTGTCAGTAATAGCTCAGCATTTTTTTAATCAGAGCTCATTTTACATCAAAGCACAGGGTTAGAGATTGTGTGAGACAATAACAAAAATCATAGCTCCTTCCATAAAAGAACTTAGAATTTCATATATGGGGTTGGAATTCTGAATTGTGAGGGAAAGAAATTCAACCTTGGTTTGTTTGTTTGTTTTTAATTTTATTGAAGTATGGTTGGTTTACAATGTTGTGTTAGTTTTAGGTGTACAGCAAAATGGTTTTATATATATATATATTATTTTCTGGATTCTTTTCCATTGTAGGTTACTACAAGATATTGAATATAGTTCCCTGTGCTATACAGTAGGTCCTTGTTGTTTGTCTGTTTGATATATAGTAGTGTGTATCTGTTAATCCCGAATTCCTAATTTATCCCTGCCCCCCCTTCTCCTTTGGTAACCATGTTTGTTTTCTATATCTGTGAGTCTGTTTCTGTTTTGTAAGTAAGTTCATTTGTATCATTTTTTTTTTTTTAGATTCCACATATAAGTGATATCATGTGATATTTGCCTTTTTCTTTCTGACTTATTTCACTTAAACCTTGGTTGGATTTGTAATTGTCTTAGGTAATAGGAATCTGAATCTTCAGTTCTGCGTTTGAAAAAGATGGAGCCAGTAGTGCCTTTTCTATCTATTTCACATGTGCTCTGTAAACAATAAAATACTATACGACTCTAAAAATGTATATTTACAAACATATACAAGATTAATGTGGTGATGATGAACAGGATGTATTAGAAAAGGGGACTGTATGGAAGTAGTATTGTAAGGTCGAAGGCTACCAGAGTAGTTCAGAAATGAGGTGCTAAGATGTCTATTTTGGGGGTTGTGGAATGGGAATGGAAAGGAACAGACAAACGTGAGAGACACTGATGATTCTGCAGTTTTGGAGAGAGAAGAAGTTAAGTAGTGAGTTGAAGAAGTTAAATATTGAGTGTGAACGACTACAAGTACGGTCTTACTATGATTAATGACCTGGCTGAGGAGTAGGTGCTCTTGGGGTGGTGGTGGTGGTAATGAGTTTAATGTTAGAGATGCTGTGTTTAGGTAATGGAAACCTAGTCAGGTTGAATGTATTTGTGATACATTGAAAACACTGCTCAGAAGCTCAGGAGAGAAATCCAAATGAAATGCTGATTTAGAGCAATGAATGAGACTTGAAAGGTAGAGGGGTAAATTCCCCAAGAATATAATGCCTATACTTGCAGCATGCAATAGATTTATTGAAGATGAATTAGAAATATTAAAAAAAAAACACATAGGAGAGCACAGTGAACAAGATGATGCCCATATAATTTAAAGCTTGGATGGTGTGAATAATATTTGGAAAAAAACAGCATAAGATTCACAACTGGACTCATTACAAAATACAGACACAAATTAATATTAAATTGGGAAATTAAATCAGCAAATGAAAATATTCACCACCACCACCACCCTTCTCCTAAATAAAACTTGGCTCAGACAGTTTTGCAGGCAAATTTTACCACATTTTAAGGAAATAGTTATCTGTGACTTATGTACCTTTTCCATGGACAGTGGAAACAAAAGAAAAACATATAAGAACTACACAGCAAAGGGAAATTTGTTAATTTCAACTCAGGAACACAACAAGGATCCCTGTTAGCACTCCTGTTCAAAATTGAATTAATGGTCTAAAACAAAGTAATAACATTTGAAAAGAAAAAGGCATAAGGATTATGATAGCTTTTATTAAATATGATTGTCTACTAGAAAAAATCCAGAAACTTAATACACTGTTGGAATTCATAAAAATTCAAGAGGGTTGCCAGATGAACGCTCAGCAAAAAGAAATAATTAGCATTTTTGTTTGTTTGTTTGTTTGTTTGCGGTACGCGGGCCTCTCACTGCCGTGGCCTCTCCTGTTGCGGAGCACAGGCTCCGGAAACGCAGGTCCAGTGGCCATGGCTCACGGGCCCAGCCGCTCCGTGGCATGTGAGTTCTTCCCAGACCGAGGCACGAACCCGTGTCGCCTGCATCAGCAGGCAGACTCAACCACTGCGCCACCAGGGAAGCCCCAATTAGCATTTTTATACACCTGCAATAAACAGTGAGAAAATAGATGCCTAATGTATCGAGGAATAAATGTACCAAAATAAATAAATAAATAAATGACAAAATGTACCATGTTCATGAATGGGAAGACTCAACAATGTAATGAAAGTTTGGCTTTTCTCCAAATTAGCTAATAAATTAACTACAATTCCAATTAAAATTCCAACAGATTTATTATGGAACTTGACAGGCAGTTCCTAGAATTCATAATAAACCCCCAAAGGACCAAAATTAGCAAAGATAATTTTGAAAAAGAATAACAAAATTGTAGCACACAGTAGACATCAAGATATTTTAACACTGTAGTAATTAAAATTTTTTGATATTTACACATGAGTAAAAACAAATAAACCAGTGAAGCAGAATAAGGGTGCAGAAGAAGATCCAACCACATATGTGGAAACTTGATATATCACATTAAAAATTGGTTGGGGGAAAATATACTATTTAGTAAGTGGTGCTAGGTTCATTGATCTGGGAAAAAAACGTGTGTACTTGACACAATACAAGAGTCACTTCCAGATAATTAAACACGTGCATGTGTAAAACATAAAAAAACATAAAATTAAAAGAAAATATTTATGATCTCAGGTTAGGAATACTTAAACCAGGAAAAAATAAACCATACTTTTAAAAGATTGATAAATATTTTTACAGATTTTAAACTCTTTTACTATTTTAAATATAAGACATAATTTCAATAAAAGATAACCATTAACAAAATAAAAAGAAAATCAGTATAATTAGAAGTTATAAATAGCAATAAATTAATATCAAGAATTTATAAATAACTACAAATCAATAAGAAATTTGAAAATGACCCAATAGAAAAATGAGCATGTGAACAAGAAATTCACTGAATAAGAACCCAAAAGTCTTCTTAACTTAATCTCACCAGTAATCAGAGTATTTCAAATTAAAAACACAAGGAGATTCCTTTTCATGTTGATCAGATGGTCATTAATTAAGAGGTCTGATAAAAATCAGTTGTCAGCAAAGAGGAAGGCTAACATGAGCTGTCCTCCACCAACAGCAGGAGTATAAACTGGTGCAGTCACTTTGGAGAGCAATGTAGTAATAACCAGTGAGGTTCTTGATCCACATATACTTTGTGACTCATATTCTACTTGTCGATAGAATTAAGAGAAAATCATGCATAAAAAACAAGGACAAATAGATTTTAAAAGTTCATTTCAAAATTATTCATAGTAAAAAATGAGAACAGTACGGAGATTCCTCAAAAAATTAAAATAGAACAGACATATCCAGCAGTCCCCCTTCTGGGTATATATATATGAAGGAAACAAAATCAGTATCTGGAGGAGACACCTGCACTCCACGTTCACTGAAGCATTATTCACAATAGCCAAGATATGGGAACAACCTAGGTATCCATTGATGGATGAATGGGTAAAGAAGATGTGGTATATACATACAGGGAAATATATTATTCAGCCATAAAAAATAAGGAAATTCTGTCATTTATGACAACATGGTTGAACCTAGAGGCTATTTTGCTAAGTGGAATAAGCCAGACGCAGAAAGACAAGTACTGTATGATCTCACTCAAATGTGTAATCTAAAAGAGTCAAATTCACAGAACCAGAGAGTAGAACAGTAGTGGTTACCAGGGGCAGGAGGTAGGGAATGAATAAGTTCTGGGGACCTAATATACAGCATAATGACTGTAATTAATAATGCTGTGCTACATACTTGAAATTAGCTAAGAGAATAGATCTTAAGTGTTCTCACCACAAAAATAAAAATAGTAACTATGTGAGGTGACAGATGCATTAATTACCTTGGTTGTGGTAATCATTTCACAGTGTATATGTATATTAAATCATCATGTTGTACACCTAAAAAAGTCATGCTGTACAAGATAAATATATATAATTTTTATTTGTCAATCATACCTCAAAGAAGCTGGGAAAAAAATACCTAAAAAAATATTAATAGTCAAAAAATTCAGAAAAACAATTAAATGTCAATAAAGATAATGCATAAGTTGCAGAATATTTATAAAACATCATAGAACATACAATGAGTTAACTAGAGCTACATATATCAACATGGGTTAATCCCCAAAACATAATAATGTGGTTAAAAAAGAAAGCAGAAGGATGCATACTTTTTTATAGCTTTAGCACACAAAACAGTACTATATGTGTTCATTTTCTGTGCTGTCTTCACAAATTACTGCAAGCTTAGTGGCTTAAAACAACACAACTTAATTATTTTAATAGTGAAAGTCAGAAGTTCAGTACAGGTCTTACTGGACTAAAATCCAGGTGTTGGCAAGCTGGGCTTTTTTCTTGTGGCTTTAGTGGAGAATCTGTTTCCTTGCTCATTTAGAGTTCTGTTTCTTGAGTTTGTAGGACTGAGGTGCTGTTTGCTGGTTGGCTGTAAACCGAGGATTGTTCTCAACTTGTAGATGCCACTTCCTTCCTTGGCTCTTGAATCCCGTGCTCCACCTTCAAAGCCAGCAATAGTAGACTGAGTCCTTCTTACGTCTTATCTCTCTGATCCAGTCTTCTGCTTTCCTCTTCCACTTTTAAAGACGGATGTTATTGTTTTGGGCCAACCCATATAATTTGTAATAATCTTGCCACTTCAAGGTCCTTCAACTTAATTACATCTATTAAGTCCTTACCAATAATCACACCTTCTAAGTCCCTCTTTCCATGTAAGATAGATATTCATAGTTTCTGAGGATTGGGACATGGATATCTTAGGGGACCATTTTTCTCCAGTCCACATGATGTAGTTTTCATAGACAAATACATATGAAATAAAGTTATAAAAACATGCATGGAGAAATTGGTACCAAATTGAGGTACCTCTAGATTGAGAAAGAGGGGATTGGATTCGGAAAAAATTCAGAGAGAGCCTAATTTTTCTCTATTATTTACTTTTTAAAAAATGTATTTGAAATAAACTGTAAAAATGCTAGGGCTTGATTAGGTTAAGTGGAAAGCAAACAAAAGAAGAGAAGACATAATTTTTTCTTTTTTTTCTAATCATAACATATGTATCAGTACATTTGGAAATTTTATAATGGAAAATGTTTAAAAGGGGAGGAAGAAAAGTTTGTGTGAAGAGTCAGTAACATACTGAATCAATGAAGTAGATATTGTGATACTTGAAAATAGCTAAAACTAGGATGCTGAGGCCAGAAACGTGAACTTTTGTAAAGAGGAGGTTCGAGCTGTGAGTGATGGAGAGATGATGACGTTAAGGGCATAAAGAATATGGAAAAACACAAAGGAATCATACACATGATAGAGAATGAAATGTTGAATTAATAAACTGAGTGACTAGAGTAGATTATCAGCTGGAAGAAACAATATTAGGCATTAAAAAATACACAGTAATTTTAGAAAGTCACTATAAAAATGTGATAGGAGAAGGCTGAAGGGATTTCTCACATTGGCAGTATACTCAGCACTGTTTCTTGACTTTTCTTAACACTCTTTGGATGCCTGCTAGCTTAATTACAGGGGGAAGAATGTTGTCGAGGTGGAAATTTGCATCAAAGAAAAACAAAGGGGTGATGAATTCCAGAATTGCTAGAGAAGAAAACATCACAAGAGGTAACTGTGGGTTTGAGGCTAGGTAAGGAGTTTAAAAACAAAACAAAACAAACCCAGGATCTGGGGAAGAGGGAATTTGGTCCAGGAATATCAGATGATTCCAGACTTAACATCATAACAAGAGCTGAGTACAAATTAAGTGGTTTTATCAGGTGTGGAGATCTGAAAAGACAAGCTTCAACTTTGTGATCTAACATGAACCAAAGATAACTTTTGACAAAATGTCCTCTAAAGCTTAGTGAGGTAAATGATATTGTCCAGGGCATTAGCGAAGCACTGTGGGAGTGTCAGCCCTTAAAGAATTGTTGGACATTTCTTAGATGTTCCTTAGTGCAAACCCACTAAGATTTTATCCATCCCTTCAAACCCTCTTTTGGCTGTTGTTTTTCACTTTCCCCATCCTCACGGTGGTTTATTTTGATGATATACCCCTTATAACCTACAATAAAGCCTTTTTCAAGTGAGGAGGTTATAAATCAAACCTCTTAGAATTTTGTTCATTATTTTAAAGTGAGCTGTAAAATACCACATAGAGGCAGAAATTGGACTAGAATCAAGGTCTTCTAAATTCTAGCCAAGTATTCTTCTCTAGTGCTTCCTATTGCCATTTTAAAATAAAGGAGCCACCTGGATCATGTAACAGTTGAGTAAAAGACAGGCCTTTGGGAAGACACTGACCCTGTAATTCGCTGAAAGTTTCCTTCCTTGGATGGAGCTAGAAATCTTGATGTGATCATTTTTATATAGTGTTTAAAATGGCTCCTACTACACATGGGCAGCAATTGAAGGTACATTTCCTGTTGGTCTAAGAGGGCATTATGGGTGGGAATGACACCATTAACTGATGGTTTATTGCTTCGGGGAAATATTTGGACATCCTGTTTGCTTGATCAGCAGTTAAACCCCAGGTTGCTGTTTTGACCTTGGTTCACCCAGAAGATTATTTCTATAAACTTGAAAACTGAAACCGAGTAAGATCACATCCACAAAAGAAGTTCAAGGGAAGAAAGTCAAAGCTTTTGTTTGTCTCTAGGGTGTGAATGCTGGCCAAAGACTGTACTACTGTTCCCTCTCTGGAAACATGGTGATTTGCATTTCTCCTGGGGTTAGCTCCTGATTAACTATGTAAATAACTTTATTCAGCAAAGTCTCCTTTTCCCTCTTGGATTCTGACCTTTGGAGCTCCGTACTAATGGTTGTGGGAATTAAATTATGAGCATTAAATATCAGAAGTAGGGAAAAAATGTGAAGGTCTAGTGGAAAATGTCATATCAAAGTATAAGTCGTCTAAAATAAACACATATTTATTAACAAGTATGTTTCCCAATTGCTACTTATAATTATCTTCCTACTGTATAAATAATATTATGAAAAACTTTGGAGTCTAACTCCCTGCAGCTCCCAGCACATAAATATGACTGATAAGAGCTATTAGCAATACATCTCGTCAAATCCATGTGTTACAGTTAGGTTGGTCTCCAGACCCCCTACCTGAGACTCTCTAAGTCAAATAGGAATCATTTCTCTTGGTAGAGAGCTTTATAGCTTGTGGCTCTTGAACATGTTATCCTGTGTGTTTGTTTATTATGTTTTGTTTTTCCAAAAACCACTGTGAGTGAGTTAGTGCTACTATCACTCTTCATAGTACTCCAGTGAAGAAAATGCGGCTTACAGATTTGACCACAAGTAACCACTGTCCTGACTTTTACAGCAAGTACTTCCTTGTATCTTTATTGCTATAAAAGTCAGAATAATGGTTATTTATGGAGATGGAGGAGTTGTGATGGGAATGGGAAACATGGAGGCTTCCTGGGGTGGCTATTTACAAGGACGTTCAACTTGAAAGAACTCATTCAGCTGTGCAGATTTTGTGTGATTTTCCATATTTGCATTTTACTGTAAAATAAAAAAAAGTAAATCAAACTTAAAAAAAAAAATTTGGCCACAGTAGTTCAAAGCTTGTAAGTGCAGATCTGGTGCTGAATTCAAGTGTTTTTCCTCATTAAATCGCTTTTCCTCATTAAATCATTGCAGAGGTTAATTCTAGTAGCCATTAGTAGTTTCAGTCACTGCAGTGTTCTTATCTGGCCCAGCCCAAAGCTACAACTCCATGCAACTATTGTTTCACACTCTGATGTATGGAATTGTGTGGACATAATGCCTACCAGGTATTTGCGACTTATAACACAGAGTGTTATAATTTTCAGGGATATTCATGGAAGATTCTAAAAATGGAAGATAATTCTAGATATTTTATGAATCACTCAATTCTAAGTAAAAGCCAAAGAACAGAGTTTTATAAAGGCACCAGAAATGTAATGTTAGTTAACAGCTGCCAGAATTGTCCTGGGGTGTCAGAGGAAACCAAACAAGACAAAAATAATAAAAATAATGTAATAATGAAGAAAAAAGGAAAGAAGAGGAAAAAACCACCAGTATTAACATATCAGAATCAGCCCACCAAAATAGAAAATAATAAAGCAGCAAAGAAACTACTGAGTTTTAGGGTCCCTAGGTTTCTTTTACTCCAGTAAAGCTTGGCTAAAATAACACAAACCCTATAGCTTACTGATTTTTGAGGCCAGTATTTGGGTATAATTTGTGTGCTTCATAGGCCTGGAAAACCCACGAGAGACCACAGATTGCTGACGTAACTGTCTTTGAATTTAACAAAGCCCATTACCGTGTCAGTAAGGGGGACGGGTGGAAAGCTTAAGGGGGGCGGGGGGGGATTTCTAGGCACCCAGAGGGGTTTTCACTGCAGCTACTGAAATAATAAACTCCCTTGATTTTTGGCACTGACCAGAGTAGTTTTAACAGTTCACTTCTAATCGCAGATAATTCTTTTTTTATTATGTCATTTTAGATGCTGTTATTATACACAGCAAATGTTGCTATGTTACTGGAAACCATAAACTGTCCACATGATACCAGTCCTAACAAAAGTGAAACTGTCTGTAGTCTTGGATTTAAAGGTAGGTGTGTGTGTGTGTGTGTGTGTGTGTGTGTGTGTGTGTGTGTGTGTGTGTGTTTCAATCTACCTGCCATTTGTTTTAGAAAGGATTTTATGATGTCTGGAATCTGAACTGAACTTTCTGTCCTCTCTTGTTTCAACTGAAAGAAATTAAGATCTTGCTCATTATCTTTCCAGTAAGTTTTAGTATAAATTCTGGAGTAGAGAAATCTCAGGCAACCAAATTTCATTCATTTTCCAGCAATAGAGATCAAGGCCTATGTAGTGTGTAAGATGGAAAATGGAAAATATATTGTCTTGTCTTAGACAAAGCAACTACTTTTGATTTTTTTTTTTTTAAGTGAGACAAATTGCACTTGGTGACTTCTGAGGGCTTTTTCCTAATCTAATGTGCTCAGTTTAACTTCAAGGGGCAAAGATGGACCATTAGACAAAAATAGCCTTTCTCTCTGCTTGTTTGTTTTGATTTGCTTCCTTGTTTTGCTTAAATGCATTCAGGAATTGGCATTTAATTTTAAATTTTTATTTTGATATAATTTAAACTCATAGAAAAGTTTCAAGAAAAGATTATATATACCTCTTTACTGAAATACATCAGTTGTCACCGTTTTACCGTATATACTTTATCTAATTTTTCAACTATTTGAGAGTGAGTTACAGAAATCCTGCTCCTTAGCTCTAAATTCTTAAGTGTTTTTGTTTTTTAAGAATAAGGACATTCAGTTCCATAATTAAAGAACACTGCCCAAAGTTTTTTTTTGTTTTTTTCTTTTTTAACCATGAATACTGTTATCTATGTAGCATGTTCACGTTTCATCTATTGCCTCAGTAAAGACCTGGATTTACTGTAATTTTTCCAAGTCCTGGATCCAATCCAGGATTGCTCATTTCAATCTGTTCTTCTGTGGGAAGAACCCAGTCCTAGTAGTAGCCTTAATCTGCAGATTTGGAGCCAAAGGTGAAAAAAATGGCAAAACATTGAACAAGGGAAGGTGGAGCCAGGAGCTAAACAAATTGTCTGAATAAGCATCAAACCAAAGGAACTAGACAATCTAAATAAAGGTGTAAGCATGTACTGGCATGTAGAGAGAACCACCATCTGTGGTGCTATATTATGATTTTAATTTCATAAATATCTGTTTTTGTATACATATAAAAGCCCAATTTTATGTTAATTTTAGGCTCTTCTTTATCTTCTTAAATTTTAACAACAAACAATATATTTACTTTTACTATTGAAAAAGTTTATATGTAGAGAGACAGACAGATGGATATAGACATAGCTATACCTTCAAATAAGAGCAGAACTTACTGTTACCAGTTGAGTGATGGAAGCTGGGTCTGAGAGAGCGGCCACATGGCTGGTAAAGGCTCAGAAGAACAAGATGATTCAGGTTGGTTCTTGATGAAGATTCGCATAGGGGTTGGGGTCTGTGGATGCTCCAGTGGGTTTGGAGGGGACCACTGGGGATACCAAACAAGGCTGAATGGGGTCTGCTCACCATATGACTTCTTTAATGTGATGGAGGACAGCCTAGTAATATGCAAACTAGTCCTTTCATAGCTCCCAGTAACTACTGAGGATGTCCATAAGCTATTTTTTATGTCATATGATAGATGTGGGGGACTGGGGGATCTAAAGATGATCACCTAAAAGTGTTCGCTAGTGATATTTGACGACACTAAAAATCTCACCCAAGCACACTACCTATATACAGTGTTCAGCTACATAAGGATTCCACTTGCGGTGTGTCAGGACACCACAGTCGCATATGCAGGGATCAGTTTTGGCAATCAGGGGATCTGTGGAGTTTTTCTTTGTTGAGTAAAATGTAAATATTATATATTTCATCAATGATTGTTAAAAAATAACATCTTCAAGACTATAAAATCATAGTGCTAGAAAATAAATAGGTAAAGAAAAATTTTAAATTTCATTATTGATTTTTTTTATCATGAGAGCCAGTGAGTCTGTGTCCTCAGCCACATTCCCGCCAACATTATCTGCCAAACTCCAATGCCAAAACCGCACACGTTCCTCTAGATAATTACTGGGTGCTTACCAGCCTTTGGGAAGTAGACATACAGTTCCCAAATAATTCCTTTCTGAAAGCCAGGTGCTGCCAGGTGTTGATCTCCTGGCATTTCTCTTCCTACATTTGAACTCCTGGCAAGACCTTAGCTGAGTGTATTTTACAGATGACCTAGTGGAGTGATGAGTGCCACTGTGTTAATAACAATATGGTAAATAAATATCAAGCGAGCATTGATGCATCAGTGAAACTCAGAATTTTGTCAGGAGGAACCAGCAAGTCTTGAGTGAGAGTCCTACACTCTCTAGTTCCTCTCTACTCTGCACCAAGCCCTTTGCTGCTATGAAAGAAATAAACTTTGTGGGCAGAAGAAATGAAACGAAACGAAAGTTCTCCTACAGTGTGTCCCCACCTTTCCCCAGGCTTTGTGATCTATTGGTTCTGCAAACAGTTGTCTTCCTAAGTGACCCTCATCAGGCATTTTGTTGACTGAAAGAGGGTTTCTTAGTTTTAATATTGCAAAGAAGAAAGTGGCAAGACTGGCATAGAAACTGGGTGGGAGTAGGAGGGTGGAAGCCCCATCCTTTGAGGATTTTACGGGATATTCGGCCTGGACTTCGGCAATGGGGAATGTTCCATTTATAGTTGTAAGTTTCCAGCAACATAAAGTTTCCCCTTTGTTCTCATATGTACTAGGTCTTGAATATCTACCATATATACGTCAGACACGGTTCTTGTAGCAACTCCTGTAGAGTACATTATCCTTGCTTTACATAGGAAGATATCGATGCTCACTTTTAAGTGGTTTTCTCAAGACCATAGAGCTATTGATACATTGGAAGATGGATGCTGTACTGCCATGTCCGTCTGACCCCAAGCTCCATGTTCTTTCCCTTAAGCAGATTGCTGTTTACTTCACCACTGACTTCCTCTCAGGTCTGCTTGCTTAGAATGAATTCAATATTTCTTATTTATTAGTCAGATAGATGCCCGTGATCTTGTTCTGAAGGACCAAGAAGGCAAGGTTCTTTTGGGGCACCTCTCTGACTTTGTTTTATAAATCCCTTCTCCTATTTCTGCCATGCAGTCCTCAAATGTCCTAACTCTCCAGCACATCCCACCCTTTGTACCTTGCTCTTATTAGGCAGAGGGAATAGATACCCGAGCTCTCCAGTTTCCCTTTGTTTGTTCCCAGTCAATGTATATGCTCTTATATACGTTGATAATCTAATTCATGCTAATACAAGAATGAGCTAATTAATGTATTATAGCCTTCATTCTACATATACAATATTTGCATATTAACTGAGTTTCCATGGTGATAAAGATCTCAATTCCACGGGAGGATTCTACTGGTGGGCATTTGAGCCCCCATAGCAGATTGTGAGAATATTATGGAGTAGATGTTGATTTCTGTGCTCTGAATTCATAATACACAATGGTCAGGATTGCCCCTTCTTTCACTTCCTCCACCGTCATTGTCAGTAGTTTCTATTAAGTACTCATACATACAAGCTATAGCTGAATCCATTCTACACAGAGGCAATAATACTTTTCTAGTCAGCTGACTTTTTTCTGAGCATGTAATTGATCAACCACAGACAACTAATTTCACTTTACCTTTGTACTTTCATCTGTAATGAGGGATTTAGACTTGATAATCCCAAAGGTCCCTACCTAGTATATAATTCTATGAAAAGAACATTTTCATGAAGTAAATATAATAGTATATTTCTGATGACTTTCAAGTTAGATCATCAAACAGTTGTATAAGAAGCTATTTGATACTGTTGGAACCCTGTGAGCGCTTCCCAAAAACCATTTTCTTGCTCTCTGTGCATCGGGAAATAACATTCTGCCAAGTATAAAAGGAACCTGAGCCCCCAAAAGGGGCTGAAATTGTGACATCTCAAAGCTCATATGGATATGAACTTGGCCGAATGTGTTATGCTCTCTCTGCTCTGTAATGTTGCCAGCTGGTGGGGTTAGTTCACTTTTACCACTTAAAATTTCCTTTTGGGCTAATGACTATTTCTAAAATATTGTACTGCTTTAGAGCTCATGCCTTCGCAATGTAAATCAATTCCCACCCCCATTATATAAGTATGTGACTTTTACCCCTACAAAAATTCCATTGAGATATTACAAGTCTTATATTGGCTAATAATAGATGATGGTGGTGGTCTGGTGGAAACAGCTATGGGTGGGATTTGAGGGAGAGAAATTGTCACCAGCTGAGCTGCAGAATTCATAGAGGAGCCTCCCTGAGATGAGGATGAACCATTTTGCTCCATTTATTCCATGAAGTCGTAAGGGAAAGTCACTGTTCCCCCAGCTTTCTCTCAGAGGATAACTCTTAAGGTAGCATCTCTTGGGAATGGAAAGGTAGGGGAGTGAAAAAGACCAGAAGCTTATCCATAAAAGAGGCCTCAGAAGGTGGGAAGTTGTTGAGACAAGGTTGAGGGACTGTGGAGCCCTGGTCTTCAACTTCTATGATAATTAAGAATTTACTGCCCCTGCGTGCATACTGTGTGCCCTAATAAGCAGGAGAAGAATGTGCCTGTCTGCAAGAATCATTTTATAAATATTAATGTAGCTTTGAGAAACTGGGACCTGATTTTAAGTGTTGCATTTTATGTGTAAGTGCGTGGTTTAATTACAGCCATAAAACATTGATTAGTTAAAATTTGCTGCTGTTTTATGACTTGGGAGCCATACAGGTTTGTAATCAGAAGCAGCATCTGAGGTGTGCCATTTTTAAGACAGAGAAATGATCTGGGGCAACAGGCAACTGAAGGTACCTCGGAGTGCTTATGAGAACACACTTTGTTGGAGTTGAATGTGGTTTGTCAGTACATCTGCGTTGCGCTAGGTCCTGCTTTCAGAGTGATGTTGCCATCATTTTGGGAGTATGAGCATTTCTTCTTGGAAGGAATTTGCAATTGTCAAGGTATTGATAAAAATCTGTACATTATTTGAAGGGGATGCCATGGACTAAATTGTGCCCCCCACCACATTAATGTGTTGAAGCCCTAACCTGAAATGTGACTGATTTGGGGAACAGGGCATTTAGGAGGTAATTAAGGTTAAATGAGGTCATAAGGGAGGGTCCTAATTCAATAGGATTGGTGGCCTTATAAGAAGAGGAAGAGAGATCTATTTCCAAATTCATTCACCAAGGGAAGGTGATGTGAGGACACAGTGAGAGAGGTAGCCACCTACAGCCCAAAGAGAGGAGTCTCACCCTGTTGCCACCCAGACCTCAAACGTTCTAGCCTCCAGAACTGTGAGAAAATACATTTCTGTTGTTTAAGCTACCCGGTCTATGGTATTTTATTATGGCAACTTGAGCTAAGACAAAGGAGCTCATGGGAGATAAGCAAAAGATACTTGAAGATAAAGCAAAGCTATGTGATTATAGCAGGATGCAATGGTGGGATATGGGCCACAGTAGAGTAGGGTTAGCTAGGAGGAACTGGGACTTGACAAGTTAAACCAGAGTTCAGCGGATGCTGCAGATCAAAGAAAACAATAGGCTTAAATAAAGGAGGTGAGCTGAGAGGGCAAGATGTGGATGTGGTTCTAGAGAGAAAGGAAGGACCTAAAGATGGGGAGACGAGAGACTCTCCTAGTAAAGCATTAAGGAGCAAGCTTGATGAACTATAATCCCCACGCCTTTTATCTCCGCCTCGCCTCCTGTGTTATTCTTCCAGTGGCTGTGGTTAGCCTTAGGCCATAGAAACTCAGCACATTCAGAGGTGAGTGTGCTGTATAAGACTTTGCTTCTGACAGTGATAGCAACAGAGGTGCTGGTATGCGAAACTTAATGTCCAGATGGGGAATGACTAAATACATGATGGTACAGGAGTTCATGTTTTCAAGAATCAGATTAAAAATCATATCAATATTTGCTAGATAATGACATAAAACCTAAGAAATATCAACATGATATGAGTGTGTTATGATCAAAATTATTTTTAAAAATTCACACACATTGGGATCGACATATATATACTAATATGTATAAAATAGATAACTAATAACCTGCTGTATAAAAAATAAATAAAAGTCAAAAATTCAAAAAAAATGCACACACATAATACACACACACACACACACACACACACACACACACACACACACGATGAAAAAATATACCCCCCCCAATGAAAAAAATAGTTTTCTCTGGATGTTGGGAGTTATTCTAATTTTATGCCTTATTCTTTTTATGATTTTTTTCAGAATAAATATATCTTACTTTGAAATTGTAAAAAAAACCCTGCTATTAAAAAAGAAAACTTACAGGGGTGAAGAGTGAGCCCGTGGAAGGGTCATCACAGGAGACACTGTCCATATACTACTGTTTGTTTTGGATCCATTGGATGCCTTTTGAGTTCCTGGGCATGTGTAATGTGATATAGGGTGAGGATAAGAGTAAGGTGTTTTACCAGCCTACTCGCACCAAGAAAAATTAGACAGTGTGACCCTTTTGTTTCATCAGTGAGTGGCTCCACAGGTGTGGCATGCAACTGCTTTTTTCCATATTCAGAAAGAACAGAGTCACAAATAGGACAAGGCAAGGAAAGCAGTATAACTCCATCTGGCAGTCAGAGGCCAACGCCACCTCTCATTATCCTGGCTATATCAGAGCACTAATTATAATCTCCATTTCAAGAAGGTCTGATCACTTAAAAATCTTTTAGAAAAAGGGAGAGATGGTTTAAATACCTTTTGCCCAGTAGCTGGTATTCTTTTTGTGAGATGTCTGATTCTTGGAGTGGGAAAGAAATGGATACCAGTGCTGGGAGCTGTTGTGGGGATGAGCAGCGGAGGGGTGGGGTGTATCCAAATCTGAAAAAAAAATTGGCAATAATGCACATTAAAAATGAATATGCTACATTTCTCAAATTGACTTATTTAAAAATCCCAAAATAAATACTATTGTCTACAGTTAGTAAATATGTGCAAAGCGGATTTCATCCTCTTCATTCAATCCCTGTTCTCTAACATAACCTTAGCTCATTTTGAAGGTACCTACCTCTCTCGTGTTATTTATGACAAGATAACAGCTCTCTGACAATAGCTAGTTCAGACATGCATTATTCATCTGTCACATAAGCGGACACAGTCACCAAACTAAGAACACAGTGTTTTATAACTTTGTAAACTCTGGAAATGATGGCGGTTCAGCTGTTCCAGAGCTGAGAAACTTAGGCTTCTAAGATACCCATCTGAAAGGTTGGTTTGGCTGGTTGTATTGGAGACTCACGTTAATCAGAGTTTGAGACATAAATGTACTTTACTAGCCATGATAACAGTGTCCTCCTCTTTTAGGGCACAGTGAAATGTGAGGAGGGTTTCAGCGCTCATCTTAACCGTATCCTGAAGACTCCAATTCACAAGGAAGGGAGTCAAACCTGTGGAAATGCCCTTTAGACCCCCTTGAGGAAGTGCTGGTTAAAGCTCAGGAACAGATCAGGGCTCGTGAATCTCCATTTTAGTCCTCGGAAGACTCACTCTTCTTTGCTAGTTGGTATTTCTTCCACTGTTTAGCTAATGCACAGAGCTTCGTTCTCTCAACCAGAGAAAGGAAAAGAGGGAGGATTTGGATTAGACTATCACTACCCCAACTTCTGGTTGAAAATGTCTATCAAGTTAATAAGTGCCACTTATGACCAGTCCATCTGAGCACACGTTTGCTTAGGATCACCTCTGGGCATCCTCTGGGTTCTGTAAAAAACATTCATTTGCTTGAGTCTAGGTCTAGGACATGACCAGAAGAATCAGGGTGCCATTTTGGAACCATTTAATTAAAAAAATTAAATTGAATGTATCCAATTTATTATGGTCATCTATTCAAGAGACATAATGCTTCCTTTGGTCAAGTGTAGCAGAAATACAAACATGTGCTTTGAGCCACAAGGTGAAAGTCCCTGTAATCACAAGTCCTCTGTTGAAAGATAAACCCTTCCTCATATACATTACATGTTAAAAGATATACTGTCTCCCATGCACAGACATCCAGAACTTCTAAATAGGGGTGTAGCTGAGAAAATAATTGAATCTTTAGCCTCTGGAAATGTTTACTTTCATAATCATAACACCTAGGTTTGGAGAGGTTGGATCTATGTGGAAGGGACGAAAGCAAACGTTGGTCTTCTTTTAAAGTCTCTTATACTATAGTCCAATTAAAATGAAAAGAAAAGTTAAGAGGAAACATGACTACCAAATTTCAAAAAATCTACATTAAAAAAATCTACGCATACCAAGGATATAAAGTGTTTAAGATTTACTTTGCTCAATCATCTTTTTTTTTCTCTTTGAATGGCTTCAGATTTTTTAAAAAATTTATTTAATGCAAGGACTGTATATACAGTAACACCAAGCTTTTAACAGCTGCATTTTCCCCCTTTTGCTGTCGTAATTATGGTCTCATTAGGATTCCAATAAAAAGTCAAGAAAAACCTTTTTTTAAGGAAAACAGAAGTGCCCACAGTGTCTCTCTACCAACATGCCATACTTTTAAAATATTTGCATTTGAAATTCCTCACTGCAAATATTCGCAAACCAAAGGTAAATATAACACTGAGATTACTCCCAGAAGAATGTTTCTTCTGCTATTAATACCCTGAATTCAAATCAGAATTTTTGCAAGTCTGTATAATTTTACTGTATGTACTTCATCCTGCAGTTGGGGTGGCTGTGTTAGGAAACTGGATGCATCAGAAATGAATAGAAGGTGGCATCTCTTGCCTGGGTGAATGCTTTTTTTTGCCTTTTCCATTTCATAAAATAGTCTATGTGCCCAGATTCACAAGGATACAGTCCTCAGTTAGACAAGAACAGAGACAGGACAGGCCTCCCCCCAAGAAAACACAGGCACACATACTGCAGCTTTCAGTAGGTCATCAGGTTAAATTATGAACAACAAAAGTAGGTCTCAGTTCCTCCCTATCTTCTTCTATGCACACTCTCCTGCCACTTGGCGTGCACCACCAGATGTCCAGAGTTACATTCTAGAGGTTTTCTACCTTCTAACTCTGGAATGAGCAATTCCTCGTGCTGCCCAACACTCAGAAACTTCCCTTTTCTAATCACAGGTGGTTTGCTTGTTGACCCATTACCTGGACTCCAGTGTTTTTTCTAGGATTTACACATGGAATTAATCCAAGCTAAGGTATTGCAAATGTTCTTTTAAAAATGGCTTATAGGGCTTCCCTGGTGGCGCAGTGGTTGAGAATCCGCCTGCCGATGCAGGGGACGCAGGTTCGTGCCCTGGTCCGGGAAGATCCCACATGCTGCGGAGAGGCTGGGCCCGTGAGCCATGGCTGCTGAGCCTGTGCGTCCAGAGCCTGTGCTCCGCAACGGGAGAGGCCACAGCAGTGAGAGGCCTGCGTACTGCTAAAAAAAACTTATAATATCTCCACCAAGAATAGTGCAAAACAAAGTAATTTAAGGCCTCACTACAGAGAGGACCATAAAACATTCAGGACGCACATTTCCTGCTTCCTTGGTGGCTTCATGTGCTCCCTCTGATCAAGGCCACCCCTGAAGCAGACCCACAGGAAAAGGTTGGATATAAAAAAAGATGCCGTAACAGTGAGAACATTAGAAATATTTTCCAGAGCGTTTTCCAATGCAACAATGGGAGCATGAGTGAGATGGTGGAAACTGTGGGAATGAATGAACATGAGACAGTACAGTCAGTAAAAGTAAAGAATTATTTTTGAGGAAAGTTGGCTAAGAGGGTCAAGAGAGAAAAGGGAAGGGGAAGTTTTTTGCTTTGTTTCTTTAATGGTGGATGACTTCTGAGTGAGTTGAATTGTCAAAGGGAAGGAGTTGGTAGAGAAGGAGAAATGGAAGATCCCAACTAAGGAGAAATAACTGAACGGGATTGCAGAGGAGGAAGAAGGAGAACACAGATCAGGGTGTGCGGGAGAGACTGGCCTTCAGCAGCAGGAGGGCACCTCCCCAGGGAGGAAGGGAGGAGTGAGGCCAGGATGCATATAAAGATGAGATGTCGGGTCAAAATGCAGACCTGAAAGAGTTTGACCTAACAGATCAGTTTTTCTGAAACAAAGTGGGTTAGTTCATCCTTTAGGAAGAGACTATTGTAGGGGTAGGGAGGTGGGATAGGGAATTTTTGGAAAGTGGAAATGTTTAAAATAATCTGTGCAGGACAAAGGGTAGAATAAATTTCCTGGAATATATTTCCATAAATGGGATTACTGAGTTAAATATAAGATATTTTATGGTTTTTTATAAGCATTACCAATTTTGCCTCTGAAAAAAGGTTTACTATTAGTTCAGCATTAGAATGAGACAGAATCACTCGAGCCAGGCCTGCTGGACATCTCCCTTGCCTTTCTCTCCAATTTCCTTTCTGTCACTCTTACTGACGTTCCCGCAAGCACACTGGCCTTTGCCCTTCCTTCAGCCTTCCCTTCCATTCCTATCACAGAGCTTTGTTCTCCCTCTTCTCTTGGACTACAAGCCCCAACTTCATTCCTTAGAGGGGCATTCCTTGAAGTATCCCACGAAAAACTGCCCCAATCTCTGGACCAATCACTCTCTAACCCCTTCCTTTGTTTGATTTTCTCCATAGTACTTATCATTGTATGAATAACACTATTTATTTTTATTACTATTTATTTCTTGCACTAGAATACAGATTTGAGGAAGACAGGTTCTCTTTGCAGCTCAGGAATAGTCCTAAAAATCTTGAAAATTTGGAGATCATACACTAGTGAGCATCAAAACTTAATCTAAAATTACAGGATTTAGAAGAACATGGAATTGATAGAAGGAAAACTAAGCTAACTGAGCAGAACAGAGAGTGAGAAAAAGACCCATCATATGTGGACACTTGATTCTTGACAAAGGTAGCACTGCGTATCAGTAAGTGACGTTTGGTCAGTGGATGATGCATATGGAAAAGAAAAAAAATATATATATTGCACCCCTCTTTGATTACTGGTAGAAGAAAACTAGAAAACTATATTGTAATTGTGTGGTTCACAATGATTTCTTTTTTAGGAATCAAATGAAACCATAAATGAACCATGAATGAAAAGATTGATACATTAATTGCATTAAAATTAGGAACTTTGGTTCATAAAAAGACATCATTAAACCATAGATTGGGAGAAAGTATTTACAACACATAAAACTTACAAAGTGCTTGGTTGTATAATGTATAAAGAATTTCTAAAAGTCAACAGGAAAAAGAAAGACAACACAATACAAATATAGGCAAGAGACTTGAATAGGCACCTCAAAAAGCTGAACCCATAAAAAAATGTTCAATCTCATTGTTCACCAGGAAATGCAAATTAAAACCATGATGTGACACTGCTGTACACCACAAGAATGGTTAAAATTAAGAACACCAAGATTTTACAAAGATATTGAACAATTTTAACTCTCATCCACTGTTGGGAGGTTAGTACAATCACTTTGGAAAAGTGTTTGTCAGTATCTACTAAAATTGAACATGTGTATACCATATGCCTCAATTCCAATCCTAGATATATAACCAGAAGAAATGCTTACACGTGTATAGCAAAGACATGCACAAGAATGTTGATAGCACCACTATTCATAATGACCCCAAATTGGAAACAATCTAAATGTCCATCAACAGGTGAATGGATGAATACCTGGCAGCACATTTGTATAGTGGAATATTATATACAGTGGTTAACAAAGTACCGCCATACAAAAAATGGTGGATCTCACAAATATCATGTTGGAGGAAAGAAACCAGACAGGAAAAGTACAGACTATATGTTTCCATGCATGCAAATTTCAAAAGCAGATAAAACATACATGGGTAGCATTCAGGAAGATTACCTTACCGGGGGATCATAGCATAACAGAGGCTTCTGGAAGGCTGGTAATAATCTTATTCATCACCAGTTGATATGTCCATTTTGTGAAAAGTTATCACTGAATACTTACAGTTGATGCATTCCTCTATATATGTTATAATTAAATTTAAAAATATTTTTGAAAAAACCAAGCATGTAGAAGCCATTGTGCAGGGTCCTGTGGAGGGTACAAAAATGTGAGTAGCACACATACTGAACTTCAAGAGGCTTATAACGCAGTGAGAGAGATAGGCAAATGCCTGATCAACAGTATTCAAGGTAGAAGGTTCTAAAGTGAAAGAGTAAAGGAAACTATGTAATAAAATGAAAGAGGAGGAAATTGGTACCACAAAAAGCTCGTGTCTACACACACACGCGTTGGAATATTACTCAGCCATGGGAAAGAAGGAGACCCTGCCATTTGTGACAACATGGATGGGCTGTGAGGACATTATACTAACTGAGATAAGTCAGACAAAGGCAGATATTGTAATGATATCAATTTCATATGGAATCTAAAAAGTCAAACTTATAAAAAACAGAGTAAAATGGTGTTTACAGGGGCTCGGGGGCAGGAGGGTGAGAGGGATGTTGTTTAAGGGTACAGACTTGCGATGAGTAGTAAATAAGTCCTGGGTATCTAATGCACAGTACAGTGAATTTAGACAATATTGTATTATAATAGCAAACTTAATTATTTCAACCACAAAAAAGAAATTATAATCATGTAACATGATAGAGGTGCTTACTGCTACTGTAATTAATGACAATCATATTACAATGTGTAAATGTATCAAATCTACATGTTGTACACCTTAAATTTGTATAATGTGTATGTCAAATATATTTCAATTAAAAAAAGAAGCTCAGGTTAAGCTTCATAGAAGCAGCAGCTTTTGAGCTGAATGTAGAAAGGTGTGCTTTTTGTAGAAAGAAAGAAGAACTCCTTTCAAAGGAAATAGTATAAACATGTAATATCAATAAAAGGCATAGAAATTCTGGGTATATTTGAGAATGTCAGGATATCTGTTATTCCCTTGAGAGGATTCATAATATCAGTCCAGAGAGAGAAAGCTAGAACAGATTCTAGCTTGGGACAGATTCCATCAAGTCCAGGATGTTAACATAGGGAATTGGTCAGCAAATTCTTTTTGTAAGGTAAGGTAACACTACCTACTCCACAAGATTATTGAGAAACCTCTTTATAACCTGCTGCAGCCAACTGTTATTAAGTGTTGCCCTTGTCAGGCACTATTCTATGTGTCTTATAACACTTAACTCATTAATCCTCAAAGAACCCTATGAGATAGGTTAGTCTCATAAACCCTATTTTATAGATGAGGAAACCAGGATACAAGAAGGTTAAATAAAATGAAATGACCTAGTATTCTGTGGCAGAGCCAGGATTCAAATCTGGCTCCAGAGGCCTCAGCCCATTACAAACAGTGGTGGACAATGTTGCTAATAGAATCAGACTCACACACTCTGGTTCATCTCCAGACTTCAATACCTATTTGCCCCCTTGGTAATGCACGCGCGCACACATACCCACATCCTTGCTGATAAAAAAAAAATACTGGCCTCACAGTATATTTGCCTTAACAAAGTTGAATAAGAAAAACATATTCTGGAAACTTGCTTTTCCTTTTATATTGCAAATTTACAAAATAAAAGGAATCCAACTCAGCTGCTTAGTTTTCCACTTTTTGCTGATGGCAGGTCCTGGCTGGCTAGGAGCTTTCTGAATGACTGTGTTTCCATTCAGTGTGGTTGGATAGCATGCAGAAGAATCAGAGACTTTCAGTTGGAATGATGGTGGCAGGGCAACTGCACATTCTTAAAGTATTGCAAGTGAACTTTTGCCCCCGTGATCATGGGACAAACACAGACGGCCTAAAGGACTTTCCTGCTTTGCCTCCCGCTCTTCTGGGCTGTGCGTGGCCTTGTTACTGTGCTGGTTCTGTGTAGACATTTTCCAGCATAGCATAACCTCGAAGATTTTGCAGGGACTGACACATCTCCAAGAATGTGCCAAACAGATCTAGAACGATGGTCTTCAACCAAGCAATATTTCCACCTGCCCCCTCCAAGCACAGACATTTGGTGATGTCTGGAGATGCTTTGGGTCATCCCAGCTGTGGGGTGTGCTGCTAAACATAAAATAATAATAAAAGATTATCCAGCCCCAAATGTCATTAATTCCACTATCGAGGAACGTTGATCTAGAATACCTATAATCCCTTCTTTGAAAGTCATTTCTAGGGAAAGGATGCTGAATTAGAGTAGATATCTCTATGAGCATCTCTTGCAATGCACACCTGGAAAATGCAGATAAAAACCAGAATGTGATACCACTGTAAACCTAGCGAAAAGGATAAAATGAAAGGGAAAGGAAACACTAAGACCTGGTAAGCTCCGTAGCCAACTGAACTTTCATAAAACCACTTTGAAAAACTGGCTGTATCTAATAAAGCTGAATATGTGTAAACTCTGTAATCCAGCAATTCCGCTCCAAGGTTTCTAGCCATCACAGATATGTCCATATGTTCACCAAAAGGACGCAGCAGCTCTGTTCGTAGCAGCTCTGTTTGAACAAACCAAGCACCCTTTAGTAACAGAATGGGTAAATACATTGTTCTATAGTCATACAATTGCACACTGTAGAAAAACAAGAGGAATAAAGACCTCTAACTCCACACAATGAGTGAATCTCACGAAAATAATGTTGAGTGAAAGAAGGCAGACATACAAAAAACGTATTATATGCTTCTATTTATATAGGGAACAAAATGGGCAAAACTGATCTATGCTATTTTAAATCAAGGTAGTGGTCATCCTTCATTGAGAGGCAGCAACTAGAAGAAGCATTAGGAGGACACATCTTCTGTGTCTTGGTCTGGGTGCTGCTTACGCAAGTGTGTTCAACTTTGTGAAAAGTCACAGCACTGTGTACTTTTGATATATGCCATTTTCTAAATATGTAATAAAATATATACATATTTTTTTCTTCAATAAAATTTTTAAAATGTGCAGCTGGTGTTCTGGAGAGTAGGACAGGCGTTGGATATTTCTATTAATTCTTTCCCTTACATGTTGATGTAGATTGGTCCAATGGCATCTTAATGCCCAGAGTTTAGCATGGAGGAAAGCAAAGGAGGGTGGGAGTGGAAGTCTGCTCACCAGGAGGCCTGGTTGAGCAGGACAGCCTGGGGTGCAGATGAAAAAATTCATTTGAGAGCAATGTCCCTGAACAAATGAATCATCAGATGTCAACTTCAGAGTCGGTGACAAAGAAAGCACATGCATTGGTCAGCACTGAGTCCACAGGGGTCAAGATGGCTGGTCCCTTGAGTAGCTTCACTGGATGGGAGTGTGAGGGAATTTTAGGCAGAGGATTGCTAAGAGGTGTCAAAAGTCACTTGCAAAGGCACTTCACGCATACCACAATTTTGTTGATGCCTGACGTTATCATCTTTGTCTCTCTGTCTCTCTTTCTCTGTCTCTTCGTGGCCAGGGAGACCGTGGAAATGCTTTGAATGCAGGTTGAATTCTCATTTATCTTAGTTTGTTAATCCCTAGCAGTCAAATATCAATGAGTATCTGCCAGTTGTTTTTTTGTTTTGTGTGGTTAGCTACGTGATGCTAGGAAATTCCTTAGTTTTCTCTCTGCTTCAATTTTCTTACTTGTAAAGGGAGGTTGACGATCATATTAAAAAGGAAAAATGCTCTATTTATGCTTGATACTGTTGTACTTATTAACATAAAACTATACTACTACGAATAACTCTAGAAAATTGATTTAATGTGAAATGATGGGATCCCAAGCAAAACTTTCGAAAGTGCCGTATCTGCAGCTCTACACTGAAAAGTCATTTTCTTTCAGTTCTTTCTGCGCGATCGCCTTCCTGGACCTGCGGTATGGGAGGGCTGCACGGGGAGTGCCCAAGCTATGGGCAGTTCTGGAGGGGAGGGAGGCCCCCCGCCTACAAGCCGTGAGGGCACATAGTGTACAGTTTGTAACATCAGTGTTAGTACTGGCGGCTGGATAGAGCTTGTCATTTCAGCCCTAGAGAAAGGTCCTGCTGTTGAAGGCTAGTGTCGGCAAATATTTTAAATGTTGTACAGCATATGGAAATTTCTATTACTGCAAACATTTGGTTTGGTTCTGTGCCTGTTCAACATATTGCACATTTCTAAATTAACTGTCTTCTAAATAGAGCACAGTTATGATTCATGTGCCCGTTTTCCCTGTGGGCAGAGGACTCGAAGTTGGTGCTGCACTCTTGCTTCTCCACAGTCATGCGCATGGATTGAGTCCCTAGTCACTTTCTCTGCAAAGTCATGAGGGGAGCTGCTGAATAGGGGTGGGAACTCCAGCTGTTTGTTTAGTATATACTGTGCTTGCCAAACTCTGACCCTTCCAGAAGCAGGAGGAGAGCAGAAAATTGCAATCTCAGTTTCCCCCCACTGCCAATTTGCACGTCCTTCATTTCTGAGACTGATCCTCTGGTGGAAAGAACTGGGGATGGCTCAGTCATGTTACCTTATGTGTTGGTGGCTTTATATAAAGTATAGCCTCCTTGTAATAAAAAACTATTGTTAATTTGAATCCACTTTTTGGAGCCATTTATCATTTTTATTTTTCAATGTTAAAAAGAGTAATGTGTATTTAGAAACTTTGAGAGTAAAAGTGTAAGTCAGAATATAAAACATTTCCCATAAGATGATGAATACATGGGAGTTATTTATACTATTCTGCTACTTTTTTTTATACAGCAGGTTCTATTAGTTATCTATTTTATACATATTAGTGTATATATATCAATCCCAGCCTCCCAATTCATCCCACCACCACCTCCCCCCACTTTCCCCCCTTGATGTCCATACATTTGTTCTCTACAACTGTGTCTCTATTTCTGCCTTGCAAACCGGTTCATCTGTACCATTTTTCTAGGTTTCACGTATATGTATTAATATACGATAATTGTTTTTCTCTTTCTCACTTACTTCACTCTGGATGACAGTCTCTAGGTCCATCTACATCTCTACAAATGACCCGATTTCATTCCTTTTTATGGCTGAGTAATATTCCATTGTATATATGTACCACATCTTCTTTATCCATTCGTCTGTCGATGGGCATTCCGGTTGCTTCCATGACCTGACTATTGTAAATAGTGCTGCAATGAACATTGGGGTGCATGTGTCTTTCTGAATTATGATTTTCTCTGGGTATATGCCCAGTAGTGAGATTGCTGGGTCATATGGTAATTCTATTTTTAGTTTTTTAAGGAACCTCCATCCTGTTCTCCAAAGTGGCTATATCAATTTAATTCCCACCAACAGCTCAGGGGGGTTCCCTTTTCTCCACACCCTCTCCAGCATTTGTTGTTTGTAGATTTTCTGATGATGCCCATTCTAACTGCTGTGAGGGGATATTTCATTCTAGTTTTGATTTGCATTTCTCTAATAATTAGTGATGTTGAACAGCTTTTCATGTGCCTCTTGCTCATCTGTATGTCTTCTTTGGAGAAATGTCTATTTAAGTCTTCTGAGCATTTTTGGATTGGGTTGTTTGTTTTTTTTAATATTGAGTTACATGAGCTGTTTATATATTTTGGAGATTAATCTTTTGCCCGTTGCTTCATTTGCAAATATTTTCTCCCATTCTGAGGGTTGTCTTTTCATCTTATTTATAGTTTCCTTTGCTGTGCAAAAGCTTTTACGTTTCATTAGGTTCCATTTGTTTATTTTTGTTTTTATTTCTACTACTCTAGGAGGTGGGTCAAAAAAAATCTTGCTGTGATATATGTCAAAGAGTGGTCTTCCTATGTTTTCCTCTAAGAGTTTTATAGACCTTCCTTCAAGACTACTTTGGTAGCAGTCTACAGATTCAATGCAATCCCTATCAAACTACCAATGGCATTTTTCACAGAACTAGAACAAAAATTTTCACAATTGTATGGAAACACAAAAGACCCCGAATAGCCAAAGCAATCTTGAGAAAGAAAAATGGAGCTGGAGGAATCAGGCTCCCTAACTTCAGACTATACTACAAAGCTACAGTAATCAAGACAGTATGGTACTGTACTGGCGCAAAAACAGAAATATAGCTCAATGTAACAGGATAGAAAGCCCAGAGATAAACCCACACACATATGGTCACCTTATCTTTGATGAAGGAGGCAAGAATATACAGTGGAGAAAAGATAGCCTCTTCACTAAGTGGTGCTGGGAAAACTGGACAGCTACGTGTAAAAGAATGAAATTAGAACACTCCGTAACACCATACACAAAAATAAACTCAAAATGGATTAAAGAGCTAAATATAAGGCCAGACACTATCAAACTCTTAGAGGAAAACATAGGCAGAACACTCTATGACATAAATCACAGCAAGATCCTTTTTGACCCACCTCCTAGAGAAATGGAAATAAAAACAAAAATAAACAAATGGGACCTAATGAAACTTAAAAGCTTTTGCACAACAAAGGAAAACATAAATAAGATGAAAAGACAACCCTCAGAATGGGAGAAAATATTTGCAAATGAAGCAATGGACAAAGGATTAATCTCCAAAATTTACAAGCAGCTCATGCAGCTCAATATCAAAAAAACAACCCAATCCAAAAATGGGCAGAAGACCTCAACAGACATTTCTCCAAAGAAAATATACAGATTGCCAACAAACACATGAAAGAATGCTCAACACCACTAATCATCAGAGAAATGCAAATCAAAACTACAATGAGGTATCACCTCTCACCAGTCAGAATGGCCCTCATCAGAAAATCTACAAACAGTAAACGCTGGAGATGGTGTGGAGAAAAGGGAACCCTCTTGCACTGTTGGTGGGAATGTAAATTGATAAAGCCACTATGAAGAACAGTATGGAGGTTCCTTAAAAAACTAAATGTAGAATTACTATACAACCCAGCAGTCCCACTACTGGGCATATACCCTGAGAAAACCGTAATTCAAAAAGAGTCATGGACCGCAATGTTCATTGCAGCTCTGTTTACAATAGCCAGGACATGGAAGCAACCTAAATGTCCATTGATAAATGAATGGATAAAGAAGATGTGTCACATATATACAATGGAATATTACTCAGCCATAAAAAGAAGTGAAATTGAGTTATTTGTAGTCAGGTTGGTGGACCTAGAGTCTGTCATACAGAGTGAAGTTGGTCAGAAAGAGAAAAACAAATACCATACACTAACACATATATATATGGAATCTAAAAAAAAAAAAATTGTTTTCAAGAACCTAGGGGCAGGACAGGAATAGAGACACAGACGTAGAGAATGGACTTGAGGACACAGAGAGGGGGAAGGGTAAGCTGGGGCGAAGTGAGAGAGGGATATGGACTTATGAATACTACCAACTGTAAAATAGATATCTAGAGGTAAGCAGCCACATAGCACAGGGAGATCAGCTCAGTGCTTTGTGAACACCTAGAGGGGTGGGCTAAGGAGGGTGGGAGGGAGATGCAAGAGGGAGGAGATATGGGGATATATGTATATGTATAGCTAATTCACTTTGTTATACAGCAGAAACTAACACACCATTGTAAAGCAATTATACTCCAATAAAGATGTTAAAAAAAAAAAGAGAGAAAAGACTGCTTTGGCTATTCTGGGTCTTTTGTGTCTCCATACAGATTTTAATATTTTTTGTCTGCTTCTGTAAAAATGCCACTGGTAATTTGATAGTGATTGCATTGACTCTGTAGATTGCTTTGGGTAGTATAGTCATTTTCATAATATTGATTCTTCCAATCCAAGAACATGGTATATCTCTCTATCGGTTTGTGTCATCTTTGATTTCTTTCATCAGTGTATTATAGTTTTCTGAGTACAGGTCTTTTACCTCCTTAAGTAGGTTTATTCGTAGGTATTTTATTCTTTTTGTTGCAATGGTGAATGGGATTGTTTCCTTATCTTTCTGATCTTTCGTTGTTAGTGTATAGGAATGCAAGAGATTTCTCTGCATTAATTTTGTATCTTGCAACATTACCAGATTCGTTGATTAGCTCTAGTAGTTTTCTGGTGGCATCTCTAGGATTCTCTAGGTATACTACCATGTCATCTGCAAACAGTGACAGTTTTACTTCTTCTTTTCCAATTTGATATTCCTTTTATTTCTTTTTCTTCTCTGATTGCCGTGGCTAGGACTTCCAAAACTACGTTGAATAATAGTGGCGAGATGGACATCCTTGTCTTGTTCCTGATCATAGAGGAAATGCTTTCAGTTTTTCACCACTGAGAATGATGTTTGCTGTGGGCTTGTCATATATGGCCTTTATTATGTAGAGGTAGGTCCCCTCTATGCCCACTTTCTGGAGAGTTTTTATCATAAATGGGTGTTGAATTTTGTCAAAAGCTTTTTCTGCCTCTGTTGAGATGAACATATGGTTTTTAGTCTTCAATTTGTTAATATGGTGTATCACATTGACTGATTGGCGTCTAGTGAAGAATCCTTGCATCCCTGGCATAAATCCCACTTGATCATGGTGTGTAATCCTCTTAATGTGTTGTGGGATTCTGTTTGCTAGTATTTTGTTGAGGATTTTTGCATCTATATTCATCAGTGATATTGGTCTGTAATTTTCTTGTTTTGTAGTATCTTTGTCTGGTTTTCGTATCAGGGCAATTGTGGCCTCGTAGAATGAGTTTGGGAGTGATCCTTCCACTGCAATTTTTTGGAAGAGTTTGAGAAGGATGGGTGTTAGCTCTTCTCTAAATGTTTGATAGAATTCACCCGTGAATCCATCTGGTCCTGGACTTTTGTTTGTTGGAAGATTTTTTTTTTATAATGTTTTTTTTTGTGTGTGTTTTTGTGTTTTTTTGACAGTTTTGCTTTATTTATTTATTTATGGCTGTGTTGGGTCTTCGTTTCCGTGCGAGGGCTTTCTCTAGTTGTGGCAAGCGGGGGCCACTCTTCATCGCGGTGCACGGGCCTCTCACTATCGTGGCCTCTCTTGTTGCAGAGCACAGGCTCCAGATGCGCAGGCTCAGTAATTGTGGCTCACGGGCCCAGTTGCTCCGCGGCATGTGGGATCTTCCCAGACCAGGGCTCGAACCCGTGTCTCCTGCATTGGCAGGCAGATTCTCAACCACTGCGCCACCAGGGAAGCCCTTGTTGGAAGATTTTTAATCACAGTTTCAATTTCATTCCTTGTGATTGGTCTGTTCATATTTTCTATTTCTTCCTGGTTCAGTCTGGGAAGGTTATACATTTCTAAGAATTTGTCCATTTCTTCCAGGTTGTCCATTTTATTGGCATAGAGGTGCTTGTAGTAGTCTCTTAAGATGCTTTGTATTTCTGCGGTGTCTAATGTAACTTCTTCTTTTTCATTTCTAATTTTATTGATTTGAGTCCTCTCCCTCTTTCTCTTGATGAGTCTGGCTAGACGTTTATCAATTTTGTTTATCTTCTCAAAGAACCAGCTTTTAGTTTTATTTATCTTTGCTGTTGTTTCTATTTCATTTATCTCTGCTCTGATCTTTATGATTTCTTTCCTTCTACTAACTTTGGGTTTTGTTTGTTCTTCTGTCTCTAGTTCCTTTAGGTGTAAGGTTAGATTGTTTATTTGAGATTTTTCTTGTTTCTTGAGGTAGGATTGTGTTGGTATAAACTTCCCTCTTAGAACTGCTTTTGTTGCATCTCATAGGTTTTGGATTGTCGTGTTTTCGTTGTCATTTGTCTCTTGGTATTTCTGATTTCCTCTTAGATTTCTTCAGTGATGTCTTGGTTATTTAGTAACATATTGTTTAGCCTCCATGTGTTTGTCTTTTTAACATTTTTTCCCTGTAGTTGATATCTAGTCTCGTAGTGTCGTGGTCGGATAAGATGCTTGATATGATTTCAGTTTTCTTAAATTTACCAAGGCTTGATTTGTGACCCGAAATGTGATCTGTCCTGGAGAATGTTCCGTGTGCACTTGAGATGTAAGTGTAATCTGCTGTTTTTGAATGGAATGTCCTATAAATATCAATTAAATCTATCTGTTCTATTGTGTCATTTAAAGCTTGTGTTTCCTTATCAATTTTCTGTCTGGATGATCTGTCCCTTGGTGTAAGTGAGGTGTTAAAGTCCCCCATTATTACTTTGCTACTGTCGATTTCCGCTTTTTTTTTTTTTTTGCCGTACGCGGGCCTCTCACTGTTGTGACCTCTCCCGTTGCGGAGCACAGGCCTCAGATGCGCAGGCTCAGCAGCCATGGCTCACAGGCCCAGCCGCTCCGCGGCATGTGGGAATCTTCCTGGACCGGGGCAGAAACCAGTGTCCCCTGCATCGGCAGGCGGACTCTCAACCACTGTGCCACCAGGGAAGCCCGATTTCCTCTTTTATAACTGCTAACAGTTGCCTTATGTATTGAGGTGCTCTTATGTTGGGTGCATATATATTTATAATTGTTATATCTTCTTCTTGAATTGATCCCTTGATCATTATGTAGTGTCCGTCTTTGTGTCTTGTAACATTTTTTATTTTAAAGTCTATTTTATCTGATATGAGTATTGCTACTCCAGCTTTCTTTTGATTTCCATTTGCGTGGAATATCTTTTTCCATTCCCTTACTTTCAGTCTATATGTGTCCCTAGGTCTGAAGTGGGTCTCTTGTAGACAGCATATATATGGGTCTTGTTTTTGTTTCCATTCAGTGAGCCTGTGTCTTTTGGTTGGAGCATTTAATCCATTCACGTTTAAGGTAATTATTGATATGTATGTTCCTATTACCATTTTCTTGATTGTTTCGGGTTTGTTTTTGTAGGTCCTTTTCTTTTCTTGTGTTTCCCACTTAGAGAAGTTCCTTTAGCATTTGTTGTAGAGCTGGTTTGGTGGTGCTGAATTCTCTTAGCTTTTGCTTGTATGTAAAATTTTTGATTTCTCCATCGAATCTGAATTAGATCCTTGCTGGGTAGAGTAATCTTGATTGTAGGTTCTTCCCTTTCTTCACTTTAAATATATTGTGCCGCTGCCTTCGGGCTTGTAGAGTATCTGCTGAGAAATCAGCTGTTCCCTTAAGGGGAACTCATTATTGCAAAATTCTCATTGTAAAAATGACCCATACATTTATCATCCAGATTTTATCTCTATTAGCATTTTTATCTGGTTCAATTAGATCTTTTCCATATCAGTGTTAATTTGCTAAATGCTGGTATATTCAATGACCATTTATTTCAACTTCCTGCTGAAAGTTGGCAACACTCGAGTTTGACCTGCTGGCCCTTATAAACAGGGGAATAATCTCAACTTCTGTCAGGAATATGCTTTAAGTCACAAAATGCAAGTAAATAAAAAATGCTCATGATAATAAAGTGTTCCAATGTTGTAACTGTCCTTAAGCATATAGCCCACTGTCAGGTATTCAGTAGTAAGTGGGATCTCAAGAAATGAGCAGAATAGAAATGATATAGTATCATCAAGTCCTTAGACCTCATAAATTGGGAGTTCCAGAGTGAATCCACAGCAGCTTGACTTGAGAGTTGGTTTCTCTTCCTGAGTAGCTTTTGAACCTTGAGGTTACATCATGGGTGTTAGCTGCTGATTCTCCCACTTCCCCTTCCATGAATGGAAGGCTGATGATTTCCTGAGAGAACCCATGTCCATATCAGGCTGCCTGTCACAATCCTGTTCAGGTCCCATACCTAAATTATTGAAAACGTTGAAAAAGAAAACACGTTAATCAGGGTTGCTAATTGTACCGCAGGAGACTACAGACACCAAAGTGTTTTTATTTTCTGCTGACTGGAAAGAAAACCTTGCCTTACTAGAGCCGTTACCCCAGGACAGAGAAACTGCTGATGATGTGTAATTATCCATTGGGTTGGTAAATTTTCTTATAGTCTTTGGAGGTTTAGAGCAGTGGGGTTGGTTATTGCTTAATATAATACAATAGGAATGGCAGTGCATTTGCTGCTGCACTAATAAGTAGTCTTGGGATTTGGAAAGTTCCATCTGGCCATGAGTGTCACACAGCTTATCTCTTCCACGGTCCTTTCAAGCACAGAGAACATATTTTTCTTCCTTGGCATCAAGGTGGATTCCACCTAAAGGAATAAAGGGGGTTTTGTTTATTAAAGGAATGGCTGATAGAGGCCTTGGACAGTGTGTAAGAGAATACATTTCATCTTTGGCACCCCTACCTTCCTTGAAAGAACCCAGCTGGCCTCAACTGTCCATGGAGTGCTCATCTGCTCCTCCCCATTCAGACTTGTCCTCACTAGGAAAACCCTTCTTTACTGCTGACTTGTCATCTGACCCTACTCTCACAGGTTGGAGAGAGGAGGTATAGAATTGTTAAGTTACCTCTCATTTTCCTTCTCTGATGGCCTGGGTAAGAATTCTGGTTCTGTCAGTTCTTAGATGAGCCTGAACAAGTTATTGGAGCTCAGTTTTCTCATCTGTAAAATAGGGTCAATAATACTGCCTACTTCATAACATCAGTATAAGGAATAAGTTAGTTACTACCTGTATTGGTACTCAGAAAAGTATCCGGCATGTAGAAACCAATTGGTTCTGGTTCTTATTGTTTTCCTTTTCCTCAGGGAAGAACTCCGCTCAGGGGCTTGGTTTAGTTCAGTGCTGTGGATTGGACGCTGGCCAGCAGTTTCTTATAGTCTGTGTATTACGCAATCCACGCATCCAAACCACATACTCAGGCTTCCAGTCCTGTGCTAGACGAGGCACTGTCAAATCTCAGGGTGTTTCAACTGGAAGGGAACAGGTTAATGTAATACTTTAATTTTTAACCTGTTTTCAGGTTTATTCTTCAGCATTGCGCTCTTTATTCCCCAGGATAGCTCTGATGCAAGTATTTTGAGATGTTGAAGCAAGTTCTTCTTGAAACATACTGTACAGCCAGCAATCTATTCTGCTTAATGTAGTTAGAAGCAAGCAGGACTGACACAATGCAGAAGTGAATTTTACTCTATTTTAGATCTTTTGAATTCACAATTTAGAGCTTGAACTCTCCCTTCTGACCCACATTCTAGATGCCTAGAGAAAAGTCAGAATTCATGACCAAAAAAAAATGGGAAAATACCCAACACACACTCTCTCTCTCTCTCCCCCTCCCTCCCTCCCTCCCTCCCTCCCTCCCTCCCTCCCTCCCTCCATGTGTGGTTGTGAATTCAGGTAATTTCTTCCCTGAGAGGAAGCTCTTCCCGGTGGTCTGACTCCATGCAGTGCTGCCTCTGTGCTTCTCTCCTAGATAGATTCATAGATTCACCACTGGAATGGTGAGAAAATAGTAAAAGCCCCTTACTCCCTGGTGAAATGACTGCCTGGAGAATAATGGAAGAAAAGCGAAAACCATTTTTGCTTATTTAAAATCTGTGCTGACAATATCATTTACTCCTTTCCCTTTCCAGGAAAGTCACAGGGAGATGTAAAAGATTCGGTACACCCATACCTATGGAAAAATTTGCCAGTGAGCAGTGTATTGATCAAAGTGCTGAGGAGGAGAGGTATTCAAATATTTACCCAGAGCACTTCACCAAAAGTTGCCCCACGGGTGTTCAGAGGTGGCCCTGGCAGGCTCTTGGCACCAACAGCATTTCCTCGATTCTAAGGGGCCATTCATTTCCCCTGGTGCTTCCCCACGCCCTCTTCCTCTCCCCTTACAGCACTCTTTAGGAAGATGTTTTGTGAACTGTGTGCATGCGTATTTTTGTGCCTCCAGCAAGAATGTTGTTTTCCTAAGATCAAGAATTAGAGCGGGAACTTCAGGAGCCTGGATTCTCAGCCCCAGGAATGTAATGTGGCTGCCCACTGTCCTGGGCACAAACTGTGTGACCCACATCACATCTGGAGACAGATGCTTTATGAGATGCAGTACCACTCTCAGTCTCCTGTCCTTCACTCTCTTTCATTTTGAATCTCTCTTCCCCATAAACAGCTCTACATATTGGTACAAATATAAGCACAGGTACCCCATTTTTGCCTCTAATACTGGACATGAACTTGGTCTAATCAAGACTGCCTTTTTACTGCTGTTTCCTACTCTAACTTGAAATAGTATAATTTTATGAAAATGGATAGATTAGTGCTGCTATTGTAATATAAACAGGAATCACTGTATATATTTCATATACTGAAATGGGTCCATTTTGAAATGGTGTTACTATTGGTGTACAGGCCAAGCTGGTAAGCCTAAAGGGAAAGCACTGCTTACGGTCTGTCCAAACCACGAGGATACTTTGCTCTGATTTCAGGTAGACTCCTCACTGCTTCTGCTATTTTTCTAGGAATTAATTTCTTAAAGTCTTAGAAGTAAATAGATGTCATCGTATGGCTTTTGCTGCTAATTTGCAGTAGGTGATAACAAATAGATTTATTTTTAAAACTGTAGGCAACTTACATTTTGTTTTGAGGGTTTTCTTATACAAGAAAGAAATAAACTTTGACTAGAAATAAAATAGATTTTTTTTTGAAAGGCCAAATTTCTATATAAAGGATGCAACATGTTCACATAATTTTTATTCTTATTTAGGTACATCCTAATTCATATACACAGACGCTCTGTATCTCTACATATCTATCTCCTAAAATGTGTGTGACACACAGTACCATATATCACGTGTGTATTTGTATATACACATATTTCCTGATTGATTCTAATAGAGTTGCTTTATAAAATATGTTTCTTCCTGGTTACAGTTAAACACATAAACATATAAATTACATTCCTTCTGGTTACAATTAGTTTTTTTTTTCTTTTCAAACCAGCAGGGATTGAAGTTATTGCTTTAAAATTGTAAAATGTAGGTTTCATTTAATTCTCAGCAAATATATGTGTCCGTTTCTGTTGAAGCTCTTATTTCTTTTTTATCAAACCCCTTGTCACACAGTGAAGGAAGAAGTCTTCTAGCATTAAAAAAAACTTTGTTAAACTCTTCTTTTTTATTGACTCAAAACATTCATCAAAGAAAACCCTGCATAAAAGCTAACAACCTTTCTGATTGAATGGGGGGTGGAGATGGAGACACCCTGAGCCTTGCCTGCCTTCCCTCCTCCCACCAAAGGTGTCCATAAATGGACTCTGCAGACTTACTAACGTTCACTTTGTGGATTGTGGTTTGTAAATAGAGCATAGGATATACTTACGCTAAAAAAATTAAAATTCAATTTGTGTTCTGTATTTTTACTTACTAAATCTGGCAACGCTATTTACAAACTACTATTTTAGTGAAAAGAGTTCTCAGTTACATAACAGAGAAGATTTTCCCATAGCAATATTCGTAAATATCTTGAACAAGGGATAACTTCTCCAATTTCAGTTCTCCAACTAATAAAATGAGTATAATGATTAAGGCCCTAACTACCTTACTAGCTATTCTAAAAAATAATTAAACTTTAGCTCGAAGGTTCAAGATACATGAAGTTATCATGGTTATCAGCTTTTTAAATATTCTATTAAAAAGCACTAACTCCTAACAGCACACTGAGTCATTTATAAAGTGCTTAATAACTAAACATTCAAAACTCACTCTGTTTCCTTCAAGCTGTATTGTAATATGGATGTAAATGATTTAATAGATATTTTAAATAGATTGAGTTTCATTTTTTAAATAAATTTCATATGTGAAGGAGCAACTCCATGTATAACAAAAAGTAATTGGACATGTACATATTTCCATATATACCATAGGCTAATGAAAGTCAGAAAGTGCCTGGGAATCCATGACAAAACTATATAGAGGAAAAGTTTAGTTGTCTTTAATGAATATTTTATTTGTGACTAATACTTCTTTCCTCTATTAGCCCATGTGTTGTTCCAACATACCTTCAGGGTTCCCAGAAGGAGGCCACCACATGGAGCACCACAGGGACTTAGCACCATGGCTGATCTGCTCTGCAGATTGTAGCTTAGAAACTTAAAGCCAGCTTACTTTTAATGCCACCCTTAGGACCTGTAGGTGCCATAGGTAAGACATTGATAAGATATTAATAAGGGAACAGGAGCAAAGGAGGGGAAAAAAGAACACATAGAATGGGCAAGGCAGGCCTCCTACCCCAAACCTCAGAAGCAGTTTACTTCAGGAGATGTCAGTGGCATACTTTTATAGGAGAACTGGGGCCTCTAGGTCCTGCTGAATTAAGGACGGAAAGACTGTAAATCTACTGAGTTTCTAGAGTTTACTCGATAATGCAAACAAAAATAAACCAGTGTCAGTATATGCGGTTCAAGAACGTCCAGAAAGGCGATGGAGCCAGTAATCCCTTGTCACTATTAATTAAGTACATCCTCCAACAGCCTCGACTTGAGGCTGTTAATCTTCACACCTTCCTTTGGGGCCCCTGGCCAGCCGCTCTGGAGGTCTTAATGAATCTCTGACCAGTTTAGGCGATGATCACGTCACAAAAGCAACAGCCAGAGGTGTAATAAGGTATTCCTTGAAGAATGCACGCTCAGTATTATTAAATCAGCTCTGCTGTTGGATAGCGGATATCACAGTTCAAATAAAGGCAGTAAATCTGTGAATGGCAATCCAGCAAGTGAATGGAGAGAGAATCAAACGTTACCTAGACAGGATACTTCACCTGGTCAGACCATGACAAAGTCTTCAAAGTCAGCAGGAATAAGCAGTCTCTTCCTATGATTTCAGTTTAACTTGGATCACTTCTTTTTCTTTTTTAAATCTGATTTAGTGACTAGTTTAGCAATCCTATATTGAGCCACACATACTTTAGGTGGGAGAGACTTCAGTCAAGTCAAGGACTCTCTATCCAGCTTTGCCCTTGAGTTATAACAAACTCTTAAAGGGCTTACGTATTTGCAAGATAGTGGGGGGCATTCATTAGCTGTCCTTAATCCATGCAGGCATCTACTGAGAAGGTCATTTTAACTAGTCCCTAGTAAACCGTCTGCTCTAGTCACTGCTGAATATTAATTTCCAGGTTGTGAGGCCCCTTCAGCTGCAGTGATTTTTTCTTACTACTTCTCTGCCCTTAATGGGCACAAGGAATCCACTCAAACAATACCTGGTATGATGGTTAATTAATTTTACATGTCAACTTGGCTGGACCACAGTGGCCAGATATTTCATCAAAGGTTATTCTGGATGTTTCTTTGAGGGTGTTTTTGGATGAAATAACATTTGAATCAGTGGACTTTGAGTAAAGCAAATTGCCCCCCCATGGAGTGGGTGGGCCTCATCCAATTAGTTGAAGGGCTGGATAGGACAAAAGACTGACCTCTGAGCAAAAAGCACTCTGCCAGCAGACGACCTTTGGACTTAAATAGCACTATTGTCTCTTCTCTGCATCTCCAGCCTGCCAGCCAACCCTGCAGATTTTGGGCTTGCCAGCCTCTAACTGCATGAGCCAATCCCTTAAAATAAACCTCTCTCTCTGTCTCTCTGTCTGTCTGTCTGTCTCTCTCTGTCTCTCTGTCTGTCTCTCTCTCTCTCTCTATATATATATATATAGAGAGAGAGAGACAGAGAGAGAGACAGAGAGACAGAGAGACAGAGAGACAGAGAGAGAGCTTCCTTGTGGTTCTGTTTCTTTGGAGAACCTTCACTAATATACCTGGCTAACAGGAACTGTATGTGGCTAAGACCCTTTCTTCTTACACTTCTTTCAGTCTTAACTCAGAAGCTCTTTCCCCATATCAGGCTGTTTAAGACCCCACCTAATCTGCCAAGGCACGTGAGGGTTGGTGAAGATGTGGAGAAATGGCCACTGTTGTCAGTGCTGGTGAGGTATGAATTGAGAAGCCACTTTGAAGAATAACTTGGAAGTATTCATTCAAAGAAAAAAATGCCGAAGTCCGTGATAGATTTAAACCCTAAGGAGAGAACTGTAGAAAGCAGAAAATGGGACAGTTCATCGAAAATACCCTGTGTAGTTGGAAATAGTACCGTTTCGGTGCCCAGCTGGCGCCCTTAGCTACCGGGGGTGAAAAACAGCCTCTCATTGCTGCGTGAAGCAAGATGGGGCTGCAGAGAGCATTGGACGACACCAGCCTCTCGAGAGCTGCTCTGCAGCCCTGAGAGCAGAAATCCCTGGAAGAGGCAGCAGTGGCTGATGTGTGTGTGAAGAAGGGGACCCAAAGGTAGGTCAGCATCAAGGGCAATGATAAAGTGCCTTCCAGATCCTTCACATGCAACAGAGGCCTCAACAAGAGGCATGTGATCAGGCACACTGATCAGGAAGGGATGAAAGATGGATGCCACGTGATCCTCTTTGAGGCTGGGACTCCTACAGATAATGAGGAGACTATCATGGGGACAAAATACAAGTCTGTGATGTTAATATGACACATTTCAAGGCCAAGACTCTTGCATCCTAGGAATTACGAATTACCATACTATTCAGAAAATAAAGCATTCGAGTGTAAGCTGGCCTCCCTCCCTGTCCCTTTACTTCTATGCTTACTGGCCATAGCCTGATATATTTCTTTTGAACTAACGCCCCTTACACTATGGGGAAACATTTCAATGTTTTAAGAAGAAAAAATGAGAAGACATATAAGCAGGTCATTTTAATTCATTAAGGGGAAAAATGATACTTCTAACTTCTATGAGCATCTATAGTTAAAGAATCCAAATTTCTATCACTTACTATTATAACTAACAAAAAGGAAGCTGCAAACCAGTTTTTTCTCCCTGCCTTGCAGTCAGTGAACACAGAGGAAAATGTGGATGCTTACAGGAAGCATAGTGATTCCCTTGTAGCAGTAACACATTTACTGATATGTTCCTGGATGATGAAAAATAAAAAGCAAAAATATTTGTTTCCCATTTATAGATGGGAAACCCAGGCTCCAAAGAGGAGAAGGAAATTCCACGAGAGTCTAAAAGTGAATGAAGTGAATCAAGCCCTCCTATTGACTCTAGTTTTTCACGTAGATTGCCTCACATCCCTTCCCCTTGGGAAATACTGCAAGACAGCCAATGGCTCCTCTAGCATCCATGCTCCTTGACATTTGACTTTTCAGTTCCTCCCATAAAAAGGATGATGGTGTATTTTTACATTCCTTGATTGGGGTTGTCATACATCTTGCATTCGTCAATAGGAGGTGACCCCTTGAGATACCTTGCCTGTTTCCATTGACTCTCTTCCACCTCTGCCACTGCCAAGGGAAGAGCTACCTTAGCTACCACCTGGTTCAGCTGAAGCAGATTCACTCCTCTCTGCACAGCTTATAGCAGCTGACCTAAAGGAGTCCACAGCTGCATGAGAAATGGCACTAGCAAAACAACATACTCTCTAATGGATTATTATTTATATGGACAAAATGAACAATGTGCATAATCCCCAGATGATATATTTTCACATATTATTAAAACAGACTGTATAGTTAGTCAATTAGAACAAATATGTAAATTTTATATTTTGTGAAGGGGGAGAAAATGTTCAAAATTATTCACCAGAACCATCACCAGAATCTAATTTTAGAACCTTTTCATATCCCTAAAAAGAAATATCATGCTGATTTAGAGTCACTCTTATCCCTACCCTAGCCCTAGGCAGCTGCAAATCTACTTTCTGTCTCTACATATTTGCTTTTGGGGCATTTCATATAATTGGGTCATATAATATGTGTTCTTTTGGGTCTAGACTTCATCTTTTTAAAGGAGTGAAAAATGGAATCACTATGATACAGAGATTGGATTTTTTGAAATTTAACAAAAGTTGTTTAAGATTATGCATAGAAGTTATTTCTAAAAAAAGGTGAACTCAGGGTTGTTAGAAAAATTTAGCATGGTTAGTCTGTTGCTTTACTTACAATGCACTAAACCATTTCATGACACAAAGAAGATTAAACAGAATCCATACAAACACACATCATGTAGAGTTGCATTGAGATACATTTCACAAGTTTGACAAACGCCAAATAATCTTTTTATGGCGAGCCAGTCTGTGAGTCCTGTGTGATAAAGGGAACATAGTCTTTGGAACACGAAATAAGCGCAGAAGGAAAAAAAAATTGTGTTTGTTCAAAAACACCCTGGTAGTTATTTCCAAACTTATTTCAAATTCAGGCTTTGCATCTCCTATAGCTTCTAGGAGAAATATGAAAACCTGCTATCTATCTATCTATCTATCTATCTATCTATATATATATGTATAGACAAGGACTTAATACAGATAGGTTTAAATGACTTCACCTTCTTAAATGACACTGTTCAACTCATTTGAAACAATCAGCCATTCCTGTTTTTATGTAACATAAGTCTGAAACCAAACACTGAAATAACATGTAACAAACTTACAGGTATTTTGACTGCTCAGAGACATATGGCCAACTTTCTAGGGAAGCGCTAAGTGTCTTCACAAATATAAGTTGTAATTCTTGAAGCTCACAAAGAATAATATATTTTTAAAAAGAAACACTTAAACATGTAAGGCACCTCTGATAAAATACACCTTCAGTTAGATAAAGCAGTCCATTGAAATTAGGAGGAAGAAAGTCAAGAGTAATACCATGATAACTTCATAAATCCAAGTGGAAATGGAAACCTGCATGAAATTAAATGGCAAAAGAATAACTTGCAACGTTCACCAGCATATTCCAACTCTCCTCATTAAGTAGCCCTGTTTAATAGTGGCTGGGAGTGGCTCCAGGTGGTGTCAAGTATCCAGGGTCCTGGTAGATATGACCCCTGTAACGACAGACCAAGAGCCTTTCCTTCATTGCTGTGCATTAGTTAAACATGCTGATGAAAGATGCACCTGGAGCTCTTTGGTCCATCTGCCCTCATATTTCATCTCCGAGTTCTCTGGTTCAAACTCAGGGGGTTCATCCCTGACCTACCCAGTGCTGAGTTTGAGTACCCCAATGCTACATTAATTAGAGTACATGTATCAGCATGTTAACATAATATTTAATGTGTAAATGGATGGTTGGCAGAAATTATACATTTATACTTGCAGTGGAATAGTGAGGAAAATAAATTTTTCCTTGCTACAACACATATGGTTCCACTTTCATGGTTCCGTTGGTCTCCCGGGTTAATGACATCCCACCATATGCCCAAGAGCAAAGAGTGATGGAACTGACATGCTGCTCAAACGGACTGAAACAGGCTGAATCGTGTGTCCTCGGCCATAAAGTGCCATTCAAGTGACCCCATAAGCTGACATCTGCCCACATATTGTAGACATTTGGGGCCAAGTTGCCCATTTGTTTCTTTCTGATCTAAATGTAAATATTATACATGAAAACATTTACAAGTACAGTCTTCTTTCTTTTTTAGAGGCTGAGGAAAGGCCAGGTCAGCTGGGTACCAGTTACAACCTTACTTTTAAGCTTGACTTTGTGATACTTTCAATGTGTCTTGATAAATCATATGCTTTGCTTCAAAACAATTAAGTCCTTGTAATTGACATGAAAACTAGTATGCAGGGTTTCTTTTCCCTCAAAGTACAAAACAACCTTTGAAAACATAATGTAATCCTTGCAAGTAAATAGGCTTTTCAATCAGTAGCTCTGGATCCTGTTTGATCCCTGCTTTTATGTGATGAAATCTCTCTACCTTGCTTGCCAGTGTTATTCCACAGAGCACCTGAAATCTGATGAGAACAGAGGGAAGTGTAGAGATAGGCAGTTCCTTGCTTCTTTCTCTCAGTAAATTTGCTTACAAAAAATGAAAAATCTGTCAAGGTGATGTCACTGGTGTTCTCGTTTATATTTATTCAAATGAGCTATTTCCTTATTGACAAGTAGCAAGATAATAATACTAAAAATCCAGAGTTCAAACACTCCTGCTCAGTGTGATGTTGGTGTTTTTTAACAAGAGAAATCCTGCAGGTGAGAGTCACAATTTCCGTACTAAACTTAATACCTTTATACATTCATCTCATTAGCATCCTATGTTCAAAGAAGAAAATGTGGCGTTAAGTGACACTAAGTAATGATACTGCAAGAAAAAGAAAATTTGCAAGAAATTTTACCCCTTCATGAGATTATTATGGTTTTTATTTGGGGAATTAAGTTATGACAAATCTGCCTGCTACTGTTTCTCTGTGGAGAAAATACAGTTTTAGCGGAAGATGGCTGATAACGTGTGATCATAATGCTATGTTCCAAGCATCCCACTGAGTAAATTCGTTTGGTATCCACATTATATGGTAACTAATCCGAGTGTAGACTCTGATTGTTCACATATGGACTCCTCTAAATAGTCACAGAAGCAATCAGACAATTCAGCTGAAATTGTTTTACTGTTGTGTGTATCTGTTACAGCTAAACACTGAATAACAAGTAATGAAAGCAACAGAAAACTACAGTTGATAGTTATTATTTTTTTCACCATGCATGATTATAGAGTTCTATGGCTTTCTTTTGGAAGTAGAATAACATCGGAGTCTTTGCCATGACTTATAAGGTCCTATGTAATCTGTCTCCTGTCTATTCCGCCCAGTTCCTTCCCAGTTCCCCTTGCTCATTCTGTGTGGCTGCATAGATTTCCTTAAAGTTCTTTGCCCAAACCAAGCCTGCTCCACCTTCAAGGCTTTGTGCATACTGTGCCTTCTGCCTGGAATGGTGTGGGGTCACTCCCTCTGTCTCTTCAGCCCTTGACTCAGATGGACTTTCCTTAACCCCCTAACTACAACAACACCCTGCTTGCCCACTGTGCTTTATCTCCTTAATGTGTTTCTCCTTAACCTTTTTCTTCAGAGCACTTATCATTTCGTGACATTTATTACACCTTTATTTTCACATTGTCTTCCATCTTCTTTTCCCACAAAGAAGAAAGTACCATAAAGGAGTTATGTTTTGTTTATGGTCTTATTAGTATTTTATTACATGTATACTAGATTTACCTTAGTTTTAATAATTAAATGCTTTTTCTCTATGCCTTTCACTAAGTAGTATTTTTCTGTTATAAGATAAAAAATGTTCTGTGTTCCAAATATATCTCCTTTCAACTCATGGCCACTATACATTCTTTTCATATATTAATACCATGCCTCTATACAGTTAATGCAGAAGAGATCTAGCCTATAATATATTGTTATTAAGGTATTTTATTTTTGAAAGCTATAGTTCATTCTTTAATTTGAAAAAATGTTTATTAAATATATATTATATGCCAGACATTTTAGTATTACTTCAATTTATCTTCAAATTAACCTTCCAGGGTAAATACTATGATTAACAGCATTTTACTGAGGAAGAAACCAATGAAAAGAGAACTGGGATTTGAACCCATGTCATGGGGACTAGAATCTAAACTCTTAGCTTCCATACAGTGCTTTCTCCCATAACTTACGTGCGATATGTAAAATGTAGGGAAAAGTCAAAGTGACAAAAATGAGCAGTGTTCACATAACGGAGAGCAGTGTAAGTCATTTTCCTTCTTAGAGTTTCTCTAAGAAGAGAAGTGGACAAAGGATTTTACTTAGGAGATAGTCTTTAAAAAGTTCATTCTGGTTGCATTTTGGTACATGGATTAGAGAAGGAATAAGCCCAAAAGACCAGTTAGGAGGTTGATACAGTAATCTAGGTTATTTTAGCATGACTGGGGGGATGACAGTGGACATTGAGAACATTTAAGCACATTTGGGAGCTCTTTAGATGGTAAAATGGCCAGAATTTTGTGAGAGGATGTCAAGCTAATGCCTAGGTTCCTGGCTTGAGTGAATAGAGAGCTAGTTTGAGCCGCAGGAACTGGGGACATAGACAGGGAGGCACATAGTCAGGTTAGTCCTGTCGAGTTTGAGAGCCTGATGGCATTCACGTGGAGCTGTGCTTGTAGGCAGCGCATGTGTAGGTCCGAAGTCCAGTAGAAGACCTGAGCTGAAGCACAAGCTTGTAGGTTCAGGTATTGAGATCAAGTCAAGGTACAGGGTGAGGGAATGGATTGAGAAGAGGCTTAGAATCTTGGTGACTTCAAACACTGGAGGGTCGAGGGGAGGAGAAGCACCGAGTGGCACTCTAAAAGACTGTGTTGTAATGGAAGTCAAAGGAAGAGAACTTCATGAAAAAAAAGAAAAAAGGGTAGGGCACCAAGCCAAATATTGCTGGGAAGCTAAGTTAGTCAAGACCTAATGAATGTGGATTGGATATGGTATTATAAAAGATGTTTGGGTATAGTGTTCAAGGCCATAGTCAGGTTGCAGAAAGTTGGGGCATATTAAATGGGAAATGAGGAAGAAGAAAAGGCATAGGCTTATCTTTCAAGATGTTTGCGGGACTTCCCTGGCGGTCCAGTGGTTAGGACTCCACCCTTCCACTGCAGGGGGCACAGGTTTGATCCCTGGTCTGAGAACTAAGATTTTGCATGCTGTGCAGCGTGGCCAAACAAACAAACAAAGTTTGGTTGTCGGGGGAGAGAGGAAAGAAAGAGTCACAGCCTTAGGTGGAGAGGGATTTGAGGTCATGGAAGGTTTTGAAGATTATGGAAGTGATGTGAGTAGGTATGAATGATAACAAGAAACCGATAAAGAGGGAGGATTTTAAGTCACAGGTAACAAAGGTTTTAATTTAGCCAAGAGTGGAGGAATTTGGAACGCGGGGTAGTAGAGGCTGACATTATAGGGAGGAAGGAAGAAATATTAGGTATAGTTGCAGTTTATGTGTTGATAAGGCACACTGGATTTCTTCCCTGGAAGACAGCAGTGCCACATTCTTAGAATCACTGAACATGTTTGAGGAGAATAGAAAAGGTTTATCAAAGACTGCAAGGAAAGCGGAGAGACAGTAGGCTAGAAAAACAGACTGCTCAGCAGCACTGAGTCTGGGTGAGATTGGAGACTAAATTTGTGAGGCACCCAGTGTGCACATGTGTGTGATTGATTCCGGTAGCATTTGGCAGCCCAGATATATACATAAAGAATATTGACAGTTGGATTCATGTAGAGGTGGGGTTTCCATGATGGGTGAATCAATAGGAAAATGGAGGAAGTAAGTTGAAGATACTGGTAAGAAGGGTCTCAAGGGGAAGTAAAGGTATTAATAGGAAGATGCTGACCAGCAGGAGGGATCAGAGCAGTAAGAACTAGAACGCTGTTGTCCATGTCGTCCGACAAAGCTTCCTTTAATGACGGGAGTGTCGTAGGTCTGTATGGTTCCATACGGTGGCTGTGAGCCACGTGGGTCTGTTGAGCACTTGAATGTGGCTACTGAGACTGAGAAACTGAGTTTTAAATTCTGTTTGTTATTAATTTAAGTCTGAATGCGTCCATGTGGCTAGTGGCTACCATCTTGGGCTGGTTAAGACTAGGGGTCCTGATGAAGACAAAGAACTAGTACATTAGATGAATTAATGGAGAAGTAGAAGCATGGGGCACTATGTTTCAGAAAGTGATGCATAACACTGTTGTTACCTACCCGACATCTGTTCCCCTTCCCTTTTAAGTCACTCAGCTTTTATTTTGGTATTTATACTTCCTTCAGGCAGCCTGTATATGATAGGCAGAGCTAATTCTACTGGCTCTAGGGGTTTAGATATATGTCTTAGGCCTCTGCTAATCGGTATACAGGAATCCAATTATGAGCCAGTGTTTCTAGTTCACGGGTGAGTATGGAGCCCAGTTTGCATCAGTGAGAGTGAAGATCTTTTCTGGATGTTCCTGGAAAGTGACTTAATGTTTTACCTTCTTAATGGTGGGGCACAGAGTGAAGTGCAGAACAACACATCGTTTTCCACCCTGAAGACGCCACTGAGGAAGGCAGGGGATGGACATGGAAAGAAAGTGGGTTGAAGAGGATCACATCGAGTCACTGAATCCATCTGCCTGAAAGACTCTCCAACCAGTGGGCTTTTCTATTTCATAAACCGATAAATTCCCTTTACAGTTTAAACCATCTTTTGTTACCTGCAATATACAGAGGCTTAACTGATATCAGTGGTGTGTCTGAATTTACAATTTCAGACATGGAAAAGTTCCAGGAGTTGAAGTCTAGATTGTGGTATGGAGTGGTGATGAAGTAGATGGTGGAGTGGAATTGAAGGGTAGTGGAGATCACGACGTCAAGCATTTGAGAGGCCAGAATGTTGACGGCTGTCCTTGGCATCCATGATAATGCCAGGATTGTGGGTGAAGCAGAACCAGGACTTAGCTTTCAGATCTTTAGAGAAGTAGGCATGACTGAGGTTTCAGTGAGCAGTGATGAAATGAGTGTGGGTATTGCTGAATGCATCCAGCCTGCTTCGCTTCCTCCTTTCCTCGCTCCCTTTCTTAATGTATGTTTTAAAAATGATTTAAGATGGCTTTAAAAATGTGCATATTGTAGCAATATAAAAGAAATAAAAAGAATCATAATGCAAACGGAGGCAAAGGAAATATGAAGCTTGGGGAGATAAGACAAAACCAGTACAAAGTCAATACACAAAATACACACTAGAACATGCAGTACATTGGCTGGAGCTAAGCCATAATTTGGCTTTTAGTTTTCTGTTCATTTATGGTCCAGTCTCTGTATTTTCTCACTATTTCTAAAGCTTTCACAAGGCCAGGCAGCTATACCAGTTTAGCTCTCCTTGAATTAGCAGTTTGTATTAAGTGCCCAAGGTCACAGAACTAGTGATAGACCCTGATTCTGAAGAAAAGATTCCAAATTTCCAGCCCCAAAGGCTTCTAACTAGACCACACGGCATCTCGAACAGAGTAATTTTGCGGTAGACATCCTTTTTCCTGGACTGCAGGGTCACAGGAAAACCAAAGAGCTCCCGGGGTATTTTTGTTCGTGATTCTGAATCCTGGTGACTGAGAATGGAAAAGTCTGACGGACAGACCAGGCCCCTGATGGACCATGTCTGGACGGTCTGACCTGGGAGAGGAAGCACTGCTTCCCAGCCGCTGATCTCCAGGGAGGCCCTGTGCTAAGGCAGCGAATGTTCGACATGTCAGGATTAAGGTGGTTTGGCAGAAGCTTGAGGCTGGAAATGCAACACGCCAGCCCCTGCCAGACCTGGCCAGTTTGTGCCCTTGGTGGCTTGAACGATAAACATCTGGCCACATCCTGCCAAGGAGCATTCTCTCTGCTCACTGCCTCAGTTCACCTCTCTACCCCTACCCCACCTGTCTCGAGCTCTGAAATCCTGCTGCAGTCCAATCCCCGTTTTATCCAAGGAGTCAATATTTGCGAGAGAAAAACATCTCACTGCAGACAACTTAAAATGTCAGGGATCAAAGCCACCATTTTCCTTCTCATCTATTTGTGGATGTATTCTTCCTCACAAGGGAGGGCTGCTGGGGAAGGGATGGGGCCTTCCGTGTCGGTTTTGAGTCCCTGAGGTGCGTCCATGGTTGTTTTGAGGTAGACAGAGAACAAACACAAGCACTGCCCTGTTTTCTACTGGTCGTGCAAGTCCTCTTGAGGGACTCTTGGGTGGAAATTAAACATCGCTGGGATTCCAGTTCTTTTGTTGAAAGCGAAGGGCTTACCCTACAGATGAATGCACATATGCTCATACCTCAGCATCTCACCTGACATTTCAGGGGGAGAGTTGTGAGCCCCTAGAGGAACTCACGCTTGGACCACCAAAGGAAGAGCTTCCGTTCTATGTGGCTATTTTGGCCACAGCTTGGGCAGTGTCAAGTAGATGGCTCTAAAAACAGATTGTGGAAAAGGGCACCAGCCTTCTCAATGTTCAGTGACCTAAATTCATGTCCCAGCTTCATCACCTACAAGCTGTGTGACCTTGGGCTTATGTTAGTTTCCTTAGTGTGAAATGTGGGCAATAATGTCTTCCCTGCCCATCTAATAGAATATGAGGATCAAATAAGAAATATATGAGACGTTCTATATAATCTAGAAAGAATAAGACCTGCGTAACAGGAAACAGGATCTGCGTAACTGAGTTTTGAAGGTTGTCTGTGGCATACATGCCGTGCCCACACTGTCCTGCCCTCCTCAGGGCTGGTGCTGAATGCTCATCTCCTGCCTTCTCTTAACTGGGTGAGTTTCCTGTGTGTGCCAAGCTCTGGACCTGCCTTGCCAGTTTCTACCATCTTCATTGCATGTGTCCAGAGTCTGTTACTAGAGACTTGCTCTAAAAAGGGATCATTGGGAGATAATAATCAAAAGGTTTGTTAATGGTTTGGGAATGCATTAGGCTCGGTGTTAACAACTGATTATTTATGAAGGACAAATATCAGAGCCAAGTGCAGTGATTCTAACTTCTTCATCTCCACCCCCCAACATACACACACAGATACACAGAATGAATTAAAACGAGTCTTCTTCAACTAAAGAAGACAGCAGGTATTTTTATCCCCGTTTTATCCCACGTAGGCGTGGGCCTGGGTCACAGACCCAGCGCTGCCTTCCTCCATCATGTAGGGTCTTAGAGTTAACGTATATTGTTCTACAACTTCCTGCACAAGAATCTTGTCCCTAGCCTCTCATTAGGACTGTATTAAAAAATGGGGTGTATGTGGTTACCTGATGTATTTTTTTAAATAAAATCATATATAAGAATAATAAATATCATTATTAAGTAGGAATGGTGATGCTTTCCATCCATATCTTACACAGAAAGCCCTTATGTGTATTATTCTGCCCCTCGCCGTGTCACTATGGCAGATACATTAGCAGAGCTGATGGGCTTCACTGGGTGAAGAGAAGCCAGCCTGATGGAGGGGGTAGAGAAGGCAAAGGCTCCATCCACACCTGTTAGAGATGAGATGCTGAGAACCCCCAAGTCGGTGGGACAAGGCCCTTCCATGCCCAGGATGGGTGCTGCCATAAGGCAGGGCCGAAAAGTGACAGGAGGGCCTCTGGGATTTCACATCGAGACAGGGCCGTGTCCGAAGAAGCTGTGCTGTCTCCTCCAGCTAATCTGAGAATGCTTCGCCAAATTGCGTTCTTGGTTTCTACCCTGGGAGGCAATAGGGAGTTTGTTTGTTGCCTGTGACAAAAGCTGTAACCTTCAGGATGTTGTTGAACGAACAGGCTTAGTCTGTGTTTAGGTCCCACCTCAGGCCCTGTGGCTCGCTGCTTCTTTCAGTCTTACTGGTGAAGAGCCGAAGAGGCCAAAGGGAAGGAAAAGGGTTGAAACAGGAACACGGTAGATACTCTTCACAATTTAATCCTGCCTGAAAGCTCCCCAGACCTCCCTGATGTGTGCCCTGGAGTGCCCTGTGGACTTCGGGTCCCTGATTCCACTGTCTCCATGGGCTGTGCCGTGCCCCGCACAGGCATTCACTCCTATTAGCCACTTCTGGAATTTTATTATATCCTTATTAAATCTTTGCAGCCTTTACTGCAGAATCCAAGTTTTGAGAGCAGAATGTTTTTTGTTTTTTTTTTCCATGCAAGAGGGAGGAAAAAAAGTATCTTATGCAGTAAAAGTGAAGAAATCTGAGGAGCCCTGTTTAAGTGTTTTCCTCTTTTCCTCTGGAGCCCCCATCTCTTCTTCCATGGGCAGCAGAAATACCATGATAATGGGACCCAAAATACTTAAAAACATTTTAAGGTTACCACCGAAAGGAGAAAATGGTACATTTACACTCGTCTTTCTCCACTTAATGGCATTTCCAGAGATGCCTTGTCCCCCTTGGGCCATAAATTGAGACATCACTCAACAGTTGTCCTGGCGAATTTCCCCCAGAAAGGCCACTTATGAAGTGACTAATCACATTGGAGGCTAATTTACTGAACACTTACAGCCATTGGGGTGTGGTGGGAAGGGATTAGGAGACTATGAACCTAGGATATGATCCATTATGTCCCCAGACTGAGGACCCAGCTCTGGCTCATCCCTGCATCCTCTCCAAGGAGATGGGGCCACTTTTCCTCTCCCATCAAACTGCAGAAATCACTGCGTGGTCAGGCAAAGCCAACATATTGGGAGCCTTAGGCTAAGACATGCAAAAGCCCTGGTATTTCTGGTCTGGAACGGACATTAACTTCTCCCTGGGCAGCTGTAGTAAGAGCGCTGGGGTACACTCGAGGTTGGAGAGGAAATGAAGATTATAAGTGTAATGTAATATTCATTTCCCCAAATTTGGATAACCCGGTGACTAAATCAGGGGAATCTTAATTCTGAACCCTACACAGAGGCTCTTCATATTTCAGAGCTCACTGTCTGATCCACCTCTTTCCCCTACAAGCTTTCTGCTCCTGGAAAGGAGCTTGGCTATAGGGAGTGCCTTTACCATTCATGTTCTGCTGGAAGTTTATTGCATAAAGTAATGGGCTTGACCCTCTTTGGAGGAGGGGAGCCGACAACATGCTTTTTGGAGACGTGTGGACCTTACCCCCACCTCTGAGGTACCAAGTAGGAGCAGAGGGCTGGCATCCTGCCCTGTGCTTGCTACCCACCTTCATGTGCCAATATGGTCTCACCCCACTGCTGGTTTTGGTCAAACGGCAGCTCTACAGTAATCCAAATAGGAGCTTAGAACGCGTGGTGTGCTTATTCAATGATTATGTATATAGCACCTTTTCATCTCTTGCAAAGTCTAGGATAGGGGGCTATCCATTAACAACTGCAGACTTAAAGGGATGTAAAATGAAAGGAACACAGTTAAAGAGAGCATCACCTAGTGTCATGCCTTTCACCTGAGATGTGCTGACAGTACTGATGGAGATTCCGGTTACCAGGGCATTAGTAAATCAGTGCGTATCGCAAGATGAGTCAGCAAATCTGTGACACCATCTCTTTGGTAATGGACTGCTCTTTAATTTTTTGCCCCCGGATATTCAGTTTGAGTTGAGGGAGAGTGCAGGATGTTCTGTCCGTGAACTCCAGCCACAGAGAAAGGCGAAGAGAAGTGGGGTGTGGGGAAGAGGGAACAGCTAATGTGCCCGAGCGTCTACGAGTGTAAAGTCACGTACTGGAGTGTTGTGCTGCCAACAAGAATTAAAACACGCAGGTGCCTTTATGCAGAAGTGACCACATTATGCAAGGCGGCAGAACAAAACTCCTGTACTGGCAGTCAAAGGCTCTTTGACTGTGACGTTCCTGCAAAATGATCCCAAGCGAAGAAAATTCTGAAGCGTTTCTGAAGAATTCAGTTGATTTTGTGAGCCTCACAGCCTCTGCTTACCGCCCTTGATTAAAATTCTCAACCTGGTTTTCTAATGGCGTTTCCAGAGGCTGAGAAAGCTCACCACCAAGTTTTCCTTCTTATACAGAATTAAAAGGTTTATAAGAATGATAAAAATTGAAGTTAATATTGTATCCCTGAACATGGGAACCAGTAGAATTAGACAAATACATTCATGAATTAATAATGGTATTTATGGTGGGCAGTGAGAAGAGAACTTGTTTGTTTGTTTGTTTTTTGTTTTTTTTTAACATCTTTACTGGAGTATAATTGCTTTACAGTGTTGTGTTAGTTTCTGCTGTATAACAAAGTGCATCAGCTATATGTATACATATATCCCCATATCCCCTCCCTCTTGGCGTCTCCCTCCCACCCTTCCTATCCCGCCCCTCTAGGTGGTCACACAGCACTGAGCTGATCTCCCTGTGTTAAGTGGCTGCTTCCCACTAGCTATCTGTTTTACATTTTGTGGTATATATATGTCCATGCCACTCTCTCACTTTGTCCCAGCTTACCCTTCCCCCTCCCCATGTCTTCAAGTCCATTCTGTATGTCTGCATCTTTATTCCTGTCCTGTCCCTAAGTTGTGAGAAGGGAATGCTTTACTCTGTCTTGAAAAATTATTTTATTCAGCAAAAACACTTGTGAGAGAAAGATGTGATAATGAGTAAATTCCTAGGAAGCTTAGAGTCTAGGAAAGACGTACAGATGTCTACAAAGGACAATAAGGCGTGACAGAAGAGTTTATCTACTGTGAGAGCACAGAAAAGGGAACGCTTAGAGTATGGTTTATTGACATTCTATATTTTTTTTTTTTTTTTTTTTTTTGCGGTACGCGGGCCTCTCACTGTTGTGGCCTCTCCCGTAGCGGAGCACAGGCTCCGGACGCGCAGGATCAGCGGCCATGGCTCACAGGCCCAGCCGCTCTGCGGCATGTGGGATCTTCCCGGACCGGGGCACGAACCCATGTCCCCTGCATCGGCAGGCGGACTCTCAACCACTGCGCCACCAGGGAAGCCCTGACATTCTATTTTAATTTAAATTATAAGTGTGACACAACACTGATTCATCAAATGTCAACAAATAAAATACTCATTGATTGATTATACTGAAGCCACTTCTAATAGTCATGCGATCCATCACTAGGCTGTCCAGAGCATGGGCTCCATTGGGTTTCAGTCTGGTCTCTGCCACTTCTTTACTGTGTGACCAGGAACAACTTATTTTACCTCTTTTGGCCTCAGTTTTCCCATCTTTACAATGGGAATGATAACAGTGCCTATCCCACAGGGTTCTGAGTTTTAGGAAAGTCTTTCTAGGAAAGTGCTTGGGACAAACAGGTATTCAATGGATTAGTTATTATTGCAATATTATCATCTCAACATAATGTATAATGAATGCTTTTCTGCTTTGGATATACAAGAGAACAGCAACAACCGAAACCAATAAAACTTTGTTGAGATTCTAAAGGTTGATTCTGAATATTATCAAACCTGAATAGTGTCCAGGGAATATATACTGATGAATCTTTTGTATAATGATAATGAATACACATAAAGTCATGTATGAGCCCCAAGAAACCACAGAAATGTGATGGTGGGATTTGCTCTTGTCTAAAGGATGGACCAGTAGCTAAATTATATTTAAAAAAAGGACTCTTTCTCTCCCTTTCCCTCTTCCTTCCCACACCCGTCTTCTTTCTTTGCTCTACATCTTAGTCCTCATTTTTTTTTCCATCCTTACCCTTTAAATGAGTGATTTGAGGACATGCTCTAAAGGAACTGTAGGTATCTAACAGACATGCAAGAAATTGCCATGTAGAGTGAGAGAAACTAAGCACAGTGTGTTCTTCTACGGTGGCCACGACAGGAGGAGCAGAGGGAAGAGGCAGTTATGGCAGGATTTGCCTTGGAGGTGATGTTTGGGCCAAATCTGAAAAGATGAGGAAGAACTGAGCTTTCAGTGAAGATGGCGCAGGAGAGAAAGGTCAATTAAATAATCATACCTTTCAAATATGTTGGTGGCGATTCAAACATCATTCTTTGATGATACCGTGACTTTATCATGTAATGCTCGACAAGAAAAAAATATTTTAATCCTTCTAGGTAACTAGGATTGAAGTGATTACACAATGTCATTCTCAAATTTTAATTCAAAGAGAAATAATGTGACGTAATATTTCTTGAGAATTTCAAGGGAAGCTGGAATGCAACGTATTTCTCTGTTTTATCTACCATCAATTTCTTAACTTCATCTTTGTATTTTATCTGCATAAAGGCTTTTACTTTTTAAAGGGTAATGGTCCCAATTGGAGATTTATAAGCTGGAAAGAGTTAGTTCCTCTCCAAAACAGACATGAGGAGTTGAAGTATTGAGGGCGGATCGAGTTTAAGTGCTTTTAGTGTTTATTTGAGTAAAACAGGTCCACTTTTCGTGCGTTTACCTAATGGCATTTCAGAGAAAGAGAAGAAAGTTTATAGCAGAGAGAAATCTTACTTATTGAGGGATTTGTGTGACAGGCAGTCACTGAATCAGACAAAATAAATTAACAAAAATTTAATTAGCTTGTATCATTCTTGTCAAAACTGACAACTAAAACATGGAGAAAAGATCATGTTTTCTCCAGAGAATGTTTTATTTCTTTTTTTCTCTTCTGAAAAGGAACTTTGACTTATACAACTATTTATAGATTCTGCATGGACTGCTGTTTTCTCCATTTCAGGAAGATTCAAGAGTTAAGTCACAAGTGATGGGGGACTTTCTCCCCACTCCCCACCCAGGGTCCATAGAGCCTCTTGTCTAATTGTACGCATTCCAGCTGCAGGGTTTGCTGTCGGGGCCCATCTCTTTTTCGTGGTGTTTCTGAATAAGAACAGAAGACCCACCACTTAGTCAAGCTGTATCTACCAACTCAGCAGTGAGCTCACCAGAGAGTATTGGCAAGATGATTCTAAAGCAAGTCATTACAACCTCTCAATCACTTGACTTGGGCGTTGTCCATCCTTGGGACCACTCAGGGAAATTGCTCCCTCTCCTGTCCCCTCCGCTACCCCACTGCTGCTACAGAATCAGCAGACCTTGGAGCTGCCTACAAGAAATGGCTGATAAATGCTGAAATCACATATATCATTTAGATACAGAGGTGACATACTTAGGAAGAACATCATTATTCGGATTCCCCCATCCTCTACAAGAAAAAAAGTACAGTTTTTACTTACTCCATCATCAATGTAATCAACTTACATAATCAAATTACTCCATAATCAATGATTCTCTGTTGGGGGTGCATTTGTCTCCCTCCCCCGGGGACACTTGACAATATCTAGAGACATTTTGGGTTGTCACAGATGTGCCAGGGAAGCTGCTGACATCTACTGGGTAGAGGCCATGGATCCTGTCAAATATTCTGCAGTGTACAGGACAGCCTTCCACAACAAAGAATGATCTAGTCCAAGTGTCCATAGTGATGAGATTTTTGAAACCCTGGTATAAGTGAAAGTATTACATGGTATTCAAGGCGTAAAACTTAGAGAAAAGTTGAGGTTTCAGATGATTTATTTATTATTGTATCCTTGCTTATGCTGTTTATTATACTAAATCCATCATGAATATAAACCTTACTGTATGTATGTTCTTATTGTATACACAGCTTGGGACCAACATACCTGTTAGTTAGCTTTGCCTCCCGAGATACCATTAACCCCTCAGGGAAACCCCAAACATTCAATTTGCTTGTGTCCCTCATGAGTCTAACAGAGGGTCGGATTGTCTGTAATCAGCACCTCTGGTTGGAAACAAAACTGATTTCCAATCAGAGGTGAAGCAGTCATGGTTTGTGAAATGTCAAGGGGATTTTGGAAACTGTGCCTTTTGGCAAATACCACTGCCTGGAAAGGCATCTCATTTATATATAAAGTGTGGGGTAGGCTTCAGGGGGGTTAGGCTGTGAAATAGGAGGGGGATGGCGCTTGTACAGAAAGTCCTAGAAACACAGAAAGTGTCATTTTTTTAAATAAAGTAATTATCAATTTTATGAGTAGGAATAATAATTTTCAGCCTAAGAGTACAACTAGAATATGTATTTTCCCTAACAAAGCAACATTTGTTCTCTCCCACTTTCTCTTTTCTCACTTTTTTTTTTTTCCCCTCCCCTTTGTGGAGAAATGTTGAGTGAACATTTACTTAGCAATTAGGACTTCATGGCAAAACTTTCAAAGCTGTGCTAGGCAGAGAGTCAGAACCTACATTTGGTGGTGAGGTTTTAAGTGCCCACAATGAACAGGAGTCTGTATAGTTTTCCTGTCCCTCACTGGGTGGCTTTAACACCATTTCTAGAAACAAAAGGATGACTATGGGAGATTAGTTGTAGAACCTGTCTGGGAGAATTTTGCTCTCAGATTTTATTAGAATTTCTATCAGCATTTCCATTATTTAGAGACACCATCACTTGGGTGGTGATAATATGGAAAACAGTAGCAAATGCCAAATAAACTCCAAACCCTGGGTATATTTCTAGACAGTGATCACTGCTTCAGGGATTTTTTTTTTTTCCACGCCACTTTAATCTTTGTTTTCACTCTGAACAAGAGAATAAACTAGGATGGTCTTCGTACTTTTGTTTATATTTTTGTCGGTGGCTGGACTCTCTTGCTGACCTGCATGTGCTTTATGTACTTTGTGGATTAGCCACAGAGATGTTGCATCCTGGTTTGTTTTTGTTTATTTTAAAAATGTGTCTGGCTTCATCACTTAAAAATTACGTGTTCTAGAAGTGCAAATTAATGCTGAGGCAGGCGGAGGTAGCCAGGACCCAGACAAAACTTTGAAGTGAGAAAAGTTTCATTTCATATTTTTTTCTATGATTGCCACTTGACTCTAGAGCTCTTTGAGGCTGGCATGATCTTGAGCGACAAAGAATTATTGCCCAGACTTCTCAATTAATAGGTGAGGAGACTGAGGTCTAAACCTGTCTAAGGACAACGGAAATCAGCAGTAGGACTGCGATTAAATGACAAGTTCCCTGACTTCTCTTGGACCCATTACAGCTATTCATGGTGATGACCATTTCCTGGGTAGGCATTTGAATATATGCGTTTATTACACAGGAGGTCCTGTTAGTCTAAGAAATTATGACTTGGGTAAATGAGTTCTGGCCCTTTTTCCCCTGCAAAATTCACACTCCTTAATTGATCAGCTCTTGGCTGCTGTCATACTGAAAACCAACAGCCTGCAGGAATCTGCTTGCTATTACCTATGCCTGGAAACGTCTCATTAATTCACCTAATGTTAGCTCTATTTGTGTTCTGTGCCAGGCACTACCTATAAAGCAGTGAACAAAACAAACAGGGATCCATTTTCAAGGAGAGGATGGAGGGGATCTGTTAGAAAAACCAGTCTGTGCTTATGGATCACTGAGGAGTGGACATACTTTAATGGCTCAAATTTGATTGTAAGAAAATAGGTATTTTCTAATTGGTTTCAGATTTTCTGCTATCAAAAATATGTTTTATTAAATTATTTATATCTATATTTTATTTAAAGTGAACAAAATGATTTCAGCTTCAGACTTCCGGAAGAATCTGCAGGTAGCTCACAATGAGTAGACCGCATTGTATCACATAAACTAGCTTTTTTATCATGAGTTTGAGGTGGAAAATAAAGAAGGTGGGGGGAGAAAAGGGAGGGGGGGTATGAGTATAATCCACCCACATCCTACACAGTGTGGAAACCACACACCACCCTGTGAAACTCAGTGGAATGTTAATCTCTCTGATAAAGTCTTTATGAATTCTACAATGAACCAAGGTCTCTTTAATAACAAAAGTATCTCAAAATGCCCTTAATACCATGTATCTGAATTTGTTCCCAGCTGCTTATTGTACTTGATGTAACATAGTTGCCATGAGTCCCTGTCCTCTCAAGGCTATTTCTGCAGGAGCAGAAAGTGCACACATTTCAGGAGTAAGCCACCTCGAGATGTTGATTTTAACTAAAATATCTTTAAATTCACAAAAAGAATAGTCTGTTTACCGAGATACTTACCATTTTTGCTGCACTTCTTTCCCGATGTTCCAAGTTTCCCCTCTGGGTCTTCTGGCCACTCTTTGGTAGCTCCTACTCTCAGGGAGTGCAAATACCTGATAAAATTTGTTCCTGTGGGATATTTGAAGATGTATCTTTATAAGAACCAGGATCCAGGCAAATCAGGTTTATTTCATTTGATAGAAATGCAATATTCTGGTTATCTCTCTAATCACTTTTTTATCCTGTTCACTCAGATCTTGTTTATTTGCTTGTTTGTTTATTTTCGGCTTAAAGGGAAGAATCTTTCTATTGCCAGTGCCTAAACCCCTTACTGCCATTTGATAAGTATTTGCAAAATGAAGGAATATATGAATAATATATAAAATGACCTTAAATTTTGGTGACAATAGGTAATTTAGCCACAGTTTATATAGCTTAGTGTCCCAGTCACTTCTTATTTATGGTAGTAGTGTCTGTAGTGACTGGGAAAGTGGGAAAGAATCTTTATCGTACCATTTTCCCCTAAGATGGCTCAGTTGTTGGATAATAAAGAACAAGTTTGAAGACCTAGTAAATAAGTCAAAGGAAAATGTATTAATGTTTTTGACTATTCGGCAGATTTTAGATCACATTTTCCTTCTTTTTATCAAAAAGAATGATATAAAACATGTGTATAATATTTATTTAACATTTTCTACCATGTAACCAGTTGAAAATTTAGAAAATAATTAAATATCAAGTTAAATATTTGAATAGTTTTATATAATTGAAGTTAATTCAAATATGGCTCTCAGAGTTCTGAATATAATAAAATAACATTCCACGGGGGAGAGCACATTTTCAAGTTAATTGTAGACCTGGTTATATTAACTTTTCAACTGTATAAGCTTCTCCATTAAGATTAAAACAAAACATTTGTTTTAATTTTCATAGGAGAAGGTTACTAGAATGGTATGAACATTTCAAATTTTTATGAATCACATTTCTTTATTTTCCTTTGATTTAAATGATTGATGGTAACTTTGAATTTCATGATGAGATGGTCAGCTTTAGGTAGTCTCCAGTTATTCAGTTGCAGACTAATCTAGGTGTTGCTATGAAGATATTTTCTAGATGTGATAAAGTCTACAAGTAGCTGACTTTATGTAAAAGAGATTACCCTAGGTAGTCTGGGTGGGCCTAATTCTGTCAGCTGTACAGCTGTGAGAGCAGAACTGAGATTTCCAGAAGAATAAGAAATTCTGCCTGTGGATTTATAGCTTCAGTTTGTACCTGAGAGTTCCAGCCTATCCTTCCTGATGAGCTGCCCTGCGAATTTCAGACTTGCCTGGCCAGCCTCCATAGACATGTCAGCTAATTCCTAGCAGTAAGTCACTTAATATCTACCTCCTGGTAGTTCTGTTTTTCTAGTGGAATTCTGACTGATACACATGAAAATTATAAAGATGCTCTGTTGTACCTTCTGGTTAATTTTTAATAGTTAATGAATATTTTCTTTTAACTCTAAATTTATCACTCCTAATAGTCAAAGATACACAATACTTAATTTCTCAAAAGGTACCTAGGTTAGAAGGAGCCCTAGAGCTAATTCTGTAGCAACACGAATAATTCCCAAAGGCTTGGGCTTTTATCTATTATAGCAAGTGTGTATTAGTTATCTATTTCTGTATAGCTTATTACCCCAAAACTTAGTCACTTAGTATGATACGGATTTACTATCTCACAGTTACTGTGGGTCAGGAATACAGATCTGGCCAGCTGGGTTCTGTGCTTCAGGGTTGGTCATGGGCTGCAATCAAAGTGTTGGCTGGGGCTGTGCTCTCATCTCAGAGGTAAACTGGGGACAGATCCACTTCCAAGCTCACAGGTTGTTGGCAGGATTCAGTTCCTCATTGGTTGTTGGATGGAGGGACTCAGCTCCTTCCTGGCTTTTTGGATAGAGTCCGAGCTCAGTTCTATGCCATGCGGTCCTCGCAGCTTGCTTCATCAGAGCCAGAGAGGGAGAGAGATACGCACTGACACTGCAGGCTTTTGTAACATAATCACAGAGGTAACATCCCATCCCTTCTTCCATATTCTGCTCATTAGAAGCAAGTCACTAGGCCCAGCCCCCCCCAAAGGGAAGAGGAGTGTCAAGGGTGTGAAAGACAGAGGGTGAGGTGATGAGCAGCCATCGTAGAAGACTGTCCACTGCATCAAGGTTTCTAAAAATGAGGCACATTTGAATAACATCTATTAGCAGAAGCCCCGAGGTGTGTAGTGACGGCAAAGAGAAGCCAGTCTTTGCGAAGAGGACGGTATCGCGGTCCAGGCCATGAACTTTCAGTTTCCCCTGATGCCTATAGCTTTAGCTGTGATAATAGAAGCAGAGATCTCAAAATGTGTGTTTCACTGACCATTTCTCAGCCCTCTCCACATTCCTCTGTCATTCCTAAAGGCATGACAATAAGAAAATAACCCAATGTCTGTGGTTGAAGCCAGAGCCAACAACTATATGGAAAGGGCTGTACCCACACCAGGCGAGCACTCAGCAGTGTGAAGGCGGAGATTCAAGGAGGAGGATCAAGGATTTGGGAATCTGGGTAAATGCACAGGAACTCTAACTAATTAATAAAGCCTAGTGTGTGTTGGCGAAAGGAAAAGTGTTAGGGGGAGGGGGAGGAGACAAACCAGATGGGGTCTGGAAATGTTTGCTCCAGGCCCATGGATGTTGCCAAAGCACTATTTTGAAAGGTGCCAACATCAGAGAATTCCTCAGGGGAAATTCTTGTGCTGGGAAGAAGGCTGTCTTATTTGTGAAAAACACCTTCATATTTCAGGTCACAGCACAGCAGTTCTGATGAAACTGGTTTGCAGAATGTAATCCTTGTCAACCCACTTTCTTCTTGGCATTATAGAGTCTCAGAGTTATAAGGCAATCTAAGTATCATGTAGTTCAACCTCTACCCCAGTGCAAGATTGTTTTCTACCACGTTGACTGAAGATCATCTGTATCTTCTTGAGGCATCTAGCGATAGGGAATTCACTGAGTCCTGAGGCAGTCCTTTCAATATTAGACCTATCGCGTTGATGTAATATTTAGTTCATGTCGAGTTGAAATCTGCCCTCCTGTCTGATCAATTACTTGGTTCTAACTTGGCTCTCAAAGGGAGCACAAAACCAGACTATTCTCTATTCAGTATCATGGACTACCATGTACTAAAAATACTTCTATGAATTTTTCAGTCTTCCTCTACAACCTGTATGTCTTCCATGATACATCGTGTTTTTCTTTGTACATCACACCTTCCCACAGCTCTCCCCTCTCTCTGTAGGATGTTTCTTTTAATAAGTTCTAATTTGGCATGTTTCACCTTAAAATACAAGCATCTGATTTGGAGACGTCACTCCTGGATATAAAAATCAGCAGAAAACTCTTCTTACATGGTGTAAACAATAGTGATGTTAGGGTTTGGGGCAGTAAATATTATATCATTAGTTCATTTAAATTTCTGAACAAAGAAAATTCTCTCTGAACCTTCCTTCCTTTCCTCCTTTCTTTCTTCCTTTCCTTCTTTCCTTCTTCCTTTCTTTCTTCCTTTCCTTCTCTCTTTCTTTTTCTTTCTCTCACTCTCTTTTTCCTTCTTTCTTTCTACTAGACTATGAGGTAAGAAAATGAGACAAGAGAATGAACTTACATCTATGATTTTCTACTCTGTGTTGGGCTCTGTTGTGGTGCTTCATATGCATTACTTTATACTTCCTCAAACTCTGGAAAATACTTATGATTTCCATCCTACAGATGAGAAAACTGAGGCTCAGAGAATTTAAGTAGGTTGTTCACATTTACATAGGTGCTAAACAGTAGACCTTGGATTGACACCAGCTGGATTTAAATTGTGTGCTTCTCCTCCAATAAACAAAGCCAGACAACACTCATAATTAAGTCTCAAGGAGTTTCAGAGATGACCTATTCAAAGCCTTGTCATATTACAGATAAAGAGATTTGCATTCTCTCTCAAGATTTAATTTGTTTAAATTGTCCTAACTTAATGGCAGGGCAAGGGCTGGAAACCAGGTTCCCTCCACAGTGCTCTTTCCATCATGTTGTGACTATGTAATTGATTAAAAGAACAACTACATTGGATTTATCTCCATGTGATTTCCTCTCTTAGGTTTTGATTTATCGTTCTAAGATTGGTGAGCTTGTATTAAATCTTTGGGTCAGTTGTGGTGTTAAGCGCCCTGTCCAGATTAGTGTCATCAGCAATTTAGATAATTCTGCTGCTATGGCAAATACACATGCACGTACACAGTACACTTATTTATTTATTTAGTCAAAATCTGTTGAAAAGCCAGAAGTAGAAGAGCCTTGTAACAGTTTATTAGAGAATCCCTTATAGAGTGGTTAAAAAGTTCTTAATCAGTGCTCTTAAGACATAACTTCTGGGACTTCCCTGGTGGCGCAGTGGTTAAGAATCTGCCTGCCAATGCAGGGGACGCAGGTTCGAGCCCTGGTCCGGGAAGATCCCACATGCCGCGGAGCAGCTAAGCCTGTGTGCCACAACTACTGAGCCCGTGCTCTAGAGCCAGCGAACCACAACTACTGAGCCCACGTGCCTAGAGCCCGTGGTCTGCAACAGGAGAAGCCACCGCAATGAGAAGCCTGAGCACTGCAATGAAGAGCAGCCCCTGCTCGCCACAACTGGAGAAAGCCCGCGCACAACAACGAAGACCCAACGTAGCCAAAAATAAATAAATAAAATAAATAAATTTTTTTTTAAAAGACATAACTTTTCAACCAGGTTTGACTACACTCAACATTAACCAGCTCCTGCTGCCTTATCTATGACTGTATCTAAAGAACAATGGCTAAGACTGTGTCAGAGTCAGTACAAACTATGTAACCATTGTTTCTTTCTTTTTTTTTTATTTTGTTTTATGTCATATTACCTTATTTATAGCATTCACTGGTATGTTTGTAGAATACAGATTTTTTTAAATGCTCTGGTTTTGTCTACATGGTTATTTCCTTGTTATATGTATATATATTTTACATCTTTATTGGAGTATAATTGCTTTACAATGGTGTGTTAGTTTCTGCTTTATAACAAAGTAAATCAGTTATACATATACATATGTTCCCATATCTCTTCCCTCTTGCATCTCCCTCCCTCCCACCTTCCCTATCCCACCCCTCTAGGTGGTCACAGAGCACCGAGGTGATCTCCCTGTGCTATGAGGCTGCTTCCCACTAGCTATCTATTTTACGTTTGGTAGTGTATATATGTCCATGCCACTCTCTCACCTTGTCACAGCTTACCCTTCCCCCTCCCCATATCCTCAAGTCCATTCTCTAGTAGGTCTATGTCTTTATTCTCTTACCGCTAGGTTCTTCATGACATTTCTTTTTCTTAAATTCCATATATATGTGTTAGCATATGGTATTTGTCTTTCTCTTTCTGACTTACTTCACTCTGTATGACAGACTCTAGGTCCATCCACCTCATTACAAATAGCTCAATTTCGTTTCTTTTTATGGCTGAGTGATATTCCATTGTATATATGTGCCACATCTTCTTTATCCATTCATCCAATGATGGACACTTAGGTTGTTTCCATCTCCAGGCTATTGTAAATAGAGCTGCAATGAACATTTTGGTACATGACTCTTTTTAAATTATGGTTTTCTCAGGGTAATGGTTTTCTCAGGGTTCCTTAACCATTGTTTCTTTAGACCACACCAGCCTAGGGGTATGAATTGGGTCACATTTACATAAAAACCATGTATGCCCTCCTACATACAATGCAACCTATTGTCCTCTACAAATCTCTGTCCAAATAGCCAATAAATTCTAAATCTTTCCAGGAATCCTTAAGGGTGCTCTCACTGGCTTTTGGGCATGAATGACGTTAGCTATTTCAAGTTAGGTCACAGTGTCCTCCTTCCTGATCCAGACCCGTGTGTGCTGCCCAGGCATCTGGGGCTTGCTCAGCTGCCTCACAGCTCAGGCCATCAACATGGCACCCATGCCCACAGTTATGCCCTCTTTCCTGAAGTTGGCTTAAGGTTTAAAGCCCCTTCAGAGAAACTATCTGCTAATAGTGCCAATACTTCTGATGGATCACGCGTCTCCAACACAAACATGTAACCACTGCTCAAGACCATCTTGGAGCTCAAGGCACTGCTGAAGTACAGGCTATACACATATACCTGAGTTTATCTGTAACCTCTGCATCTTCCTACAGGCAAAGTAGAAGGACTCCCCTCTCCCCCCACTGTTACTCCATACGTAGTTTTCAATGTAGCCACTTTAGTGTTTCTAGAATTTCTCAAGGACTTTATGAAAAGAGCTCTTTCAAGCTGTCTCTATTTTTAAGCCTTCATCTTTAAACCCTCAGAGTTGCATATATAATCACTATAACCAGTTATCAAATAACATTGATAATGTTAAAAATTGACCTTTTCCTTCCCAAGACTCCAAGTGTGGCTCAGAATATTCCATTAAGAAAAATTCTTCCCTAGAAGGTATGCCTCTGGACAAGTATCTACTGAATCACTGAATAAAAATATAGATGCTTCGGACTGTGATACTAATTATTTTGTTTATTAACGGAAAAGGGAGCTTTCATTGGAACATTTCACATCTTACCTGATATTGTTATAAATTGAGCATTTCATCTAGAGGCGTTGGAATGGGGTTTGAGGTTCATGTGAGAGACACTGTCACACAGGGCAGGTGACATAACGCTGTGACCCAGCCAGGGGCAAATAAGAGAGAGAGCCAGGAGGAGACTTCCTATGAACTGGCTTGGGGAGAAATACTTCTCCATTTCCTCTATTTTGACATTGTGATTTTCTTATGGCAGACGGAAGCTTTATTAATTTCCTGTTACGTGGGACAGCCTTGTGTTAGCTGTGCTTTGGAAAGTAAAAGTGTGGGGAAGCAGCCAAAGAGAGTGGTAGTTGTGTGAATAGTATTGAAACGGCTATTGGCTGTGAAGCCCAGGACAGAAGTCCGGAGTCAGAGGTGAAAAACAACCATTAGGACATATAAGCAACTTTTTGGGATGCTTTGGAATTCTTTCAAAGGCCCTGGGCACACTGGAGTCATACAGATTGGGGTCTCAGATTTTTGTTATTTATTTATTAAAGGAAAATGTTACCCTGGAGGGCAGACAACTTGGTAAAAGTCACGTTATAAAATGTTTCCATTATTTACTAATTTCAAGGTACTATCAAAATAGCAAATCAGTTTAGTCTGGCATGGCGATGACTGAATTGGCTCTCTGTCCCAACTTTTCTCTCATGCTGGCTGAATCCTCTCTACCCATATTTCATGCGTTTGCAATTAGCATCACATCTGTTTGCAAAGAAGATGTAAAAGGTGTATAATTAAAAGCATGCATACAATAGAATCATAAAATTAAAGAGTCAGTTAATGAGTAGCAATGGGAAATGTATAGCCATCCCCCAAATAAAGTATTGCTCCTGAGCTTAAATTTCATCACTTTGTCAGATAAAGCAAAAAAGAGAAGCATTGCATAGCATGTGCTAGTTATAGATCAGATAGCTCTCCAGGACAGACACTGCTTTGTGACACAAAACCAATGAAGAACGTCTCATAGTAGAAATTATATGGTATTGAATAATGAGGTGGGCAAATATATAGAGAGATACCTATCTGTCTCTGCACAGATATATGTATATAAATATATGTGCAGTTGTATATATAATGTATATTAATATTATATAATAATACAAACTACAAGAGGGCACTTCTGTAAGATGTAAAGAACATAGAAGAGCAGGCAAGGTTTTTTATTATCTGATTTGATACAGAGGCTTATGGAATCTAGAATATAGAAGATAAACATACCCCTTATGTTAGGTTTTCAGGAGGGCTTTTGAACTGAGGTTTCGGAACCTCACTCCAGATATGCTGAATCTGGGACGGAGGTTCGGGAATGAGTTCTCTGAAGAGTCCCTGGGTGATTCTCATGGCCCTTGAATAGTCAGGAGATTGGGACCACTGTCCTGGATTATTACTTTCAAGTATCAGTTGCTTCTACCTAAATTTTGACCAGATGTGAACAGATAATGACCAAAAGCTGAGGTCAAGAGACTGAGAGAATATTTTATAATTCTTTATAAAATAGCCTTTCCTACTGTCCTTTCCCCAAGGGGGTACCCAATAGATATTGACTAATTTATAAAATGCCTTATTAAGAAGATATTGACGTAAAGTAAATATAAGGGAGACTGAAGCTCATTCTGCTACTCTACCACCACCACCAAAATCCAAACCAGCCAACCAAACAAAACACCATAAGCAATTACTTTAGTGTATACTGAAGACCTAAATGTCCTTTCACCCCCTCTTCAGTTGAGCAGGCAGCTTGAGATTCCTTATGAATAGCAACAGATGTTAGATGTTTAGGCCGCTAGCTCGCCCTGTGCTCACCAGATCTTCAGGTTTATTCATGGCTAGCCCTTGAGCTGGTTCCAGATTATGGATATTGTGACTTTATTACCTCTCCAAAGCTTCTACATTCATCATTCTGAGAGCAACTCAGGTGTCAGCAAGATCAGACAATGTTTGTGGCTTCAGCTAAGGTTAAAGAGAGGCAAAGATTCCTACAGGTGATGATGCGAGAGAATGAATCAATAGTCAAATGTAACCCAAGTTCCAGCTTGTTAACACAGTGCATGGTTCAGCTGTATTTTATTCCTTAATAGATTTTTGAGAGTAAGCTCATTAGTCCAGGTGCCCAATATTGCTGTAGTCCAATTTCTAAATGTATTTAGTTCAGAAGATAGGTTTTGCTTTTCAAAAGGTCAAAAGAGGTTTGTAATTGTCTTTGCATCCCTGGATAACTCAGAATATAAGTGAGAGAGGTCAGCGGAGGTACCTCCCCAACAAATTGAAGTGCGCACTAAGTAATCAGAACAGTATCCCTTTAGAAGCCTCATCATCGAGTTTTAAGATCATACACTGGTGAAATAGAGACCAATACCTGCAAAGGGTGTATATACTTTGATAAGCAGAACTATATCATATGGATATTCACGTCTGAGACTTACAATGGGCAGAGGAGCATGGCTGTGATTCAGTTTAACCTAATATGCCAAACATTAGTCTAAGATTCACTAACTTGGAGCTTGATTTCCATGTAGAAAGGGAGGCAGAAAGAAATTACTTTGTATAAAAGCTTAAATTAGGAAAACCCTTTGTACATTAAAAGTAGTATTCTAAGTTTGGCTATAATAGCTAAGTTGTATAAAAAAAGAAAGTAAAACATCCCTTCACTCAAGTAGTATTTGTAGGTCTGCTCTGACCCAGACATGATGCTAGAGACTAGGGATGCCACTGAGAACAAAATAAATATAACTCTGTCCCTCCTGAAGATTTAATCTAGTAAATGAGGCATATATGAAACAAGGTCATTATAATATAGTGTGAAAATATTATAATAAGAGGATTTTAAGACGGGATATTAAGATGACATAAGAGGGTCACTGAAATCAGACTTGAGGTTATGGAAGGTTTAGGCTGAACTCTAGAGTTTTGGGTTGGAGGGAGGACAGAAAGGACAAAGAAAGTGTGAACAGTATTTACAGATGCTGGAAGGCAGGAGAAAGCATGGAGTCAGACAGCCTGTAGGAATGCAGAGAATCAACACCTGATTGCATTTGGAAATGTGTAGAAATGAGAGTGGAAGCCTATTCGAGGATGATGCTGAGTTTCTGGCTTGGATAAATGGTAAAGATTTGATTATAGAGATGGTCGATATGATGTTAAACACATTGAGTTTGAGGTATGTGTTTGAAATCCAAGTGGAGATGTCCAATAATTTCTTGGCTATATGGGTCTTAATCTTGGGGGAAAGATAAAGGTTAAATCTTCTTCGATTTATATATTTATAGATATGGGCATTGTAAACACAGATGGTATTTGGAGCATATGATTTGATGACATTGTGTAGAGCAAGAAGAGAAAAAGAGAGGAGGGAACTCAAAGTCGTAGCAACATGAAAAGAAAAGGCAGAGGAAATAAAGGAGGTAAAGGGTTTGCTATTTGCCTGAACATTGCATTTCTCAGCAGAAAATGACTTCTAGTGATATGGTTAGGGTTATTCAAAATCATCTACAATTGCACTGAGTATTTCCTCCTCACTGTCATTTTTCCTCTGAATCTCTCTCCTCTCTTCTTGCTCTTCTCTCCCATTTTGACCTCCTCTCTACTTCTCCACACTCTTTTCATATGCATTTGTATTTGTCTAACAAAATTAAAATTGAAGTGTGCATAGAGGTTGAAAAAAGGAACAACTGTGCAATGTGTCATGTTATAGGGAAATGATTATTCTGAAAACAATAGTATCCAATAATCAGCCTTCTTACTGTTTCTGATTTTACAAATTCATGGCTATGGCTTGGTATCTATTTTCTTCTAATAAAAAAATAATAAAAACAAATCCATCATAGATAGGTAGATCAATTAATTAGATTGTATAACTAACCATTTCAGTCCTTTTTTAAAGCAACTTTAATGATAAGGTTTCATTGTCAGATATGTCTGTATTCTGGATGATTTCTATTTGTCTCTCCAGATTCACTCTGTGTTTTTCTTGTTCCTGCCTTTTTCTTAATAGACTGACTTTTACAGACCGCATCAACCAAGTTTCCTTGCCCCTTGCTTCCAGTGGACTTTGACCAATGAGAGGCACTGGCAGCAGATGGGAGGGTAGCATGAAAGTGAGATCGCTAATTTGCTAGCTCCTTTTCTGCTGGCCACAAGTTTTCAGAGCTTTTATTTCTCGACCTAAGGATATAGCTCCTCTTCTATCACTGTCTTCCTATATGGGTCTCTCCACGTACAAAACATGTACAACCCTTGTTCTTCAGTCTTAGCAATGATGAGGGATCTTTGATCTTACTAACCATGGGGTGATGCCTTTTTGCTTTCTTTTAATCCTTTGTAAATAGTGTCTCCGTGAAACTCTTCTCAGGCACCTCATTTAAATGTTCTGTTTGCTTCAGGTACTCTGATGGAGAGAGTCTACCTACACTGGACTGTAGGTTATTTAAGGATGAGAATCATGCCTTATATATTTTATCTTTGTGTCCTTAGTGCCTTAGAAAAGGACTAGAGCCTTCAGAAGTGTCTCCAGGAAGTATTTTAAAAGGTTTATTGGAAGAACGAATATATGAATGAATACTACTTTTAGGATGAGATAAGCAGAAACAACACAGAGGAGGAGGCAAAACAACTTATAAAATAGACCTTGAAAATTGTGCTCTGACCCCAGTCTACTTAGCACTATAGACAGATGTATCCAGCTGGTTGCTCTCTCTCCTTTTAAAGAAAATTCAGATAAACCACCTAGATTACAATAGCACCAAATCTGGAACTAGGCTTCACATATTGATGTGCACACAGAAAAGTTAGGTGGAAACACATGGAGACTCAGGAGGCTATGTTCAAAAGGAATGTAAGCCACAGGGTTCCTTCCTTGAGAAGTTAACTCCCCAATTTGGGATTAGCTCCTGTGGTTTGGCTGGTTACAAGGTAGATGTTTAGCAAGCAATAACAGACATTTCCCTTTCTTCCCCAGGCAACACAGTGTCCAAACCAAAAAAGTATTGTTCTGCCTAGAAAACAAAATAAAACACAATAAAATGTCACAAGCCCACAAAGCAGCATGTCAATGCAGTATTTCCCACTGAGAATCTTGAGGATTAAGAAACAGTATGGCCAGATGAATGTTTCCTTTTCATGGCCTTCTTGCTGTACACAAAGTAAAACGTCAACCCTCAATGAGCTGGTTTACTAAAAGAGCTGCACACATTAGAGTAGACTTCCGTGCAGTATGGGAGGTAGAGGGGAGAGCTACATTGAGGTGCCAACTGAACTGATTTTTTCCATTTGTGTTGTGAGAAAAGCAACAGAGAGTGACTGGATTACTAAGTCTAAAAGCAAATGGCGGTGCTGAATGGGCAAAGGATTCCAGGGAAGACAGTGAATATATGTGAAGCGTTTATATGTTGGTCAGCTGTGCTTTTATAATAATGTTCCCACTGTTCCCGTGCTTCCTACTATTGCTGTTATCACTAGTCACATCACTGCTAGTGTCACCACCAACAACAATGCTTTCATGACCACGACCACAGTCAAAACTAACAGTAATTACAAGTATCCTGGCTGTGTTCTTCTGTGCTCGTCCATGAGGAATTGTACAATATAACACTGAATTTCTTCCTCAGATTAAAATACATACCACACTCTCTCACTATGTGACCAAAGAGTTTAGCAGGCATTGTGTTCATCAAAAGTCATGAATGCTAATTTGTAGCCCTCAGTTCTCCGCTAGCACACTGACTTTGAGCTACTTAGGAAGTAGGTAAGAAAATCATTTTTAAGCCAGCTTTTCATCAGTATGGTTAAGCAAAAGTCCAGAGATTGTGAAGTGGAATAAAATATTGCTTCACAGAAGAAATGAAAGTCATGAAACACAAACACATACACACACATACACACACACACATTCATACACATACATACATATGTATATGCATACTAAAGACCGTAATAACTTTGCAATTCGTCTACTTCCTTTGAGACTTCATTGAAGTCTAATTTTTATAAACTGAAACTCAGCCACTTTAAATGTACAGTTCTGTGTTTCAGTAAATACATACAATAATGAGACCAGTACCAAAATCACGTTTCAGAACACCCCTAACCCCTTCCCATATTTCCCTCGTGTCCTTTTCTGGTCAAGATCTGCCACCAGCACTGACCCTGAGAAATAGCTGATTTGCTTTCTGTTGTAACTGTTTTGTCTTTTCTTGAATGAACTGTACAATAAGCAGTCTTTTACTATATTAATTTATCCATTGAATTTCACCTGTATTTCTTCATGTTATTATTTTAATAGTTGCTTTATGGTATGCATTATGTATTTTTGACTTACACCAATAGGTTTCAAGTTAATACTGAAATATTTCCAGTAAAGCATGGGAACTCTGTATTAGAATAGCTCCCCCAACCCAACATTATACTATTGTTTTCATACATCTGTACACATTACAAACCCAATAATAAATGTTTGCTCTAATTTCTTAAATTATTTTTATTTTAGACAGTCATGTATTTTAAGGAAGTTAAGAGAAGCAAAGATTAGTGTATGTATATACCAATATTTAATTTAATTAATTTATTTATTTGGCCACACCTAGAGGCTTGCGGGATCTTAGTTTCCCCAACCAGGGACTGAACCCTGGGCCCTCGGCAGTGAAAGCGCCGAGTCCTAACCGCTGGACCGCCAGGGAAGTCTCCCCAGTATTTTATATTTCTGCATATATGTACCATTTCTTGTGGATCCGGGATATGATCTGGTATCATTTCTCTTTAGTCTTAATCCCTTTAGTATATCTTGTAGCATAAAGCTGCTACCAACAAATTCTGTCAGGCTTTTTTTTTTTGTTCAGACGTGTCTTTATTTTACCTTCATTTTTGAAGAATAGTTTTGCTAGGTATGGAATTATTGGTCAACACTTTTTGATTGTTTTTTGTCTTTCAACCCTGTGTCATTTCAGTGTTTTCTGTACTTCATTGCTTCTACTGAAAAATCACCCATAAATCCTACCGTTTTCTCCCATAGTGTATTGTTTTTCTCTCATTGCTCTCAAGATTTTTTCTTTGTCTTTCAGCAGTTTGATTGTAATGTGTCTTTGTGTGTTTTGTTTTGTTTTGTTTTATGTTTTCCTGGTTGGATTTGTTAAGGTTCTTGGATTGGAAGGATAATACTTTTCACCAAATTTAGGAAGATTTCTCTGTCATTCTTTTTTTTCCCCCTTCCATCTGCCACTCCCCATTACATATATGTTGGAGTACTTGACATTGTCTCATGGATTTCTAAGATCTGTGCTGTTTTCCTTAAGTTTTTGTCTCTTTTCTTCAGACTTGATAATTTCTACTGGTCTGTTTTCCAAGTTCGTGGATTCTTTCTTATGCCATCTCAAATATGCTGGATAGCCTATCCAGTTAATTATTAAATTTTAGTTTTTGCATTTTTAAGCTTTAGAATTTCCATTTGATCCTTTTCTTTTTAATAGTTTTTCTTTCTCTCTTGAGAGTCCCTACATGTTTATTCATTCTTAGTATATTTTTGTTTAATTCTTTGAGCATATTCATAACAATTACTTAGAAGTCTTTGCTAAATCCAACATCTGGGCCATCAGGCATAAGTTTCAATTTACTTTTTGTTTGTTTGTTTGTTTTGGTGGGAACATTTAACTTCCACTCCTGTAGCATATTTCTGTTATACAATACAGTGTTATTAATTATAGTCACCATGTTTTATCGTAGTTCCTCAGGTCTTATTCATTTTATAGCTGAAAGTTTGTACTCTTTTACCAACCTCTCACTATTTCCTTCACCACCCGGCTCCTGGTAGTCACTCTTCTACTCTTTGTTTCTATGAGTTTGACTTTTTCTTTAGATTCCACATATGCGTGATACCATGCAGTATTTTTTTTTTTTCTGTGTCTGGCTTACTTCACTAGCATAATGCCCTCAAGGCCCATCATGTTGTTGCAGATGACAGGGTTTCCTTCTTTTTTTCCTATATATATATAGACATATATATATGTCTGTCTGTCTATATCTATAGATGGATAGATACACATATCACCTATTTTTTATTCTGTTGTTGTGTGCTTAGGTTGTTTCCGTGCCTTGGCTATTGTGAATAATGCTGTAACGAACTTGGGAATGCTGATTATCTTTGATATCTTGGTTTTATTTCCTTTGGATATATTCCCAGAAGTGGGATTGTTGGATCATATGATAACTCTATTTTTAATTTTTTGAGGAACCTCCATACAATTTTCCATAGTGGCTGCATCAATTTACATTCCCACCAACAGTGCACTAATGTTCCCTTTTCTCCACATTCTCTCCAAGGGTATGGGTCTAGTAATTTTTGCTTTAAAGGTAGGCATTTTAGATAATGCATTATAATGAGTCTGGCTTTTATTTTTTCCCCTAAAAGATACAGCTTTTATGTTTTAGTGGGCTATTAACATGCATAGATACGAAGTAAAAAATGTGTCTTTCTTGTGATGGTGTACAACTACTGAAGGCTACGCTGTTTGTTTTTTGTTTTTTGTGCTTAGTTCTCTAGGAGTCTCCCCTGCGTCTGTGCACTTTCCTGGTCAGCCAGTGATTTGGGCAGAGGCTGTACTGAAACTCCTCAGGTCACTAAGGCGTCCACCTTCTGCCACGCAAGCTGTGTGTGGGGGCTGGGAACGCACGCAAAGGTGTAATAAGTTTACAGGCCTCCCCAGGCCTTTGATTTTTGCCAGATTCTCTGGTGTCTCCCACACGCATATGTAGTCTAGTAGTCAGCCAGAGAGTGGATTAGATCAGCCTTTCTATGGTTCTCTTGCTTCCAAAATCTCCTCATTAAAAGCCTATTCACTTTACCACCTACCCAAAACCAAGTTCACCACCTCTGGGCAGAAGAATTTTGATGCTGGAACTTGGGAGCAGAGAAATCCCTTAGGCAAGAATCCCAAAAGCTCATTGTGTTTTTTCTTTTCTTTTTTTTTCCCCACAATGCAGTAGTACTTTTTCATGAACAAGTACTTCTCAAGTTCTTGCTTGCCCTTGGGTGTTTTCCAGTGCTCTGGAAAGGTTGATTTTTAATATTTTTTTTCCAATTTTTTTTCTGCAAGGGAAATTGACCTCATGGATCCATTAATACATGGAGAATCGCCTATTTTGCATCTTTTTGTGTGTGAACACACTCCATTATCTGATTTTTTTGATGTCTCTATGCCTCAGACATATCAGGACTGGAAACACAGACTGAAGCAAGTCCAGTGGATCAGTGGGGCTCAGTAGTGCAGTGGACTGAATTGTGCCCCCCTCCAAATCCGTATGTTGAAGCCCTAACCCCTAATGTTACTATATTTGGGGATAGCACCCTTAGGAGGTAATTAAGGTTAAATGAGGTCATAAGGGTGGAGTCTTAATCCAATAGGACTGACCTTATAAGAAGAGGAAGAGAGAATTCTTTCTCCACCACACACACACCAAGGAAAGGCCACACAATAAGAAGGTGGCCATCTGCCAGACAGGAAGAATATTGAGATTTGGGAAAACAAAGTAATTTATTCATGTAAGTACAAATAACTTATCAGTGGCAGCTCCTTTACTTCAGCTGACTTAATGTGAACAACTTCATCACTAACAGAAAAGTTACTAGCATATTTCATGACTGTCACGCTTTAGAGCAGATATTACGCATCTGGCAACTCATCTTTTCTTTGAGTATCAGATTCATCATGTTGATACCATAGTCTTCCATGGTTGCAATCTTCTGGAAACGTGGAGATGCTAGCTCTTTAACTGACCATGCCTTCAACTATGACCCGCATCCTACGTTACTTGCACCTGACCAGCTTCACTCATTGAAATAATATTTTGCTTTGTTAGATGCTCGAGACTGTAATGCCTGGAGTCTGTCTTTTCCCACAGTAAACCAACATTTATGTTTGTCCTCAGTCTAAACAAAGGGTCTTTCTCAGCTAAAAATCATGAATTTCCATAGAAGTAATTATGCATTTCTTTTCTTCTAGTGACAGTTGAGGTAACTGGGTAAAGGACTCAACATATAAAGCTATTGTACTGACTCCAAATTTTAGAGAGCTGAGACTTCTGCCATCAGTGATATCCATTTGCAATCAAACTCCAAGTCTAAAAGAATCCAGAAAGAAGATAAATGTAGCCACCAAGGAGAAATCAAGACACTTTCCCATGTATAAAGCTCTTTGCTGTCAGTTGTACAACTCATTTTCCTCTACTCACTTTAGACCTTTATTTGCCTGTATCAGTTCAATGTACCTCTTCAATTTAGATAAGCTCTCCTCTGTTACTGGAATGATTCTCAGCTCTAATGCTTTCCTTCATCACTGGCAGTGTATATCGTGTAACATAAGACAAATTGAGCCATGGACATGTCTCCAAGACAAACCAACAATCTTCATTTGCAAATCAGTCCTGTTTCATTTCCCAAAGCATTTAATCTTAAAAAGCTGTGGAACTGGGATTTTTCCCTGTGATCTAGAAGATGCTATCTTGTTTTATTTCACAAATAATACTGAGTACAGTGTGTGTCTATATGTTCTCTAATTCTGCCCTGGAGCATCTAAAACCAAAAGATTAACATATAAAGATTATCATCTCCTGGGTCATTTTCTCAACTAATATTCTTCCACTTTCTCACAGGACAGGTCTGTCAATCTTCTCACTGCTGAATTCTTCAGCATGAGTCAATCCTGTGGTAAAATGTTCCCATTGTTACTATAACTTTAGGCATTGGAGGGAAAGCCCATCTTCAAGGGTTATTTCCAGGATAACAGATTACTAGGAAGAGCTGTCAATTACAGAGATGACTGTACAGTGTCTGACACATGGTAGTAACTAAGCAATTATTCAAATACTTGTTAAATAAATAGACTTCCATTCACATCGTTGTTTACAACAGTAAAAAATAAAAAAAACAATTTGCATTCATAATATAAGAATATTTTAGATTAGGTATATTATGATGCATTCATTCCATGACATGATACTTGAGTATTAGACATGGTCATTTATCTATATGCTAATTTATCATTAAATGCTTCCTTGCGTCTCCCTCTGTCTTTCCCAGTGCTCTTTTGTGTCTTGTACACCAATCCCCTCCTGCTCAGAATTTCCAAAATTAGGCTTTTGGCTCATTTTTAATCTCAAATGTTTTTCCATGGTGGTCCCCTCTACACAGATAATTTTAGCTCTCCCCTGTAGACAATTTACAGGAGTAAGTCATCAATAGTTGACAAGGGCGTGAAGGCCTTGAATTACAAATAGGGCTTTGACAGGTGAAAATAGGGAGAGGACTATTCCAAGCAGAAGAGAAAGTGTAAGAAAAATAATAGTTGCAAGAAGGAGCAGGTCTATTTGAAGGACAGGTATGACCCTGAAATATTAGGGGTAAGGCATGAACCTAGGTTGGTGCTTGAATCTGTAAAAACTGTAAAACTTAGTTTTATAGATAATTGAGGCTCACAGAACGCTTTTCTCAATAGAGAACAAGATGAATGAGTTACACTTAAAGAAGATTCCTGTGACAATGCAGGGAAGCTTTGGCTGGGAAGAGACAAGAAATAAAAGCAGATAAAAGAGCAGAGTGATATAGGTGTGAACTAGTGAGAGTTTATTTAGAGTATAACAGTGGGTGTGAAAAATAATATACATGCTGTAGCTCAGCTGTTGGCTAAGTATTGTCCCTTGGACCAAATCTGCCTGTTGCCTGTTTTTGTAAATAAAGTTTTATTGGAACACAGCCACATTCATTCATTTATGTATTCTCTGTGGCTCTTTTCTGTGCTAGAACGGCAGAGTTGAGTGTTGTGACAGAGACTGTGTGGCTTACAAAGACTACACTGCTATCTGGCACTATACCAAAAAAAGTTTGCAAACCCCTGTTCTAACTCAGATGCCAGTGTTGACATAACCTAAAGTCTAGTAAAACATAGAGGATGGAACAGAGGAAAAGTCAAAAACAAGCGGAAGTTGTGATTCTGTGTTGACTGCAAGGACGATGGCATCAGAGGGCATCACAGTCGGGAAGAGAAAGACGGTGAAGAGTAAGTAGATGTATGCATCCTTGAGTAAAAATTTCCCGAAAATAATGGAGAGGTAGAAACTCTTACTATCTCATCTCTAAGTATAAGGCATTATTCACAATATTTTGAGCATCAAGGAGAGTTGTAGTGTTGAATCAAGTCAAAGTAGGAGCCTTTTCTGCGTAGTCTAAACATCCTCGAGGCTTTTCTGATTACTTTCCAGGCTTCACTGATGACTTTTTCCTAAACTTTGGTTCTCCAGTTAGGATACCTTAATTCCTGAGCAGTGCCTTGGATGTGATGTAATCACTTGGAATCACCTGAGCAATGATAGTGAATCCTTGATCCTTGAAGACATCTGTCATGAGAATTACCAATGTCTGAACGTAGATTATAGCAGGTTATTCTCTTAATTCATGGAATTTCATGAACGCTATCAATCTGTTAGCACTGTGCTCAGAAGTTTTAATCATAGAGCAGTTTTTTCAGTTCAACAATTTTTATTATTTCTTCCATATACGTATTGGAGATAATGCCAACACCACAGAGGATAACTTAATCCCTTTTCTTGACCATTTTAGTTTTTAAAATGCCTAATTAAAGCTAATAGCCTCACTAAGTTTAAATTATGTCATCTTAATGAGAAATGAATTATTAATTATATTTGATGTATATGTAAAACTAAGTAGCATGACAATTTTTTACACCCTGGTTTTGCATAAAGATGAAAGTGATGTAAGCAGGAAGTTAAGTGGGCATGTATGCAGTGTGGTCTTTCCAAGGCCATCTTTTATTTTTGTCAGCTGAGTATTCAAGAATAATTGTTTCGGGACTTCCCAGATGGCGCAGTGGTTAAGAATCTACCTGCCAATGCAGGGGGCACAGGTTCGAGCCTTGGTCTGGGAAGATCCCAAATGCCACGGAGCAACTAAGCCCGCGCGCCACAACTACTGAGCCTGCGCTCTAGAGCCCATGAGCCACAACTACTGAGCCCGCGTGCTGCAACTACTGAAGCCTGCGTGCCTAGAGCCCATGCTTCGCAACAAGAGAAGCCACCGCAATGAGAAGCCCGTGCACCACAACGAAGAGTAGCCCCCCTCGCCACAACTAGGGAAAGCCCACATGCAGCAACAGAGCCCCAATGCAGTCATAAATTAATTAATTAAAAAAATAATTGTTTCTCTATGAAATCATTAATATTGATATATCTTGTTTTATACAGTTCTATCCAGGCTTTGCTTTAATCTCAAACACAGGAAACTTTAATTAGACACTGAAAGGAAAAGAGAAGATTACTATTATTTGATTGTGTGTGTATGTGTGTTAGCAGTAGAGGGAAAAAAAGAAAGCAAATATAAGGAGAAATAATGGTGTCCTCAATGGTGGATTTCCTCTCTAGGGTCCTTTCTGTGTTAGTAGGGATGGCTTATTTCTTCGCTCTTATGGAAGAAGGGAACAGATGCAGAAAACTTAAAACCACAGCTCCAGAACATTATACTGGGTTGGGATGATTTGGTGACTTTCTGAATTTGCATTCATTGCCTTCTGTTAAGACAAACATATTCTTGTATATTTGGACATTACCAAATAAAAAAGTGAGCTACCAAAAAAAAAAAAAATGAACTCTATCCAGCAGGGAAAACATCTCTGCCAGAATAATGTTAAATTAAATAAACAGTGTCTAATGAGATCTGTTATTACCTGCTCTTTGGTCATGCTTGGGCACGCAGTCTGAAGACTTGTGTTTCTAAGTGCTATCATAAATCTTTCAGCCTGTTTTGCTTCTTAAAATTATAACTACCATCTCTTCTCTAATGGTGAAGTCTATATCCTCATTTAAATCTTTAAATCTCATTTAAATCTCCAATGTTGAAGTCTTATGTCTTCATTAAATCTTATCTTTGAAAAGATAAGAAGTTTGCATTACAACAGATCATTTTGAAAAAGATAAAATCCACGTGGTTGAAAATGAGAGAGTATTAAGAATAGAATTCTGCTGGAAGGATGAAATACTTGGATCTGGTGACTCATTATTGATTCTTAGCAGCGTCATTTCCATCCGTACGACCCTCAGGAGTTTCTGTCCTGAGCTTCTGCACTTAACTCTGTACTAGATGAAGGAAAGAGAGGGTAGAATTTCAACACATGGCTAAGATTCTAAATTAATCTGCTTTGACTGCCAATTGTTTGTGAATATGTTACCTCACAAGTAGTTATTTCTGTAAGATAAGAGAAAGTCTCTTAAAAGCAAAAATATAAATTGATAGATATAATAGCCTGCCTTTATGAATATATTGAATAACTCTTGCCTCTACACATCTTATACCTATTTTATAATAACTCATTATACATTTATATTTCCTAGTTGCTTCTCTAGGGAGATATAAGGCACATAAGAAGACCATAGACTGGTGTCCAATATAACTGAGATTGAATCCTGGCTTTGACATTTATTAGATGCATGATATCTGAGCTTTGTTGCCCATAGGAACTTCAAACTTATTATATTCAAATCTGAACTCAGATCTGTTTTTTCTCAGGGCTTATTCCTTCTTTCATAGTTCTTGTCTCCACCAGCCACTCTGACTCAAATCAGAAGCCCTTAAATCACGATAGGCGTTTCCTCTGCAGTTGTATCCTGCCAATTTCCCAGTTGCCATGCCTCCCACTCTTTCTTAGTTTAGACCTGTTCAGTGCCCTGTAGACGGCCTTCTCACAGGTAGTCCAGTTTACCTGCTGATCCATCCTTTATAGTGTTGCTCTTGTGATTTCTCTGAAATACCAATCTGACTTGCTGTCTTCCTAAGTAAACTACTCAAGGCCATCTTGCTGCACACAGGAGGTATGTCAAGCCCTCAGCATACGGCCCTCACAGCTCTCTGGCTGTGGCCAGCCCTCAGCCTTGCACGGTGGGCTCAGCCCCACACTGGTATTTTTCTGAAGGGTCTGAGATCTTTCACGTCTACCACCTTTTCCACACTGCTTCCTCTGCTATGAGCAGCTCTCCCCTGTGATTTCATTCTGGAAATAAACAAGAAGCCAACAAAAATAACTGAAGGAAACATCAACAAAAAAAAACTTTGCATATTTAGATTTAGCATCGAGTCTTTCCCGACCCTCTCTCCGCTGATACATATATATATGTATACATATATTTATATCTGTATTTATATATTGATATACATATATATGATTAGGAAATACCACAGAAAGCAATGGTCTCCCACTTTAGCCTGAAATCCTTGTTCTTGGGCTTAAAATGGTATTTATTTTATTTGTCTTTGCTCCTATCTTCTTTTTGCTTAACCTTGCTTCTTACATAGCGTTCACTCCCGGATTTCCCTCATGCCTTGATCCTGTCTCACAGACTCGGCTGCAGTAAAGTCTGTACTAGAGCTGCCATCATTTTAGTTCTGAAAGCAGTCATTTCAATAAATGCCATTTCTTCATTTAAAAAACATGTCAAATCTTTTATTTTTTTATAAATTTATTTATTTAATTTATTTATTTTTGGCTGCGTTGGGTCTTCATTGCTGCATGCGGGCTTTCTCTAGTTACGGCGAGCGGGGGCTGCTCTTCCTTGTGGTGCGCTGGCTTCTCATTGTGGTGGCTTCTCTTGTTGCGGAGCAAGGGCTCTAGGTGCCTGGGCTTCAGTAGTTGTGGCTCGTGGGCTCAGTAGTTGTGGCTCGCGGGCTCTAGAGCACAGGCTCAGTAGTTGTGGTGCATGGGCTTAGTTGCTGCGCGGCATGTGGGATCTTCCCGGACCAGGGCTCGAACCCGTGTCCCCTGCATTGGCAGCAGATTCTTAACCATTGCGCCACCAGGGAAGCCCCAACTCTTTTATTAAGTATCGCTTATGCCTGCATTTGTTCCTTACTTATCTATAGTTGATAGTGACACAACAATATTTAAACTCTCAAATTTCATTGTATCTGTATTTTAACAGCACACCCTACCACTTCTAATTATCTTTTACTGGGGAAAATATGCCTTGTACACTTGTCTCATATAAACATTTTGTGAAGAAAACTCCTTATATGAATTGTAGGAATCATTTTATGAGGTTTAAGCACCACAGGGTAATTCTGTATCCCATCCCATTCCAGATACAGACATTATACTTGTGACCATACGCTGCCTCTGAGAAAGGTGCTGCCAGTTCACCAAGTACATATGCATTGAGTAGTTTCTGCATGGGCGGAGATGGGTTGCACTAACTACCCGTGCTGGCTCACACAATGTAGTGACAACCAAGCTGATGTTAGTTGAGTAGGACTAGGGCAGTGGAGTGTGGTCATTGAACAGAGTGAATCATGCTGCTTTGAAAGAGATGCAGTCAGGGCCCTTACCTAAATTAAAATTCAATCCTAGGGCTTCCCTGGTGGTGCAGTGGTTGAGAGTCCACCTGCTGATGCAGGGGACGCGGGTTCATGCCCCGGTCCGGGAAGATCCCACATGCCACGGAGCGGCTGGGCCCGTGAGCCATGGCCGCTGAGCCTGCGCGTTCGGAGCCTGTGCTCCACAATGGGAGAGGCCACAACAGTGAGAGGCCCGCGTACTGCAAAAAAAAAAAAAAAAAAAGAAAGAAAAGGAAGATATCTAGAGTATAGAATAAGGATCAAGAATTGTCTGAACCACTTCCTGTTAGATAAGAGTGGGAAATATCTTTGAGGATCCCACTCACCCCTTCCCTCCAAGCTGTTATCCTGGTGGGTTTTATAAACTGTGTCATAGACCAGAAATTATTTTACAGTGCAGCTTTAAGCAGTTATACCAGCAGGCCTTTAAAAG